>NC_082734.1:9434579-9773064 GCF_030144855.1 Hypanus sabinus
TTGCTCTTTTTGCACTACTTACGTGCACTGTACTGTTGCCACACAAAAAATTACAAATTTTCACAACATACGTCATTGATAATAAACCTAATTCTGTAGTCATCCAAATTTGACTTTATTCCACACTTATCCACACAACTTTTGCTTGATAATAATCACATTTCTTCATGTCCAATATCCTGAATAAACAAAAGCACAGCAAAACTATTCTCACATGCTCCAAAGAACACACATCTAAGGTACATATTCTTCAGAAAGCTTGAAGACATAACGATGAACTTTACTTTAATATTCTAAGCTCTACTCCAGGAGTACTTGCAAAGCAAAGGTACTCTTTGCTCCTTCATTCAATTACCATCAACAGTCCTTCTCTGCTCCCAACTGCCAATCATGTCACTCTCTCAAGTCAATTTTATAACAATCTTTCCGAACTACTGGTAAAAGAGCAAGATTGAGATGCCTCACAAATCCAAAAACCTGAACTCATGACCTTCCTGATATAAGGAACTGCTCTAGTGCATGAGACCATTAGCAGTATAACCTCCTCTCTCTGTCATCCTCTAAGAGAGCAGAACAGAACAACAGACAAAACAAGATATCACAAAGTACTTCAGGATCCAAAAACAAAACAACTAAGCACGTATATCATGCAAAACTAATGGGGAGAAAAAGCTCACACTGGAGTTTAATTTGAATAAAGAATTTACTGGCTGTGCTCACACCATGGTTTTTGTTGGTTACGACAAAACAAGCAAGCAGTTTCTGGACCTATCCGACATTGCCAATTTAAAAATTGCAGCAGACCGTCTGATCTTAAAAAAAAACAAAAATAGATGTGAAATAAATTTTAAAATTATGAGCATTTTAACCAATAACAGTTTTGCAGTTCTGATTTACTGAAAGATTTCGAAATTATAATTAGCTAGACTATCCCGCAATGTTATAAGTAAGTTCAACCAGCTACTTGGCAGTTTTGCAGATCAAACCTAATTGGTTAGAAAGCGCCCCTTGCCAGAGGAAAAAGACCTTTTTCCGTCATCAAAACGTCTGGTGCAAGAACAATCCTTCTTGTGCCAACTTGCCATTTATTTTAAAAATTGGTAAAACAGCATGAAAGCAAAAAGATTTGGGAGAAAATAATTTAGCGTTCACTGCTTTGCCAGACAATACACATTCGCATTGAAAATTGATCAGCAGCAGCTCATTTACAGCATGGCGTTATTTTGCAGAATCTTCAACCCTTACGACTTTTGGAAATGAATAGCATCTTTAAAGTTTAAAGCCACCATTTCCCCTCCCACCCACCCGCTTTCATAAAATGGCTGTGGCCTTTTTAAACCAGGCCCAGGTTCCAACCCTGTAGCTGTTTGCTGCCAGACAGACTAAACAGTGTTGTTGAATTTTTTTTAAAAAATAGCCCAACCCACAGGCACAGGCATCAGTCACAAACCTCATAAAGTGCAGCAGTGCAAGGATCCAGCAAGTTGAGGCATTCAAGGCAAGAGCAAAAGAAGAATAATAAATCAAAAAAAAACTGATCTCTCTTCTCTTAAAAAAACACAACGCTCAAAAGCCAGCAGAGACTGTGGCGGCCATTTTGGCAGGAACTTAAGAGCTAGCTTCTGTAGGAAGCTTTTATTTGTGACCTTCAGAGAGAGGCTGTCATGTGATCTATTGCCCATCAATCAAATGGAGGGGTGGGGTAAGGGGGAGAGAGCGAGAGAGGCTGAGTCCCACCTTCCCTGGAAGCGCAGGGCCTCTGATTGGTAGATTACATGTTCGAACATGCAGCAAAACCCTGTAAGGTTAATCCCTCTGCTTACAGCACCAGAGCAATCTGCAACTTAGCAACAGCGTTAACTCTTCCACTGCCTTCCTGCAAGTTATTTGTTCCACTAAACACCCAGATATGTGTTGAACTTTCCACATTGTGTGGTCAATGCATGATACAAGTTACTTACAATCAGCAATTGTATTGCACCATTCACACTCCCAATAATCCACTGCCCATCCAGGAGTTTCCTGGGAGCTCCAGTGTTGCAGCCATTTCCTCCAGCACCCTAGTAAATGTTTCCCATCAACTTCACTTCTAAATCTCTCTTCGTAGGTTAAAGCCCAGCATTTGCTCTTTGAGCAGAATCCCAACATACACCAAACCCTTCTCCCACCTTGCCAACTGTCACGTTGCACAAATAACCTTACGTCTGGAGCACAGGTTAAGTTTAATTATTAACATTTATGGTTAATTCAACCAGACACAAATGCCTCAACTGCGCCACTAACTTCAACCAGCCTGGCTTTGACAAAATAAATCTACCATTTAGACTTACAAGCATCCAGGAATGAAACAGTCAAGCTGATTTCACAATGGCCTATATGGGTATTACCTAGCTCTGTGCACCTGGTTCTAAATGATCAATAAACTCATTTGATTAATCAAATACAACATACATGCAGTTTTTAAATTATATTTACGTTTTCTGGGTTGAGGCTAAAAGATAAATAATGAATTATACGACCCATTTTTTAGCTCCTGTTATAGCCCCCTATCACAGGCAATTGTTAGCATGATGCTGACCAGATTTTCAATTTCTGCTATAGCAAAGATTAAGTAATTGACTTCTGTTAGACGTGCTCACCTTGGATGTATGGAAGCTTCCATGTCTCCAATGTGAGCACGTCTAACAAAAAAATAAATTCAAGCCCAGTTGCCACTCCTGAGTAGTTCCTGATTGGAAAGCGCATGCGAGTACAGCCAAAGGAACAGGCTGTATTGTCATTCATTGTCAGTAACATCATGTTGCACCCCAGTAACCCTTGCTATTTCAGCAGCAAGCAAACAAACACAAAGGAAGTAAAAACAGCACACTCAGGGGCAGGCAAACCGAAGAATTACAGTTTAGGCTGCAGGGTTCTGGGATTCTGAATCAGTGGTGAAGGAGGAAAGGCAATATGATTCCAAGATATGATCATGCCTGGTCTGGGGAAATAGGATGTACTGGCATTCCCAGAGACTAAGTATCTAGAAAACCCTAGATCAGTGTGATAGAAAAGGCACAAGAGAGAAATAAAGAGAGAAAATATCATTTTATAAAATAAACTCACTCATAATCCTGTGACATTTAGCTGCAATCCTCAAGTCATTTATATTCATTTATATGGCATATTTAGCAAGGCTAGTATTTAACATTAATCCCTAATTACCCTTGATACATTAATAATAATCCTTCTCCACGAAGTCTAGTATTGCTTGGTGTGAAGTTTCACATTCTGACTCAATGACAACAAAGGAATGCCCATTTATTTCCAAGCTGTGATAATTTCTAACTTGGGGGGAACTCAAGTTATCTAATATATCTGCTGTTCACTGCTTTTCTGGGTGATAGAAAGCATATGTCTGTGTCATTATGGGTAGTTTGACAATCTAATAAAATGCTACCATTGTATATATGGTACAATATATACCTATACCATAAAAGCAGTGGAGAGAATGAATATATAATGTGATGAATGGGCTGCCAATCAAGCAGGTTGCTTTTTCCTGGAGTTGTTTAGGAGAGAGAGGCACTTGATCCCGAGTTGTTTTTGAGAAAGCATTTTCTTCAATGGGAGAATCTAGAACTAGAAAATAAGTGCTTATCTCTCATCCACTTGAAAAAGAGATAAGACAAAACATTCTTCTGAGAGTTCTGAATCTTTGCAACTCACATTCTCAATGAATGATGAAATCAAGAGTTTCTGAATATTTAAAAATTCTTAATAAGCAACAAGAATTATCAAAAGAAAGGTTATCACCTGTAGACTGGGACATGAAGTTGAGGTAAAGATCAGATCAACTTTGATCCCATTAAATAACAGTGCAGAGTTGAGACACTGTAATCCTACACCTAATTCATCTGTTCTTATGGATTTCGACTTTCTCAGTATTTAAGTTTTATCCATCTCAGCAAGTGGAAAACATTCCAACAAACTGCTGACTTAAATCTATTAAGTGATGAAAGGTTATCTGTGATTATTTGATGGGTCACTTGCCACTTCTGACATACTCTTACACCCACTGCATGTATATACACATATATATACACACACACACACACACAGTCAAGATAAAGTTCTGGCCAATGATAGAAAAGATGATGCTAAAATACCTGCATTTTCCATTTATATTTCAGATTTTGAGCACCTATAGCTTTTTCTTCCCCTGATTTTCAGATCTGGTCAACAGAGACTCTCATAATGTTGACAATGGAGGAATCTAACAAAGGTACTGCTCATCATAGGCAGTTGTTAGAATCAATCTCACTGAAGATTATCAATGTCTGGTATTTACATGGTTGATTACTACTTTACTTAATCTAAGCTTGAATGTCCAGCTCATACAGGCATAGTTTACTTATCTTGAGAGTTTTGTTTGTATTAGCTAAACTGAGGAAAAATACAAAGCAAAAGAAAGCTCAGTATAGAAAGTGAATTGAAAGAAACTGCCTCCTTCACTTACAGTGCCACAATATACAAAGGCGGAAATTTACTCGATGCAATCACATACAGTTGAACAAAATACAGTATAAGCAACTCTAATGCTCTCTGAGTACCCAATTGGTTAATTTTTAAATGCTGTTTTCCTTGGCAAAACTAAAGCAGAAAGGCCCTGCAGTTTTTTTTTTTGCCTCTTCCACTAAACAGAAGAAACTGGCAAGAAAACAATATGTCCAGTGTTACACATTTCAGGGTACAGAGAATTATAAGATATTACACTGTACACAGAATGTTCTGTTTGTTGTCTTTGAACTTTACAGTTATGAATATTTTGATTTTTAGGAACAGGAACTGATCAATTGGGTTAAACAAGACAGTTTCTTTTACTGGAAAAACTCCAGCTATCCACTTTCTAACCATATCCTTCAATTTTCTCTGCCAAAGAAGCATTTATCCCTTGAAGTGTATTTTACTGGCTTCTCCTAATTGGCTAATAGTTTCAGCTAACTTACTCCCTCAATGCTACCTTCTCAGCAATTAATTTTTTGTTGCTTGGGATATGACCCCCATTCCTATCAGGAAACAATGTGCATGATCAACTTTGCCAATTGCTAGAACAACACATCACACAGATTATTTTGAGGTCTGAATAACAAGCAATGCAACACATGCTACAAATATCATGGAATACTGATTACACTCAATTACACTCAGGCATAAAGAGAAACAGACTTAATATCAAGACTAAGTCAGAAGAGGGAAAAAGAAAATAAAGTTAGTTTTAGTTTGAGGATGAGGGAAGGACAGACAGGACAGAAGAAATATTCTGATAGGATATGACCAAATGCATGAATGCAACAGCTTCTGGATTCCCCATTGATGGCAATTCTGGTACATTGGAAGCAGTTAGCGCGTTCATTCCAATATACAGTCGGCCCTCTTTATCCGCAAGGGATTGATTCCAGGACCCCTCGTGGATACCAAAAAATGTGTATGCTCAAGTCTCTTATTCAGCCAGTCTCAATGCGGTGGACCTTAGGACCCAGTGGAACACTGAGACCTTATTTAACCTGCTGTAGTGCGGTGGACATTAGGACCCAGCAGCAGAGCTCTGAATCCGCACTGTTCACGAAAATAATCATGATCACGATTGAAAATAAAGTGGAAAAAATAAAGCAATCGGAAAGAGGTGAAACGCCATCGGTCAGTGGAAAAGCGTTAGGCTACAGTCGGTCAACAATCAGAACAATTTTAAAGGATACAGTGAGAAAGGCCTTGCCCCGATGAAAGCTACAATTATTACTAAGCAACACAGCGGTTTAATTATTGGGTTTTGGGTTTTTGCTCCTCCACATCAACCAGGCACGGATGGAGAGCACGCTCAGAAGTGGTCTGTCACTGGATCGAACTCAGGAACTTCCCAAGCCCGGCGCTGAAACATACGTTCTTAAGTATTTTATATGCATAGAAAGATAAAATATAAACTATATACTAAGAAAAACGTTTGACTAACTGACGCTAAATAACACCAGATGTAGTACCTGTTCCGACTTACATAGTAAGAGAACTTCCGATTCACGGTAACCTACCTCCTCCCATATACTTTAAATCATCTCTAGATTACGTATAATACCTAATACAATGTAAATGCTATGTAAAATATTTGTTATACTGCATTGTTTAGGGAATAATGACAAGAAAAAAAGTCTGTACATGCTCGAACAACAAGTGTTGGAAGAGTAGTTCCAGGTTTTCTTGATTCGCAGTTGGTTGAACTCGCGCATGCGGAACTCACAGATAAGGAGGGCTGACTGTATAGCAAAAACTCCTTGTGCCTCATGATTGTGAGTTTCTTTACCAAGACGCAAACCCAAGAAGATTGAAGGCAGGATGTCAATATGAATAACTACTTCCAGAAGAGTTATGCAACATGGTTGTCTACATGTTCTTATACCATTGTCTGTCATGTTGGAAACACTCAGCACATTAGGCTATATTACTGGAGGTAGGGAAGGTCAGAATCAAAAATCACAAATGACAAGTAGAGGTGGTCAGTTCTAATTCAGAGAGAAAGGAGCAAGTTATCCAAAGCTAGGTAAATAGACATAATATGGAAAGCTATTACATCCCAGGTGAAAGAGATGTTGTTCCTTGTTAACCTCATTGTAAAAGTGCAGAAGGCCACAGACTGATTTATTAGAATGGGAACTTGATGGAGAAAGTGGTAGCAAACCAGAATCTCAGGATCATATCTGAAGAATGAAGTGCTCCACAAAGCAAACATCCAATCTACGTTTGGTTTCTCCAAAAGCAGAGGAGAACGCCAGCTGTTCTACGAGATCAGAAGTCAACCAAATTGCTGCTTCTGATGGAAAGATTGCTTAGATCCCTGAAAGACGGAAAGGGACAAGGTGAAAGTACAGGTATTGAATTCAGCCATTTCAGTCTTGTATTTCACCATTTCCAGCACTGTATTTTGTTTTCTCTCTGCTGGTGATGTCAGATTTTATCTCCCCCTATTTACAACTCTTCCAGCCATCGCTTGTCAATTGCTAGCCTTTTCCAAACTTACGAGTCATCGAGATACACCACGGAAACAAGCCCTTCAACTGATTAGATCCTGAGCAACACACGCAAAAGTGCTGGAAGAACTCAGTAGACCAGGCAGCATCTGTAGAAATGTTGTAACAGTTGACGTTGGGTGCTGAGACGCTTTATTTACAGTAAACTTACTACGTTGACTCAGGCCTAGGGGACCGGTGTCGGGCACGATGATGAACTCTCCACTCCTCCTTCTCCCTCGTCAATGTGTTCAGTTCATCTATGTTAGCTGTGCCGCTATCTTCTAGGAGTGTGCTGACCATAGTCTTGGGAGGGCACCCAGGGTTCATCCTCCCATGCTTGGGCTCCCACGTGATGACTAGGTTGGCAGGTAGCCCAGGGTGGCGTAGGCAGTGCCCCACTAGTTGCAGTCTTCTCACCTCAATTTTAGTAGTGAGCATCGGTAGGTCGTCATAGAGCTCAACGTTCATCATGTGCTGTTGCACTATCATATTCCCATCAACTTCCCTCGGATTATTCCACTCACATACATAGTAAGTGAAATTTACAGTAATCAATCTTGAGGATGTAGGAGGAAACCAGATTACCTGGTGGAAACTTACAAGACCCTCGAGAGAACATTCAAACTCCACACAGGTCAGGGTTTAATGGGTCTCTGCAACTCCACTGACTGTGTTGTCTGCTGCCCTCTTTCAGCATCACTCTTTTAGTCTACATCCTTCAGATGGAAAATGGTAGTGAAAGCAAACATGGAACATCTGGAGAGTGCCACTAAGGAATTAATAATGGTAAATCATTTTTTGCTAGATAACTTAATCCTATTTTTCTGTCAGTAAAGGACACTACTTATATCCCAAAGATGACAAATGGGCTAGTTTCAAATAACATGGAAGAATCTGGATCCATCCTAATCAAAAAGGACAAGCAGTGCAAAAACTAAGAAGGCTAAAGGCAGAAAGGCAGAAAGAATACCAATAAGATAACCAAGTTTTTTTTTACAGGAAGTGGCTACAAAGGTAGTGCAGTCATTGGTTGAAGTTTTTCAAAACTTAATTCTATGAGTAAGTAAACACAAATATGATATTCTTATTCAAGGAAGGAAGTCAAAAAGCTGAAAACTAAACACCACTCAGCTAACAAAATGATGGAGTGTATAAGTAAAGATCACTTTAGAGAAGCTTGGTGCATTCAAGTTAACATAGTTTTATAAACAGAAATCACCTTTCACAAATTGGCTGGAGTTCTTTGAGGATGTAACAAACAGATTCAGGTGAACTTGGAGCTTTCCAGAAGGTGTGTGACAAACTGTCATATAACAGGCTGTTATACAAGAGCACATGGTATTGGGGAATGCATATTATCATCGATTGAAGACTGATTACAAAAAAGAACACAGGGTCAGAAGGATTCCCTTAGTGTCCTTTTCTCCCATGGTCCATCTCCCATCAGATACATTCTTCTCCATCCCTTTACTTTTCCCATCCATCTGGCTTCACCTATCACCTTCTAAGCTAGTGCTCTTTCATCTCCCCTCCCCTTTTTATTCCAATGCCTTTCCTCTTTCCTTTTCAGTCCTGAAGAAGGGTGTCAGCCCAAAACATCAGTTCTTTATTTATTTCCATAGATGCTGCCTGATTTGACCAGCACTTTGTGGGTGCTGCTCTGGATTTCTAGCATCAGCCAAATCTCATGTTTATAAATTATGCTTAATTTAGGAAAATGTGAGGTCATGTAGTTCAAAAAGCAGAACACATGGTTAGCAAACAGATACAGCAAGCTGCTAAAAAGGCAAATCATTTATAAATACAATACCATACATCGGAAGAGCAAGGCATCTGGAGTATTGTATCTGATTTTGGTCCCCTTATTTAAGAAAGCACATACAAACACTAGAGGCTATCCAGAAGAGGTTCTCTTTACCAATTCCTAGTCTAACAGACTAGCTTTAACAGGAATGGCTGTACAAGTCAGGTTTCTTTTTTTTTGAGTATACAAGAATTAGGGGGTGATCATATTTGAAACATATAGGATTCCAAAAGAGCATGCCAATATAGACGTTGCAGTTTTGCACCAGTAGTCGAGGCTCAAACAAGACAAAGGGCAATTACTTAAAACTGAAGATCATAGGAATTTCTTCTTGCAGTGTATGGTCAATCTCTGGAACTGTGAAGGTTTGCTCGGTGAGTTATTTACAAGCTAAGTGAATTTTGGAAAGAGGGGGAGTTGAGAGCTGAGACAGGAGCAGATCATAGTGAATGGCAGGGTAAGCAGCCTATCACTGCTCTTAATTTTTCCAGGGTGCTTTTTTTCTGTGGACCAACCTTCCCCCACCACCCATCCTTCAATGCAATTTAAACCTCTTTTATTGCTAGCTTTTCAAAGTTCTAATGAAAGGCCACCAACCTGAAATATAACAGCTTCTGGTTCCACAGATGTAGCCTGAATTGTTGAGTATTTCCAGAATTTTCTGCTTTTTTTCCTAACAGACAAGGCAAATAGATGGCGACTTTCCTTCAGTCTGCTGCGTGGTGGCCAGGCAGGAGTGCTCACACAGCCAAGCAAAAAGAAATGGCACTCAGCCCAGAAACTTGAATTTTCTGGTGGTGATTAAATTTACTAGGGGGCCCACAGAAACTTATGTTTACATGTCAGACCTCAGCTGATGCAACAAGAAGGCATCAAGTTTTTAGAATCAGGAGTGGGAAACAAAACTACAAATGTGCAACAGGCATATTTTAATGAACAATTTATTTAAATTCCACATCACCCAATTTCTGAAGTCTGAGCCTTTCAGCAGAAGTTAGTGGATGATCTCATGCAGTTGGAATTGTTGTAGGCTAGTTATGAAAGGAAGTAAATGTGAACATGAAAACTGTATTACTGCCGCACCAGTATATTCTTTGTAGCATAACTCCTCCCTTTGGCTGGGAACAATGGCCCTAAAGAATTCAGGAAAGCTTTAAGCAGGCTAGTTTCATGTTGTAGACTGCTTGGGTGGAGGTGGCATTGTAATAATTAAATTTGAGCTGTTAACCCTATACCTCTGCTCCTTTCCTTAAAATATTATTGCTAATTATGTTGCAATAGTTACTAAAATTAAATCCCTAACACATTCACAATTTATCCAGTTTGTTATTTAAATGTCTTTGGGATACAATCTGTATGCTAATTAAAAATAGACACATTGATTACACTGAAACTTTTCACTATAACCAAACAAATGAAGACGAGTGGATCAATTAAGTTTCGTGACCACGCTATTGTGATGACTGGCAGTGAGTTTAGGCACATCATTTGTAAGTAATTATCCTTCACTTGCTGCATTTTACTAAAGAAATGACCCTGGTATTATTGGAAATTACTATGGTTTCTGCCTCCTCTTTATTAGATATTCAATTTAATCATTAACTTAACTTTGATGCACAATAAACTGCTTGGTGCAAGTCCTATGAACCACACAAGCTCCAATTCATTGGGTGATCTGGTTGCTGTCAATAAACAGAACCCAAAACTTTCAATCATTTAACACTGCCTTGCACAGAATCCAAGGGTGCAGTATATATGCAAGCCTGGACCAATCACCTGGTTACAGTGATCAATGCAATGTCCAAGTTCAAGAGCATAAAGAGCAATGGTAGGCAAAAGGGAGTATACTTTCAATAATGCTCCCTATACTTTATGAAAGGATTGATTTCATCCACCATCATCCTCAATGCACATCCCTTTGGCACTTAAAAATAGAGTGAAAGAATCATATAGATGTATGGAAATGGGCCCTTAAGCCCAGTTTGTCCATGCCAACCAAGTCATTATCTTGAGCTCGTCCTATTCGCCTGCATTTGGCCCAGGCCTTTCCTATCCATGTATCTGTCCAAATATTCTTAAATTTAATTTTACCCACCTCACCCACTTCCTCTGGCATCTCACACCCCTTGTGTAAAGCTTTGCTCTCAGGCCACCTTTAAATCTTTCCCTTCTCACAATCTTGTAACCACTCAGCTAGCTCACCTTAGATTCCATGTAACCTGATTTCCCAGGTCTTTTAAAAGGTCCTTCTAAAGTCCCTATGAACAGCATTTACATCTCTGCCTTCAATCTTCTTGGGGTCATGTCGCTAAAGGAACTCACATTCATGAGACACAACTTCCAGCAAAGAAAACGATCATAAGTGTCCTTAATTAGTCCTTGCCTTCCCAAATGTTGATAGATTCCATTTCCCTGAATCACTGCCAATTACCCTCCCACTATAGAAAATGGGAAATAGGAAGGGTACAATCACTGTGATGGGATTGTACTATGACACCACCCCCACCCCCCGCCCCCAATAGCCACACAGATATTAAGGAACAGATATGCAGTAGATTAAGGGAAGTTGTAAAAATAGGGTTGTTGTCATGGGAGTCTTCAACTTACCTAACATAAATTGGAACTACCTGAAGGCAAGACATTTTTTTAAATCAATATATAGATAGCCCAGTAAGAGGAGGGGCTGTACTGTACCTAGGGATAAGTAGGGAGCCAGACCAAGTGACTGACTTTTCAGTAATGAACCATTAGGATACAGTGACCACAATTTCTTTAAGTTTTAACACAGGTTAAGTATGGACCTCGCGGCAGAGTATTAAATTGGTGCAGAGCAAGTAATGAGAGAATTACGAGAGCACAAACTAAGGAGAGTTAATTGGGAACAGTTATTTTTGGGTAAGTCAACATTTGACATGTGAAGGGTGCTTAAAGACCAAGTGGACAGAGTATAGGACAGGTATTTTTCAGTCAGAACAAGGATGGCAAAGTAAGAGAACCTTGGATGTTGAAAGAGGTGGTTAATTTAGTCAAGAGGAGAAAGCATAAGTATTAAAATTTAGGAAGCTAGAATCAAACAGAGCCCTTGAGGATTATAAAGAAGCCACAGAAGAACTCGGGAAGGGAATTATGAAAGCCAGGAGGGGCCATGGGAAGTCCTTGGCAAGTAAAATTAAAGAGAATCCCAAGGCATTCTATGGATACTTCAAGAGCGAAGGGAAAACTAGGAAGAGAGTACGACCACTCAAGGTAAAAAGTGGGGGGGGGGGGGGGGGGGAACATCTGCTTGGATGCAGAGGATATAGATGAGGACCTTAATAAATACATCAATATTTACCAAGGAGAAGGATGTGGAGGATAGGTTGATCAGTGTCAAGCAAACTGATGTGCTAGGGTATTTCAACATAAAGGAGGATGTTGGATAAATTCACAGGGCCTGATGAGATATAACCCAGATTATTGAGAGAGGCAAGAGAAGAGATTACTGGGGCCTTGACTAATATCTTTGTGACCTCTCAAGCCACAGGTGAGGTCCCAGAGGACTGGCAAGTAGCTAATGTTGCTCCATTATTCAAGAATGGAACAATGGATAATCCTGGAAACTGCTAAGTTTCACATCAATGGTAGCAAAGTTACTGGAGAGGATTCTTAAGGATGGGATTTATGAGCATTCGGAAAATGTCCTAATTAGGAAGAGCGAGCATGGCTTCATGCAGGACAAGTTGTGTCTTATTAACTTGATTGAATTTTTTTAACAAGGTGACCAGGGTGACTGTTGAAGATAGAGCTGCGGATGGTGTCTACATGGATTTTTGTAAGCTGTTTGACAAGGGCCCTCATGGGAGGCTCATCCACAAAATTAAGATGCATGGCAAATTAGCTGTTTGGGTTCAGAACTGGCTGGCCCATAGAAGACAGAGGGTCGTCCTCCTCCTTGATGGTAGCAATGAGAAGAGGGTCATGATGGGTTCCTTAATGATGGATGCCACTTTTTTGAAGATGTCCTCAATGCTAGGGAGGCTTGTGCCCATAATGGAGCCGGCTGAATTTGCATACCTGCAGCTTCTTCCAAACCTGTGGTCCCTTCATATCAAAGGTGATGCAACCAGTTAGAATGCTCTCCATGGTACAGCTATAAAAATTTATGTCTTTAGTGACATACCACATCTCTTCAAACTCCTAATATAGCCACTGTCATGCATTCTTTATAGTTGCATCAATATGTTGGGCACAGGAGATCTTCAGAGACGTTGACAACCAAGAACTTGAAACTTCTTACCCTTTCCATCGCTGATCCCCCTGATGAGGACTGATATGTGTTCCCTTTACTCTTCCTTCCTGAAGTCCACAATCAGTTCCTTGGTCTTACTGATGTTAAATGCAAGGTTGTTGTTGCGACACCACTTAACCAGCTGATCTATCTCACCACCTCATCATCTTCTGAAATTCTGGCAACAATAGTAGTGCATTTGGCTAACTTACAGAAGGTGTTTGAGCTGTGATTAGCCATACTGTCATGGGTGTAGAGCAGGTATTCCAAACCTAGAGTTCACAGACCCTTGGTTAGCGATAGGGATCCACAGTATTAAAAAAAAGGTTAGGAATCCCTGGTGTAGAGAGAGTAAAGCAGTGGGCTAAGCACACATCCTTGAGATGAACAATGCTGATTGTCATTCATTCAGCGAAGAGGTAATGTTATTACTGACTGTAGTCTCCCAATGAGGAAGTCAAGGATCTAGATACAGAGAGAGGTACAGAGACCCAGGTTTTGGAGGTTGTTGATTAATACTGAGGCTGTGATGGTGTCAAACACTGAGATGTAATCAATTAACAGCACCTGACATGGGTATTGCTAGATGATCCGAATTAATGTTGAATGAGTTATTTTATTCGTAGCCTGTTATTCTCAGGTACCACAAAGTTCAAAATTATACTTTAGTGTTTCTGTACATTCTTTGAGTCATAATCCATGAATGAAGTCTTCTTCCCTCAAAAAGCAAACTTAAATTCAAAACAAAAAATCCTGCAAGTACAGGAGATCTGAAATCAAAACTAAAATTGCTAGAACCACTCACCTGTTGATAAAGAGCTCGATTCACAGGTTGAATACTCCTTACAAAACAAGAAATAAATTGGAACCTGTTGTTCCACATCAAGAGGTGGGAGCCCATGCTCAAGACCACCAAATTTTGATCCTCACAGGAGTAACTTATTGGTTACAGCACAGTGGAGAACCCCACTGTGCAATGCCATAAATATTTCTATAGTAATTCATCCATATTGTGACTATTTGGGAAGAATTGAGGAAGAGATTTGTCAAATACAGCCCAAATTAAAGCCTTTAATAAAACAAGTTTAATCAGCTGAATCACTTTCTTGTCAATTATATCATTGTTAATACAAGTACTTTGGGTTATTTTCTGCTCCTTTTTCATCTACCTGGAAGTATAAATGAACAATCTCCCTCAGATACTGATTAGCAAGTTTAGAATCAGAATCAGGTTTAATATCACTGGCAAATGTCGTGAAGTGTGTTGTTTAGCAGCAGCAATACATTGTGATAAATAATAATAAAAATTATAAATTACAATAAAGAAAATTAAGTAATGCAAAATAAAGGGGAAAATAGTGCTCATGGGTTCATTGTCCATTCAGAAATCTGATGGTGGAAGGGAAGAAGCTGTTCCTAAAACGTTGAGTGCGTATTTTCAGACTCATGGATTTCTTCCTTGATGGTAGCAATGAGAAGAGGGCATGTCCTGGGTGATGGAGATCCTTAATGATGAGCACTGCCTTTTTGAGGCAACAACTTTTGAAGGTGTACTGGACAGTATGGAGGCTAGTGCCCATGATGAAGCCAACTAGGTTTACAACTCTCAGCAGTTTTTTCTGATTGTGTGCAGTAGACCCTCCATACCAGATGGTGGTGCAACCAGCTAGAATGTAAATATGTAGAAATTTGTGAGTGTCTTTGGTGATATATCAATTCTCTTCAAACACCTAATGAAATATAGCCACTGTTATGCCTTCTTTGCAATTACATCAACATGTTGGGCCCAGGATAGATCCTCAAAGATGCTGATGCTCAGGAACTTGAAACTACTCACCATTTCCATTATTGATCCCTCAAAGAGGAAATGGTGTGTGTTCCCTTGACTTCCCCTTCCTGAAGTCCACAATCAATTCCTTGATCTTACTGATGTTAAGTGCAAGGTTGTTACTTTGACACCACTCAACCAGCTGATCTATCTCGCTCCTACATGTCTCCTCAGTTTTATCCTTGTCAACTATCAAATCCATCAGCAGATTTCATCACCTTCAATGAACTGTTACGTTGGTTGATAAATATTTGAGGGGATTCCACTGAATAGTTTTCCCTGTCAACAAAGGACAAAAAACTCTTAAAGAATACACCGAACACACATGATACATTGTGTGAACTGTATATAAGATAGCACATATACTAAAACAAAGCTGACAGACCAAAAGCAAATATGGATGCTCAAAAGATAGAGACTGTAGTAAGTTAAGGTTTTGAATATTTATACCAATCATAGGGAAGTACCTAAAGTGGTCTTATCCCTTGGATCACCAGGTTGTGTCAGCAAATACTGAGGTACATGTTTACATTACAATCCTTCACATTTAGAGTAGTGGCAGAAAGGTCAGTAAACACAGGATAGAGTGTAGAAATACATGCCTTTAAGCTTAAATATGACATTTAGCCAAACTAGACTAGGCTGGCAATTATGCGCCGGCAATATGTACGCAGAGCAGAGATGACAAGGTATTTTTAAAAAACAATGCTGTGGAAGTAGATTCAATACAAATTGTCATAAAAGAATTTGATAAATACAAGGGGAAAATGTTAAGGGCATTTGGAAGAAAGCATGATAATGAAGACCCAAGAGTCTACAGATGCTGGAATCTGGAGCAAAAGAAAATTGCTAGATGAACTTAGTGGGTAAATCAGCAATTCTAGAGGCAGATTGACTCTCTGGGTCATGGCACGAGATAAAAGCTTGTAAGAATGAAAGTCACAAACTACTGTTAAAAGGAAAAAAAAGGAACATAAATTGTCATTCTAAGTAAATAGTGAAATTATTGACTGAAACCATAAGGAGCAGAATTAGACTATTTGACCCATCACATCTACTCCACCATTTCATCATAACTGACATGTTATCCTCTCAACCCCACTTTCCTGCCTTCTCCTCATTAATTTTAAACCTGGTCAATCAAGAACCTATCAACTTCTGCTTTAAATATACTCAGTGACTCAGCCTCCATAGTCGCCTGTGGCAATGAATTCCACAGATTCACCACAAACTGGCTAAAGTAGTTCCTCCTCACCTCTGTTCTAAATGGATGCCCCTCAATTCTGAGAATGTGCCCTTTGATCCTCAACCTCCCCACTATCAGAAACATCCTCTCCACATCAACTCCGTCTAGGCTTTTCAATATTCGATTGGTTTCAATAAGATCCCTCATCAATCTTCCAAACTCCATCAAATACAGGCCCAGAGCCATCAAACGCTCCTCATATGCTCCAAATCCTTTTATTCCAGGGATCATTCTCTGAACCTCCTCTGGGCCGTCTCCAATGCCAATAATATTTTTCTTAGATAAGGGGCCCAAAACTGCTCACTACACTCAAACTGTGGTCTGACCAGTACCTTGTAAACCCTCAGCATCACATCCTTGCTTTTATATCCGAGTCCTCTTGAAATGAATCCTAACATTGCATTCGTCTTCCTCACTACTAACTCAACCTGCAAGCTAACCTTTACGGAATCCTGCACAGGGACTCCCAAGTCCCTTTGTATCTCTGATTGCTTAATTTTCTCCCTATTTAGAAAATAGTCTACAACTTCCTTCTATCAAAGTGTATGACCATACACTTTCCTACACTGTATTCCATCCCCCACTTCTTTGCCCAGTCTTCTAATCTGTTTAAGCCCTTCTGCAGACTTCTTGCTTCCTCAACACTACCTGCCCCTCCACTTATCTTTGTATCAACCACAAACTTGGCCACAAAGCCACCAACTCAATCATCCAAATCACTGATATAGAACATGGAATGAAGCAGAACCAACACGACCCCTACAGAATACCACTAGTCACCAGCAGCCAAATTGATGGCATTCTACAAATTCCCTCTTGGGAACCAGCACCAACCTGATTCTCCTCAATCTACCTGCATATTGATATTCCCCCATGAATAATGTAACATTGGCCTTTTTACATGCCTTTTCTATCTCCCGTTGTAATCTGTAATTCAGTCGGACTTCTAACACTGAAGCTTCACCAACATCTTTTTTTAATGCCATGGACCAATATTATTAAGCAAGGGGTCCATGGACTCCAGGTTGGGAACCCAATATAAACAAAAGCTAAAATGCTGCATTTAATGAAAATCAGAAATAAAAGCAGAACATGCTGGAGATACTCTAGAAATCAGGTGCCATCTATGCTGACGGAAATAGTGTCTTATGTTTGAGGTTAACAACTGATCAATGAATTTCTGATGAAAGGGTATAAATCTAAAGCTTGAACTGTTTTATACTGGATCTTGTTAGACCTGATGAGTATCTCCAGCATTTTGATTTCATTTAAGGTTGAGAATACATAGATTTTGTTGGAAATAACAGGTTCATTTTATTTGTCACCTTCAATTCTATAACTTCTTTTAACATTTTCCAAGTCTAATTACTAATGCAAATTCTGGCATCCTTTAGCCAAGCAGGTTTAAATCTTGCTCCAGAAACTTCACACACAAAACTAGGCAGCAGCCCGAGGAAAGTATTGAAAGACTGCTGTACATGGCAGAAAGATGGCAGGCATTTTTCAGATAAATATTTAAACTGAGGTCCCATCTATTCTCTCCAGTTTATATAAAGATCCTTTATCACTACTTCATAGAACAGCAGTTAAGCTATCCCTATTACTAATTTATTGTTTGAGAACACCAGCGATCTGAAAAATGGCTGCCATATCTCAACAGGAATTATAATTCAACTGTAAAACAAAGCAACAGCCTGAAAGGAAGTGCCCAATATAAATGTACCTCTTAAAGAACTTTAACTATATTCACACAGAATTACTTCCCAGAGAAAAAGTACAAGCTTTCCCCAAACTGGGCCCTTGCCTTGTTGATGCAAGCTAATTCTTTTTCATATGGTCAGAGTTGCTACACAGCACACATACACTTGGTATAACTGGTTTAGACAAACAGCTGCTCTGGATCAAATTGTACGTAGACAGGCAGTTTGATTCCAACTACACTCTAATGTGCCCTTCACTATAATGGAAAAAGCACTGCTAAAATTTACAAGGTTGCTACTTTAATTTTGCCTAAATTCACCTTATGAATTTGATTAAATCTTACTTTGGCATTCAGAAATCTAGTCAGAAATTCTGCTGGAGGGAAGATCAAGCTTTACAGGAAAAAGCACACAATTAATGTGATTTGGGAAATTAACCAATAGCAAGGTCCATAAAGTATTTTATTCAAAAGAACTCAATATAATAGACAATTGTGAGCCATCATCAAGAATGGATAGGTCCCTAAGATAGAAGCCAATGAGAACCCCTGTACAGACTCGCGCTCGAGGTTCACCCATTGCGGACAATGAATTTCATCCAGATCTTGTGTCCAAAACGTTAAATATTGTCCAATAGTAGAATCTAAAATTCGGCATTGCCAAACCACCCTTCTTTTTTGATTTCTGTAAATTTTTCTTACTTAATCTAGGATTTCTATTCTGCCATATATATGAAGAAATTTTAGAGTCAATAATATCAAAAAAGGATTTAGAAATGAAAATTGGTACCGCCTGAAATAGATATAGAAATTTAGGTAAAATAGTCATTTTATTAGTATTAATTCTACCAGTCGATGATAAGGACAATTGGGACCATTTAGTAAGCAGTTGTTGAACATGATCAATCAAGGGTAAAAAGTTAACTCTAAATAGATCCTTACACTTCTTAGTAATTTTAACACCCAAATAAGTAATCAGCAACCAGTCTGAATGGTGATTGTCCAGAGATTGGAGCTTGCATATTTAATGGGAAAATTTCACTCTTATTAAGATTCAATTTATAACTAGAAAAAGTACTAAATTAAGCAAGTAGTATTATTGCAGGGATGGATTTCTCTGGGTTAGGGATATATAATAACAGGTCATCTGCATATAGTGATACCTTATATATCTCATTCCCATGAATAATTCCAAATATATTGGGTAAATCAAAAAAATTCAATAAACAAATGACTAATCCAATAACTAAACATACAATACGAATATGGTTTCCATTTCGTAAATTTTTTGGATTGGATAAATTTATCCTATTATAATCTATTTTTTTCTTCTAACCTTCTAGAATTGATCAAGCTTTTCTTTTATGGAGAACAAAGGGAATAACATGTTTTCGTGACTTATTCGTGGATAACTGTCTCATGTCTTTTGAACATTTGTCTAATAAATATAGTTTGCCTAGACAGATATTTACACATTAGAAACTTTTTGAATATTATGTTACCTACTTTTTCGGTTTCACATCAAACTAAAATTACAGAAAAAAATTTAAGTTTAAACCCCTATCAGAAGAGTTTAATAGCAATTATTTATGATCTGATTACAAAAATATGTCTAGGTACATCTGATAAAATTAAGAATGAATGGGAAAGAGAACTTCAGGTATCTTTACATATAGAGAAATGGGAGAAAATTCTCCAACTAGTTAACACCTCTTCAATGTGTGCTAGACACACCTTGATACAATTTAAGGTGGTTCATAAGGCCCATATGTCCAAGGGTAAGTTAGCTCGCTTTGTCATATAAATTCTGTCTGTGACAGATGTAAGTCTGAGGTAGCTTCCTTGACACATATGTTCTGGTGTTACCCTCTTTTGGAAAAATATCAGTAAGATATTTTTGATATTATTTCAGCAGTTTTGCATATTGATATACAACCTCATCCTATTAATGCAATATTTGGATTACCAGTGATGGACTCTAGTCAATTATCCCCTTCAGCTTGCCATTTGATTGCATTTGTTACATTAATAGCCAGAAGATCCATTTTATTTAAATGGAAAGATTCTAAACCCCCTACTACATTTCAATGGTTTTCCCGAATTATAACATGCTTAAACTTGGAAAAAATTAGGAGTGGCACTATCGACTCTTCGATTAAATTTGAAGAAACTTGGAGACCATTTATTCAACATTTTCATATGATGTAAGCTGACTTTTCCGAATCCTTCTCAATAACTTTTTGTTCGTATATAGAGGAGCGGAGTTAATGACAAATAGCAATTTTAACCAATGAAATAAGGCAGCCCAGCATTTGTTTTGTTTTTATTCTGTTTTATTTTATTAGTTTAGGGGGGTTTTTTTCCTTGTTAAAATCTTTTTTCTTTGAATCTTCCTCATGTTTAACTACTAAGAGATTAGGAGGTTTAGTTTACACGTTACTCAAGAATCTGCTTATGTGTATGTTAACCGTTATTAATGTAATCCTAATCTCTGTATCACTATCATTGTTATGTTTATATATTTGAAACTTAAGAAAAAGATTGATAAGGAAGAATGGATAGGTCAGGTCCCTGTTGCCTCAATATCCACTAAAAGACCGTATGAACAGCATCCTGCCTGTCCAAATATAGGGGATGCCCACACTTACTGACAGGGCTTGGTGTCAGCAAAAAAAAAACAACTCAGCATGGCTGCAGGTCTCAGGTGAGCAATTACTTGACAGGCTCCAGGATCAGGTCTGCTTAATGAATAATGGGAAGGTTACAGGCACATTCAGCAAAAAGGGAACTGTCACTTACCTCTCTGTCTTCAACTTGGAGATTTGTAGTTCATCCAGTGCTCAGTGGTAAATCAGAGGAAAAATACTCTCCAGAAATGTCCCATGAAAATGAGAAAGCATTATGCAGAAAGGCAGAAGTTCTGCTCTGTACAGAGCTATCCTAAGGTAATGGTATTAGCATATAAGCACCATCACAAGGATAGAGATGGTTTTGGTGACATTAAACTGGAATGCTGAATCTCCAAATAAAATTAAAGATTGAAGTCATAGTCCAACTCCAACACAAGTAAGGAAGAAGAGAAAACAAGTTCTGCTTTGAACCAGTTTTAATCATCCAACATCGACTGCAAGTTTTTTTTAAAAAAAGTTTTCCATACCTAAGCTGAGCACTGTATCCCATATATAGTGCAAAATGTAACGTGCCCTCTTATAAAAGCTATGCAGAGAGAACATCCACACAGTACAAAATTAAACTAAGTTACTCAAACCCTACACGGTTTTCAACATATTTATACATAATTGGCTATTTGTGTACTAGCGACTTATGCTATATTTTACAGCTTTCTAAATAACCTGTCCAGGAACAGCATCAAGTTTGGGAAATTTAGGACAAAAAGAGAACAAACAAAATCCTTTCTCACTATTTTTTAATAATAAATTCCCCAGTGATCTCAGGAAGCTTAAAGGGGGTTCAGGAACAATGGTGCTAGTAAATCAGATGGGAGCAAAGAAGAAAGTAAATGGTGAACTAATTCCTGGACCAAGGCAATTTCTGAATAGACAGTTAAAAGATTGTCAATTACCGTAAATCATTTCTACAAAATCAGTACTTTAGAATTAAGTATATGAAAGTTGTAAAAATAATACAAAACATTAAAGGTTATTGCTGAAAAGCATAAAGTTGGCAACAATTTAATCTGAAGTTTCCAAGTTGTAATTCCATTTGAAACACCCATGAACTAAAGCCATCTGAGGAACAAAGATTGTTAAAACATCGTGCACAGGCAAAGCACAATAGAAGTAATAACAGATTGCTCCTCACAGATTGCAAGATACACGAGTATACTCAACTATCATAAAGAGTGCAAGGATTTAGTTTCATATACCACCTTGTTTGTGACCTAGCAGACTTTATAAGCACTTTCCAGCCAATTAGATATTTTGGAACTGTAGTCAATGTTGCAACATAGGAATCATGCAGCCAATTTGCACAGAGCAAGCTCCCACAGACAGCAAAATGCATAAATAATCTGCTGTAATAACGTTGGATGAAGGATAATTATTAGATAGAACCACAAAGGGAATTTCCCTTCTTGAATTCATCCAAAAGGCCATGTCCACCAGGCTCTCAATTCAATGTTTCATCTGGGAAAAATTGCATCTGAAACTGTGCAGAATTTTATTTACTGTAAGGAGTATCAGACAGTATTTTTCTCTGTTAGATGGGATTTGCACACATAACCTTTGTGACTATATCACAAATGAAACCCAAGCTCTTCACTCCTTTTCCTGTACTATTCTAATAGCATATCATTGCATTCTGTGCTTAGTTTCTAGTAATATATATCCAATAACATGGGCCAAAGTAAGTGGACCTACCTACAGTAGGCAAGTTATCTCTTGAATAACAGACGAGGCAAGAGGGGAGCACAGACTACAAACTGTTCAGTGATACACCCTCTTTTCATTGTTAGCATCAGGAAGGAGGTAGAGATGCCTGAAGACACACGCTCAGCAATTCAGGAACAGCTTCTTCCCCTCTGTCATTCAATTTCTAAGTGGACATTGAACCCATGAACACTACCTCACTACTTTTAAATTAAATTCTGTTTTTTGCACCACTTATTTAATTTCATTATCTAATATATAAATATATACTTACAATAATTCTGTTCTACTTATCATGTATTGCATTGTACAGCTGCTGCAAAGTTAACAAATTTCACGGCATATGTCGGTGATACTAAACCTGATTCTGGTTATACATTGACAGTCAAAGCAAAAGCAAACATAATCATAGCCATGTTAGCAACTTCAAATCCTCAAGGGGAGAGAACACAACTACATGAAAAGGAAACAACATCTCACTTCAGAGGCAGTCCTTTGGCAAACAAAGCATCATAAACCAAATGCAAATACAATCTCTCTGACCATTCTTCATTACTTACTGCTTGCTCTCTTCACTTGGAGATTCTGATGTGTCACGGTGCTCATCTGATGAAAAATCTTCTCGTTCAGTCTGTAACAAGAATGGCAAGGACTGACAAAGATCATAAGCAGAAAAACTTCTCCAAATGTTATACCGTTTAATATCTTCTATTCTCTATGAAGTCTCTCTTAAGCTACCTTTGTTCCAAATCTTAACACCATTAATTTTCCTTCACAGGACATTCTTATTTCTCAAGGGATTAGTTTTGCATTTTTTTCCAGGAGATATGAATTTTTATGGTTTGGTTTGTTACAAGATCATACCCCATGGGGCACTTCTTCGCCAAATGTTGTTAGTGGAAAGCAGAAGAAATTTTTAAAAAACAGATGACCCCACTCAAACAATTCTCCAGTATGTCTTCAAATTCCAGCAGAGACAGTGCTGCATACTGCACTGGTCACAATTTTCATATTTTGGGCAACTACTCTATGTTTAACAAATTAAAAATGATAGTCAAGATCAGTCAGAAGAAGTCAACTCTTTATTTACCTTAATGTCATACAAGGATCCATTTTATATACATGTATCACAAATCTTATTTGAAGACTAATCTTACAAAGCCAGATTTACACGATATAACTAGCAAGTAGCACTGCTTCAATGAAACACAAAATTCAGAATCTGTTCAAAAATTTTGTTAGGTGTTGCAATCAAAATTTTAACTTAACTCTGACCATACTAATTTCTTTCACTGTGTTAAATAAGATGCTGTCTGGTGATAATGGCACAGTAGAACTGGCTGCCAGCAGGGACTACATTGACTAGTATTTCCATAACAGGCTTTGAAGCAGCCAAAGGTTCAGATGTTCATTTATTATCAAAGTATACAACTCTGAAATTCTTCATTTCTTCAGGTAGCCATGAAACCAAGAAAGAAAGCAGCACAATCATCAACTCCCAAATCCCACCTCCTCACACACAAAGAACTGAGAAAATCTGGTGAAAAAACACAATATAAAAACTATAAGACTGGAAAGTAAGAGTGTATAGTCCAAGTCCACAACAAAAATGCAGAAAAAACCTGGCCAACACACAGCAGCAGGCACCCCCCCCCCCCCCCCAGTACAGAGCAACCAATCAAAGGCGAGCAGGCAGTGCTCACCCTCTACATTCACTTCGATGCTTCCATCTCCCTTGTTGTTTTAATTGACGAAGAATGGAAGCTATAATCGGTGAAACAGAGCCAACCAGTCTTGCATCCTGTCCTGCTGCCTGCCCACTATAAGGCTTGTGCATGTGGTCTCTGCCTCCCAGAATCCTGACAGAGCGCTCAAACACCCAAACTCCGGCATTTATCTTGATGCTTCAATTGCCCTTGGCACTTTAATTTGCAAACAATGGAAGCTATAACCGTCAAAATGGCGTTAAACATCAGCTTGCGCACCATCCTGCAGCCTTCTCGCCACGAGGTTCGCTCACACTGCCTCTGCTTCCCGGAGACTAGAGTGCTGAGGCACCCAAAAGATCTCCATACAGCAAAAGCAGGCTCCAACAGTTCCAGAATCACATTCAAGATGAGATACAAATGTAAAAGTGAAAAAGATGGTTTCATGATCAATCCAGAAGATGTTGACCAAAGGAGCATTGTACGCAGGCACCAATGTCCTTGAATGGAAAATCCTACAAAAAGTAGTGGATGTGGTGCAGTCCATCATGGGTAAAGCCCTCCCAACCATTGAGCATTTCTAAACTAAGCAGCACCCATCATCAAGGACTCCCATCACCCAGAACATGCTCTCTTCTCACTGCTGCCATCAGAAAGGTGGTACAGGAGCCTCAGGACTCACACCATCAGGCTCAGGAAGAGCTGTCAGTCAACGTACTCTTGAATCAAAGAAGATAACTTCACTCAACTTCACTTGCCCCATCACTGAAATGGTCCCACAACCTATGGACTCACTTTCAAGAACTCTTCATTTCATGTTCTCAATTTTATTTATTTATCTATCTATCTATCTATCTATCTATTTATTTATTTATTTTAGTATTTTCACAGGTTGTGGTCTTTTGCCTACTGGTTGAAATCCCAAGTTGGTGAGGTTGTTCACTGATTCTATTATGGTTATTATGCTCACAAGAAAATGAATCTCAGGGTTGTACAGAGTAACATATACGTGCTTTGATAATAAATTTATTTTGAACTTTAGAGTCTCAAACCCATAAAATCCAGCTCAAAGGTGACAGAGTGGGCATAACTAACACATAAGTTAAAAAAACAAGTGACCATGTTCCCTTAAATAACTAACACTGAGAAACTATTCAGCAACATAATTAAAGACACTAATTTCACAGGAAGAAGCAACCCTTGTATATTGTGACATATACATACTTGGATAATAAATTTACTTTGAACTTGAAATTTATACATATCGAATTTCATAGAGTGCACGAAAACAAACGAAAATAGGAGAAGGCCACTTGAATCCACAAGCCTGTTCTGCCATTCGCTATTACTTCAGCTGTTTTATGTTGGCCTAACTTTTCTCTACTGTCAATTCCCCGTAGCCCTTCACTCATGCAGGGTACAAAACTAAGAATACTGAGAAGTGGGAAAATTAGGTGAAGCACTTCACAAATACATTCTTTTGAAAACAGAAATGACACAAGGAGGAGTGGGAAACAGCATGGTGCTGGCTTGTTGATTAAGGTCAGAACAAATGAAAGAATTGGTTACTGTGCTGTGAGTGAGTGTGAGTGTGAGTGTGTGTGTGCGTGTGCGTTTTACTTTGTTGGCAAATCACCTCAATCCTTAACTCCTAGATAACCACAAGTCCAAGAAGTCTAGTTAGTTGGAGATGGTTAAACTCTCGGTTTTGGAATCTGATGAGCAGCTGGCACATCTGGGGTCACTTACAAAGTATGTGTCATCAATAGCGCGCTTCAGATCATAGTTTTCCTGTGAACTGTTTTCCACTGTACACAGACAACTAAGAAAAAAATCAACATGTTGATTTAAGAGTATACCCTTCTGTAAGGGGAGGATCTTGCTCTCCAATCAATAACAGTCGGAATATAAATAGGATAGGTGTTTTTTTTAGGGAGCAAACCAAGGACATTACAAAAGAATAATACAAGAAAGGTAAACAGTAGTGGTAGGAATTCTACAATTAGATAATGGATAGGCATTTCTAAGTTTGCTGATTGATTTAGGGATGAAATATTGCACTAATAATGCTAAAGGTATCACTGAGTGTCTGCAGAATATTCTAGAGGGAGAAGGTGAGTAGCCAGAGTCAATATATATCCAATAATACTGGCAGAAAGGGGAACTAGATTATGCAGGTGGACGTTAAAAGAATTAGTGAAGATATTAAGAAGCAGGACCACCCAAGTTAGTTATCTCCAAATTAATTCCAGTGCTACAGTCCAATGTGTACAGAAGTGTATACTAATGCTGAAGAACCAAACAGACATGAAAGAATGTTATTTTAATTAATAATATCACATTGGTTAAAGATTTGCAGCAAAGATTCACTAAACAAGATAGAGATGGATTAAAAGAAATATAGGGAATGCCAAAATTGGTTAGGACAAGTCAAAAAAGTGAGAAGGGATAACATGTACAGTATGAAAAGATCATCAAATTAGACTATATGGATTAAACTAGCGGGATAGTCTCATACACTATAATCACACTTTTGGGGCTATACCACATAGCACAAAGGCCCAAAGAAACAAATCTATAAGTAAAGTTCTTACAACTGTAAAATCACTAAAACAATTATAGTGATTAATTCCAAGCTGGGGTATAAAAATCACAGAATCTGTGCTTCTTTTTTAAACTAGTATGGTTTCAACAAGAGTGGGGCAATTCTGGATTTAGCTTTAGGACATAAAAGTGCAGAATTGTAAGAACATTTTTACAGTGGTAATCATTAATACATTAGACACAACATAGCTATGGAAGAAAGCTAAATTAAGAAAAAGCATCCAAATTGGGAAAATACAAATTTTATTGGATTATGAAGTTTTAGTAAAAGTGGATCAGAACCAGCAGCATGAAAGTAAATCAGTCTTATGGTAATGGAAAGTAAATTCAAGAGTGAGATGTAAAGAGTTCATTATTCACACAAAGAAAAAAGGTGCCAAATCTAGCGTTAACATCGTTAAAAGTGGATAAATTGCTAAAGCCAAAAGAAATATATTTCAGGTTGTTAAAAGCAGCAAGGGAGGAAATAATTGTTTAATCCTTCATGACTTTAAGAGTGATGCAGAGGACTGACAATGTTTATAAAGAGTGGAAGGAATAACCTGAGCACTTATAGACTAGATAGTTTAAGTTCAACAGTGGGAAAATCACCGGAATCAATTCTGAGAGGCACCATTATTCAAAAGGCACAGATTAATCAACGATGTTGAGAATGGATCCATGAAGGAAGGTCTTGTCTAACTTGATCAGAGTCTTTTTTATTTTTGAAGAGGGTAAGAGCATGAATTACAAAGGTGGTTGACAGGGTAATTAGGTCAATGGAAACATATTAAATTCATGATAGGACAGCAAATTGGATCCAGAATTGGTCAGTATCATGAAGAAATAAGTAATAGCTCACAGACATTTTAACAGGCTGCTTTCATTACTTACTCTCTTGCTCTGTTGGAGAACATAATGATAGTTTAGTGAAATATAGGGACCATGAAAGTTTGCAGATTTTTAAAAAATAGCCATGTTGTTGTTAGTGAAGAGAAAACTGCTAAAGTGTAAAACAGATGGTCTGGTTAATTAGACAGAAAAGTGACAAATGACATTTAATCCAGTGAAGCACAAGGCTGCACATTAGGGATGTGTAACATACCAAGGATCTACATAAAACAAGTGAAGGTGTGAAGGATCAAACAGAGCTTGAAGTGTATAGCCACAGATCCTTGATGGTAGTGAGTCAGGTCAATAAGATGGTTAAATCTCTTAAGTGGAATCTCTTGCGATATTTGCTGATGTACAGAGTAAAAGTTGGGAGGTTACATTAGAACCTGTGTGTAACTTGAGTACTCCAAAATTCTGGCCACCACATTACAGGTTAGATATGACTGCACTGAATAGGGTGCAGAGCATATTTACCAGGATGTTGCTAAGAGCAGAAATATATTAACTACTAGACAAAAGGGTGACACGTTGGGGCACCCTTTGAGAGAAAGGTAGTGCAGTCTGATGTGACCAGAATGAACATTAAATTTTCCTTAATGCTATTGGTATTGCTTTGCTTCAGAAATTGAAGAATAAAAACCAGTTTATTAAAGAAGAACGACGTGTAGCAAGGCAAATACAGCTCCTCCTCGATTAATGAAGGACACTTCTCATGGCAACATTTCTGATTGATCAGCCACCCTTGTGCCTCTTGTTGTCATTCTGAAGATGTGCAGTTCTTTCATGCGCCGTCACTTCATTTCTTCTGCTGTTTGTTCTTTGTCTCTGATCTTGGAGACGTGCATTTCTCAGCTCCTTTGTCTCCTCCTTTCTCCTCCTTCTGTACCTGTTGTTGTCATTCTGGAGATGTGCATGCCCCTTCCCCTCTGTCTCCTCTTCTCTCATCTTTTTTGTCCTGACTCTTTGATCCTGGAGTCGTGTGGCCCTGGCCTCATCCGATTCTTGTTTTCTCCCTCTCCTTGACACTTCCCAATGACGTTTGGCATCCCCCTTCTCTTTCCAGGTGGCATAATTAGGCTGACCATATTTTTTTTTAACCCTAATTCTGGATGGAAGATACAAAGCAGTAATACCAAAGGAAGCTGATTATTCTTGATGATGTGGTTGGCGCTCTCCTAAATGGACGTGATATAATCACTGCTGTCCTTTGACTGCAGCAAAAGATTTGATGGGTGTCTCGAAGTACGTCAGTACTGGTTACGGGATGTTATGTCATGCTTAAATTTAAAGAAGATCCAATGATCAGTTTTTGATTCTAGTCAAGACTTTTATACATTCTGGGGACCATTTTTGAGTTATTTTCAAAACCTTTGATTTGTTGTAAAAGTAGAGATGGTGGCTAATAATATATTTTATTATATGATAAGGATTTTTAACCCCCTTTTTCTTGCTTTTCCTAACAGCTCTGACTTTGGTAGTGGGTTTAGATTTTTCTTCTGTACACAAAATGTTTTATATTTCAATATTACTATTTAATTTAATTTTTATGAATACAGGGTTTGTGATTGTAACTGTATTTTTAATACAATGTATTTGGTAATTTTTTTGACTTCTGGTATTCCTTTAAGCAGAAACTAATAAAAATATTGAAAGGGAAGTACGTCATTACAGCAAGATTTAATGATCTCTTATTGATGGGTGACGGTTCGATCTGTCCCAATCCTGCACATGCTGATGGTGATATGTGACCGCTTGAAATAGAGCTGCCCTGCCCTTTTGCTCCAGTTGGTGTCTCTGCTGAGGCTGGCCATGCATATGCGTCGTGATGTCGCGTCATGATTTCCATGATGGCGGATCGGCTCTTGGATGAACGCCAGCCTGCTGATTTTTGCGAATAAGCAATTTTATACGAATATATAATCCTGAACTTTGCCTGCATTCTGTAAGTTAGCGCATTTTAAGTCGACTTTAGCCAAAAAAAAAGTGCCACTGTAATGCACCATTTGCGCTAATTGGAGGTCACAGACATACAGAGCGTTTTAGTAATATACTAGATTATTAGGAAAGATTGGATAGGACGAGTTGTTTTTCTTGAAAGCTGAATGCTGAAGGAAGTCTTTTCAGATGAAAACCAGAAGATGGGATTAGGCAGGGTAGTTCTTTCTCAACAAGCTATAATGGACCCAATAGCCACCTTCCATGATGTGTGTCCCTTTGAATATACTCTCATACACCGAAAGCCCTGAGTAACTTTTGAGAACATAAAATATAGGAGTAGAATTAGGCCATTTGGGCCATCAAGTCTCCTCTGCCATTTTATCATGGCTGATCCATTTTTCCTTTCAGCCCCAATTTCCTGCATTCTCCCCGTAACCCTTCATGCCTTGACTAAACAAGAATCAATCAACCTCTGCCTTAAATGTACCAAATGACGTGCCCTCCACAGCTGCCTGTGGCAACAAATTCCAGAGACTTACCACTCTCTGACTGAAGAAATTCCTCCTCATCTCCATTCTAAAAGGATGTCCCTCTATTCTGAGAGTGTGTCCTCTGGTCTTAAACCCCCCATCATAGGAACCATCCTCTTGGCATCCACTCTACCAAGGCCTTCAACATTCAATAGATTTCAATGAGGTTACCCCTCCATTCTTCTGAATTCCAGTGAATAGAGGCCCAGAGCCATCCTTACTTAGATAAGGGACCCAAAACTGCTCACAATACCCCGAGAGGTCTCACCAGTGCTTTATAAAGACTCAACATTACAGCTTTGCCTTTATATTCTAGTCCTCTTGAAATGAAGCATAACATCGCATTTGCCTTCCTCACCACCAACTCAACTAGCAAAGTAACTTTAGGGAATCAAAAAAACAATAGTTTTTTTCAGTTATACAAAGAGTAAAAGGGAAGTGAGAGTTGATATTGGACCACTGGAAAATGATGCTGGTGAGGTAGTAATGGGGGACAAAGAAATGGCAGATGAACTTAATGGGACTTTGCATCTGTGGAAGACACTAGCAGTGTGCCAGAGGTCCATAAGTGTCAGGGTGCACAAGTGCTTGCTATTGCTATTACACAGGAAAAAGTGCTAGGCAAACTCAAAGGTCTTATAGTGGATAAGTTACCTGGACCAGATGGACTACATCCCAGAGACCTGAGAGAGATCGCTGAAGAGATAATGGTTGCATTGATCATGATCTTTCAAGAATCACTTGATTCTGGCATGGTCCCGGAGGACTGGACGTTTGCAAATGTCACTCCACTCTTTAGGAAGGGAGTAAGGCAAAAGAAAGGAAATTATAGACTAGTTAGCCTAACCTCAGTAGTTGGGAAAGTGTCGGAGTCTATTCTTAAGGATGAGGTGTCAGGATACTTGGAGACTAATGATAAAAATCAGACAAAATCAGCATGGTTTCTGTAAAAGGAAGCTTAAGCAAAGTAAACAAAGGAGAGGCAGTGCATGTCATTTACTTGGATTTTCAGAAGGTATTTGATAAGGTCCTACACATGATGGTTAACAGGATAAAATCCTATGGTGTTACAGCAAAGATACTAGCATAGATAAATGGCTGACAGGCAGCAGGCAGCGAATGGGAATAAGAAGGGCCTTTTCTGGTTGGCTGTCAGTGACTAGTGGTGTTCCTCAGGGGTCAGTATTGGGACCACTGCTTTTCACATTGTTTGTCAATGATCTGGATAATGGAATGGATGGCTTTGTGGCAAAATTTCAGTTGATACGAATTTAGGTGGTGGGGTAGGAGGTGCTGAGGAAGCAATGCGATTGTAGCAGGGCTTACACAAATTGAAAGAACAGGCAAAAAAAAAGTGACAGATGGAATAGTGCGAACTATTATCCAAATGGGGAGATGGTTCAAACATCAGAGATGCAGAAGGAATTAGGAGTCCTTGTACAAGGCTCCCAAAAGATTAATTTACAGGTCAAGTCTGTGGTAAAGAAAGCATATGCAATGCTGGCATTTATTTCAAGGGGAATAGAATATAAAAGCTAGGAGATAATGCTGAGCACTAGTCAGGGTGAACTTGGAGTATTGTCAACAGTTTTGGGCCCCATATCTCAGAAAGGATGTGTTGTCATTGGAGAGAGTCCAGAGGAGATTCACAAGGTTGATTCCGGGAATGAAGAAGTTAACATGTGAGGAGCATTTGGCAGCTTTGAGCCTGTACTCATTGGAATTTAGAAGAATGCATGGTGGGGGGGGGGGGGGGGGGGAGGGACATCATTGAAATATATTGAATGTTGAAAGGACTAGATAGGGTGAATGTGGAGAGGATATTTCCTATGGTTGGGGTTTCCAGAACTAGATGGCACAGCCTTAAAATTGAGGGGTGACCTTTTAGAACAGAGGTAAGGAGGATTTTTTTTTAGCCAGAGAGTAGTGAATCTGTGGAATGCTCTGCCACAGACTGCTGTGGAGGCCAAGTCCCTGGGCATACTTAAGGCAGAAGTTTATAATTTCCTGAGCAGTCAGGGCATCAAAGGATACGACGAGAAGGCTGGTTGAATGGGATCCAGGATCAGCCATGATGGAATGGCAGAGCAGACTTGATGGGCTGAATAGCCTAATTCTGCTCCTATGTGTTATGGAATCCTGCACAGGGACGCCCAGAATTTTTAAATTTTCCCTCCATTTAGGAAATAGTCTATGCTTTCATTTCTTCTACCAAAGTGCATGACCAAACACTTCCAACACAGTATTCCATCTACCACCTTTTTGCCTTTTCTCTTAATCTGCCTAATTCCTTCTGTAGCCTCTCTACTTCCTCAAAACAACCTGCCTCTCCACCTACCTTGGCATCATCCACAAATTTGGCCACAAAGCCATCAACTCCATCATCCAAATCACTGTCCCAGACACAAGTCACCAGCAGCCAACCAGAAAAGTCTCCCTGTAACCCCACTCTTTGCCTCCTGCCAATCAGCCAATGGTCTATCCATGATAGCATCTTTTCTGTAATACCTTGGAAGCTTAACCTAAGTAGCCCCCTGTATGGCACCATGTCAAAGACCTTCTGGAAAATTCAAGTACACAGCATCCACTAATTCTCCTTTGAAGAAATAACAAGGTGGATAGACAAAGAATTCCATCAGATTTATCAGGCAATACTTTCCCTTAAGGAATCCATGCTGACTATGGCCCATTTTATCAAGTACATCTAAATACCCTGAAACCACATCCTTAACAATCGACTCCAACAAGTTCCCACCCACTGAGGTGGCCTGTAATTTCCTTTCTTCTGCCTCCTACCCTTCTTGAAGAGTGGAGTGACATTTGCAATTTTCCAGTCTTCTGAAACCATACCAGAATCAATTGATTCTTAAAAAATCATTACTAATGCCTCCACAATCTTTTCAGCTACCTCATTCAGAACCCTGGTGTGTATACCATCTGGTACAGGGGACTGACTTCTCAGCTCTCCAAGCACCTTCTCCCTAATAATAGCAACTTCACACACCTCATGCCCCCTGACATTCTTGAACTTCCAGCATACAGCTATTGTCTTCCACAGTGAAAACTGATGCAAAATATTTAATCAGTTTTTCTGCCATTTCTTTGGCCCCCATTACTACCTCTCCAGCATCATTTTCCAGCGGTCCAATATCTACTCTCGCCTCTCTTTTACACTTGATATTTCTGAAGAAACTTTTAGTATTCTCTTTAATATTACTGGCTAGTTTACCTTCGTATTCTATCTCTTCTTTCTTTATAACTTTTTTTTTTACCTTGTTGGTTTTTAAAAGCTTCCCAATCCTCACTAATTTTTGCTCTATTAAATGCCCCCCTTTGGCTTTTACATTGGCTTTGACTTCTCTTGTCAGCCACAGTTGTGTCATCTTGTCTTTAGAATACTTCTTCCTCTTTGGGATGTGCATAACCTGTGCCATCCAAATTGCTCTCATTCCAGCCATTGCTGCTCTGCCATCATCCCTGCCGATGTTCTTTTTCAATCAATTTTGGTCACCTCCTCTCACATGAATGAATGAAATTAATATATTTCGGTCAGCACAAACATTAACAAAAAGCATCATTTACAACGATGATTTCATAAGACAAAAAACATAGATATTCTTTAAAACAGACCAAAATGGTGTAGGCTGAAGCTACAGTTTATTACGCCTACCCCTTTTACTTATACAACAACATATTTAGCATCAATCATCACATCAAAAACAAAAAATTTCATAATCTTTTAAAACAAAATTCAATTCCAAATATCATTTGTTTACATTCCATTCATTTTAAATCATGTATTTTATATTTGTTCATTAATTTTTTAAACTTAAGTGTAGTGCATGTTTTTAAATTCTTACTACAACTGTTCCATAGATTCACCCCTAACTGAAATACAATGATTTTTTACATTTATTACATTTACATGCCTCCGTAATTTCATTTACTCTTCTGTAGTACTTTAGCTCTTTCTTCGCAATTTGCAGAGTGAATTCTATCATATTATGATCACTGGTCCCCAAAAGTTCCTTTACCTTAAGCTCTTTAATCAATTCCAGTTCTTTGCACAACACCCAATCCGGAATAGCTAATACCCTCATGAGCTCAACTACAAGCTGCCCTGATTTTCCCCATCTACCTACATCCTGTGATCTCCCATAACTATTGTACCATCGGCCTTTTGGCATGCTTTCCTATCTCCCATTGTAATTTGTAGACCACATCTTTACTACTGTTTGGGGGTCTACATACAAATTTTATCCTAATTCAGTTAAGTATAACATTACTGAACAGTGCAGGAGGTTAGTCAGTATCTGAAAAGATGAAAGGGAAGGTTGCTCTTTTAGGTGGAGACACTCATTACTGAGCTAAGATCAAAGAGTTCCACTTCAAACACTGATATCCATTTTCATGCAATTGTTGACTTAGCTGCTGCATCCCCCAAGCACTGCAGTCATCTCAGATTTTTACCATTTACAACTTGCTTTTTATCTCCCTGTTGATTTCCATCAAAGAAATTCAATGTAAAATAATCATTTCTAGTTATTTTTTCTAGCTTTAGTAATCACTCTGCTTCTTGGTTGTATTATTCTGAATTTATTAAATCTAATTTCCACAGACCATTATGGCTGACCTTAAAGCAAACAGTGATTCTTGGTTACTTCACACTCCTAAGCATCCAAAGCGAAAATAAAAGCTAGCAACAACCAAAGTCACCTCATTAACTAATCATCTTAGCATTGTACTCAGTAGAACTTCTTTGTTCATTTACTGTGGCTGTAAGGGACATGACATATTGAAACATAAAAGATTAAATAAGAAGTTGATTGAAGACCTACAGACTTGTTAGGAGATAAACTTTGTGGGGAGTGTATGTGAAAGGAGCTACAAAATTACAGCTGGGTCATACGCAGAAGTTAGAAAAAGCTTCCTCTAAACAAAGTGCGCTAAAAAATCAGAAAGCTCATGGAATAATCCAATCCATGCATTGTGTGCAAAGTTTTATTACACTGTACTTCAAGTGCTTAAAGAACAATTATTATAGTATTTCTAAAGAGAACATCTACTTTTCCCCCCAATGGTGGTCACTCTGGCAGTTAGCCTAAATAAACTATCTGTACTTTTAAAATCTGAGGAATTTGTGTAATTTTGCTGACTCTGCCATTGAGCCATAAACAGCAGCAGTGGCACATGCAACAGAACCAGGTAACTCATTTTGATCTGAAATGACAATCATTTTTACCTGAACCTCCGTGTTAGCATTATGTTCCTTTGCCTGTACGTGCAGTTCCTCTGTCATCTTCTCCATCTCCTAGAAACAGAATAACATCAGATTCTGAGCAATCTGTAAATTCTACAAAATCAAGACATGGACCATAGATTAGATCATCAATGAGGTGAAAAAATTAAAGCCACGACAGGGAGAGACCAAAGAAACACACATACAAGAAAACACAACTAAGTGGGGGAAAATAAAATGAAAGTGAGAGCAAGAGAAAGTGAGGGTAGAAAACAAAAAACATGTACTCGTAAATGCCTCACAAACAGACAAAAAAAATTTCAGAAGATGCTATCCTTGAGATCCAAAATGAACAATAATCTGGTTCACTGTTTATTGGCAAGAGCCTATGTAATACACTGGAGAAAGGCAAATGAGAATCATATCTTATAGCTTTGGGTAGATAACCTGGCACAAAGCCAGAAAATAAAGCTGCTGGGGAACACAACAGGTCAGGGAGCATCTGCAGAGAGAAAAATAGTAGTTAATATTTGGATCAAAACCCTTCCTCTGGACTGACCAGAAACATCAACTGTCCATTCCCCTCTATCGTCAATTGTCTACTTACACTCTACAGACACTACCTGACCTACCAAGACTCTCCAGCAGGTTGCTTTTTCCCCACTCCAGATTCCAACATCTGCAGTCTATAATGCCTCCATTTTACTAAATCTGGTAACAACCTCATCCAAATTACAAGGAATATAGTTCAAAGCCCTTAGTATGGGAAATGTATTCACACAAAGACAAATAACTTTAAGTTGGCCATGTGACATTTATGGACATGCCCAGCGCATTTCCTGAATCCAAAATGCAAAACTAATCTCAGTATCAGAGTAAGGAGATATTAGATTAAGATTTATGATTGTTTTTCCTTCTCTCCTTATACACAACTTCATTGCCTCAGCCTGCAGCAGCATATTTACAAATATACACCCCAGATACTAATACTATAAAAGTACGTCCACAGATCCTAAAACAAAGAGTTGTTATTAGGGTGGTAAAAAGGCAAGATGTAGAATAGCAGAGTAGAGAGCTATGACAGAACTTCACAAAACACTATTTAGCCCAAAAGTTGAGTATTGTGTAGATTTACCCTGCCATGCTTAGATTATCATGTTGGCAATAATGACATTTGCTTTTATTTCAATGCAATCAGATTTTATAACACTCCTTGTGAATTAAACACAATTTTAATTCCATTGTTATAGAGGGTTAAAGATAATAAAAACATATACACTGAAATTATGTATCAAAAATTATATTTAACATGTTTCTCTACAAGAATGTTCATATCCATGAACAATGTGTAAAATTACTTGATATCAATGTTGTAGTATTCAGAATACACTACATATCACTTTATCTTTTTCTTTTTGTATTTGCAGTTTGTCGTCTTTTGCACATTGGGTGTTTGTCCATCTTGTGTGCAGTCTTTCATTGATTCTATTGTGTTTCTTTGTACTTACTGTGAATGCCAGCAAAAAATAAATCTCAAGGTTGTATAGGTACATATATGGACATTGATAATAAATTTACTTTGTACTTTTAAAAATATTTAGATTTTGTTTTACTTCCAACTCTGGACCAATAATATATAAATGACTTTGAAAAAAAGCACTGAGTTTTAAGATTAAGGCCAATACATTATAAACAACTCCTTGCCCTTTGCTGTTAAACTTCACCATTTTCTAATCTGAGTAAATTTGAAGCAAGCTTTCTTACCAATGTCAAATATATATCCATATTGTTTATCAGGTCAAATTATTTAACATTTTCCCAAATAAATGGATGCTTTAGCACAGGCTTTCAATTCATCTGCTTCGTACAATGTCGAATAAATGTAACACATGATGAAAATATCTATTTAGGCCAAAAGTAACACCTCCAATTTTTTTTTGTCTATGATCATATACCATTTGAACTAAGGCTTCAACAGCTGCTTATAAGCTATTGGATATTCATCTCAGCCAATCAGTTTACAATCTTTTACATATTTTTCTTTTGTAGTTCCCTAACCACTTAGGGAATCCCCACATTTGCCATTTAAAGGGAATTTAAGGGTTAAGTGTGCAATTTTTTTTCCCCAGTCAAAAGTGTTAATGATGGCACAGCCAGGGCAATCAAGCTCTGCTTTCAAACTTTAGTTAAAGGTAGATTAATATAGCAAGTTTTACTCATTCTACCATTGGGATCCAAAAAGCAAGATTTGTTGGTTATTGTAAATAAAAGGCATTTATTTGGTATCTCACTAAATGTGGCTCTTTCTTTCAGATAGACTTGTTTAATTCAAATGTAGCTGGTCTCCCACAGGAACCCAATACACAAATTTTCAGTTTCTCTTTCTGGTTCAGGTACTGATATCAGTCAAAAGTACTTAAGTCCGGTCCACCCAAATATTTAGTACCTCAAAAATAGATCTGAAAGAATCTTGTCAAAATTCAACAAGAAGAATTATAATTAAGGTTTTGGAGGGATCCTATAGAGATTTTAGAAAAATTTAAAATGTAGTGTACATTCTATGCTCAACCTAACTTGCCAAAACACAGATTTCTATGTTGTTTTGCTACTGAGCTAAATGCAGGTCACACACATCTTTTTAACGATGGTCTGCAATCACTCATTTTTTGTGGCAAGGTAATGATGGGTATAATGTTGAATTGAGATGAATAAGCTCAAATTTTAAACAACTAATTCAAAAGAAAATCTCAGTAGTGCACCTCAAAAATAGATACGAAAATAACTCATCAGTCTTCAATAGGAAAAATTAAATTAGGCCCCACTGGGCTATGGAGAACCTCTAATGCAGTGTTTTAGAAAAAATGTATACTCTTCATCCTTATGCAATTAAGAAGGAGGCATGCCAGCAGCTATATTTCATTACAATTTTGAGGAGGTCTGGTATGCCGCCCAAGACAAACAATTATTTTTCACAGATATACCATGGAGAGCATTCTGATTCTTTACATCACCACCTAGTATGGAGGCACCAAATCACAGAAGGTGGAAAAAAAAACTGCAAAAAAACTCAGCAAGCTCCAAAATGGGCACTGGCAAGTCCTTCTCACCATCAAGGACATCTTCAAAAGAAGATGCCTCAAGAAAACGGCATCCATCATTAAGGATCCTCAACATCCAGGACATGGCCTTTTATCATTACTGCTATTAAGGAGGAGGTACACACAACACTTTAGGAGCAGCTTCTTCCCCTCCCGTTAGATTTCTGAAAGGTCCGTGAACCCATGAACACTACCGTATTCTTTTGCTCTCTTGCTGTACTATTTGTTTTTATATCTTATTATGCATTGCTGTAAAGTAACATATTTCACATTAGTAATAATAAAACTGATTATGATTATCACCTTTAAAAAATACATGTATGTATACTATATAGTTAACTGACAGGGCTATATGCCTACTGTTGAGAGGTGAAATTAAATTGGATAACTCTTTTCAACCACTGTAGAAATGGAGTGAACATCAATTATTTTTAATGATTCTGATTAGTTTATCTCTGATAAAAAAAACAAGAAAACAAATAATAAATATGTTCCGTACTTGCATAAATTATTTTGGATGGTAGGCAGCCAAAAAATAACAGCATCTGGCCTCTGACTTCATAGGACATCACTTCATAATACGAACCATGTCATTTTTAAGCATACTTTAGTCCTAGATTAAAATTTAAAATCAATGAACCTACACATTTTTCCCAGTTTTCCCATTATGTAGTGATTTGATTTGGTCCCATGCACACCAGTTATCTGAAGTTAAATCACTTCGACAGTGGTTCCTTCCTAACAACATTCAGAATCACAGACAGGATAGCAGAAGTATCTGATCCAGTGTCTATTCACATTTTCTGTGGACCTTGAAGGATAGTGATCAGCTCCATAAATTAGCATTCCTCATTTACAGCACATTTGCTTAAAAACTGCACAATGCAGTGCAGTCCGGTGAAATTAATGAAGAAAATACACAACCCAGTGCATGGTATTACATTATAGCGGCTAATACATTGTTATTTTCAAATCTGAAAAGAGTAGAAAGATCAACTAAAAATAAAAGCAACAGATGAAAAAGCTACAGGTTTTAAGTAACAACGGAGCACTATGAAAACCACCTACATGCCTGGACTAGTGAACAAATAAAATGTTAAGGGCTCCACATTCCTTGACACAAGTCAGTGATGCATTGCTGAAAATGAACACCAGATCAAAACAGAATCCAGTTGGCCTCAATTTCTCGCAAGGATGAATAGAAATACAGAACAATCTCTACAGCAAGTTTTCAAAATCTCAGAATAACCTAAAGCAATTTACATCTCATAGAACACTTCTGAAGTGACATCATGGTTAAGATGAAGGGAATCTACAGACAGTTAGACATTTTGTGAACAAGAACCCTAACCCAACAAAAAAGTGACAAGATAATTTAAAAAAAGTATAAACTCAGGTCTGTTGAAAGAGAAATGGACTTGCAAGATCTGCAGAATGGTGTAGTTGGGAAATGAATAGGCATTATACGTGAAGTGTTAGTTCAAGGGTAAACTGCAAGGAAGTAACTCAAATAACTCTCTGCAGTTCTCTCAATAGCACCACAGCGTTATTGGTATCCATTTGAGAGAGCAGATAGAATCCAATTTTAATGTCCCTTTAAATAAAGGGGATCACCATAGTACAGGATTCCCTCAGGAATTAACTGAAGTATCAGCATAGACTAAGTGCTCAAGTTTAGTAAATTAAATCCACAACAGTGCACTTATTGAGCCAAGCCAGACACACAGCAACAGTTACTGTCAAAGCTCACCAATAAACAAGAATCACTTCACCAAAATATAGGATAGCCACTGATTTCTGGAGAATATTGGATAAACATATCCAATTTTTTCATACTCACTTCCCTTTTAGCCTCATACAATTTATTCACAAAAAAATTCAGATGATACAGAAGCACTGGAATTAACAGACAACTGAAAGGACAGGGTCAGTGAAGCATGTTTTACATCGATAATTCATTTCCACTAATATTAATTCAACACAGGCTCAATGACTTCTTTCAGTCAGCTGCATCCAGTTCATGTCCACACACTGCTGTCACAGTCTCATATCTCCTTACTGTTATAGCAGGAAGCAATTAATGTCCCCACAATGTATGTGGTGCTCTGATTAATTACAAACGTACTTGAAGGGAGAGTCAAAAAGTAAAAGCAGGTCTAAGCCCAAGGTAGGAACTTTACCATAACAAAATTACAAAATAAATTGCTAAAAAGTTGAGCAACACACACAAAATGCTGGAGGAACTCAGCAGGCCAGGCCCACTGCAGGTTTTCCCCTGTTTGTGTATTAAAATGTTGAAATGTTCCTTAAGTTTTCCCCATGGTCTAATATTTATCCAGCAAAAGACTCAGTTTCCAGACAAGGAACATTCCAGAGTTAATTTTTGGTCTGTGCTGTGTCAGCTTCTTCTAGTTAAAACAGTGGCAGAAATTATATCAAGTGCTTGACTAAGTGGTATCAATGCAAAAATTCAAATGAGAGCACAGGTTTTGCTAAAGCTCAGTTGCTCCTTACAGACAAATTGTTGTTCCTTTCCGTGCTTTGTGACGCATCGGGCAGTAACCTTGCCGTTTCTTTAGCATTTTTGTTTGATTTTTAAAAAGGCTGACTTGCTAGCTCGACACTCAAAACAGCATGAATGGAAAGCATGCAGGGAGCTAGCCGGATTCTAACCTGAGACCGCTCACCTCAAAATCTAGTGAGGATGCCACTACACCACCAGCTGGCTTCATAAACAAATAGTTTACTGATATTCATCATTAAGAATCAGGTAAAAGACAGATCTGCATTTACATTCCATCTTTCACTTCAATTGACTGGAATGACTTGCAGAAAACAAAGGAACTAATTTGTGCATAAACTGACTAGATACTGTTACTTGTAGCTTTAACTGAGCAGTATCAACCAGAATAACTGAGGGAGATCCACAAGATCTTTTGAGCCTATCAAATTGGAAAGAAGGCAGGCAAGGTGTCAGGTTAATATCTCATCCAAAACAAAATGGACTGTTGAGATTTTTAAAGTGCACAGGCCTCCAAAATGGTACTTAAATAAATCCATTTCTAGTGACTTAAAAAAAGACAGCACAACCCAAATGGAGGGCAATAAAGGACATACTTACTGAAGAGATGATGGAACTGGGGAAAATCTAGAACAGTATTCTGGAGGTTAGCACATAGAAAACAGTTGAGATATCACTGTACTTGCCATTGAAACTGTACATTCAATAGTAAATAACTCAAATTGTCTCTTGCGTCGTGCAGTGCTTTGTAAACAAAACACTGAATTCAGTATAATGTACATTTTCATACCAATATGATTTATTCTTAAGTGCCCCGAAGAGTTCTGTCAAACTCATTCAAACTCAGGGCAATTAAGAATAAGCAATAATAAGAATAAGTCTTTTGCAGTAATACTTATAGCTAGAGCACAGATAGTGCCAGAAAATGGATAGAAAAGACAAACTGTACAGACCTTTCATCTCTTCCCACCTACCCATCACTTCCCCCAGGTCACCTCCTCCTTCCCTTTCTCCTATGGTCCACTCTCCTCTCCTATCAGATTCCTTCCTCTCTAGCCCTTAACCTTTCCAAATCATCTGGCTTCACTATGACCTTCTAGCTAGCCTACTTCCCCTTCCCCCACCTTTTTATTCCTGCGTCTTCCCCCTTCCTTCTCATGTTGAAGAAGGATCTCAGCCTAAAACAGCAACTGTTTATTAATTTCCATAGATGCTGCTTGATCTGCTGATTTCCTCTAGCATTGTGTATGTGTGTGTGTGTGTGTGTGTGTGTGTGTGTGTGTTGCTTTGGATTTCCAGCATCTGCAGAATTCTCATGTTTATATTTTATAAACTGCTTTACTTTATAAACAACAGTAAGGTAGATACTAGTTTTGTTGAGAATATAAAAAGAAATAGAAGCTGAGGTATGCCATTCAGCCTCTTGGCGTTTCCTCCACAGATGCTGCCTGACTCAGCATTTCACGTGTGTTGCCTGGAAACACTTTACTTTGCAACATTCTGAATACTACCTGATCACTGGAACAGATACTGAGCCTCAATCACACATCCCAATAAAGATCAGCATTTGGTTATTATAATTACTCGTCAGATGTTGCATTGGAACATCTTATGTTCTCGTCCCGTGGTAATTGTTAAATGAAAACATTCTGACTGAGTGGTAGATTGTATGAGATTAATTTACAGAATTGAACCAAGCAGAAGGAAATGCACTAAAAAAAAATTCAGTATGCAAACCCAATCATAACTTCATTATGTAACTCACCCCTACTATGATATTGTAACAGATAGAAGACAATTGACTTAAGAGATTTCAACTTACCTAAAAGTTACTCAAAGTAAAATATCCAGGAGCAGTTATTTTTTGTACAGTAGAGCATGTTTCTAAAAGTAGTTTCGACATTAGTGCCGTGCATCACTTCCTGGACATAAAAATAGTTCAAGCACGCTGACTATCTACTAAAACTATGTTTTAAATGGTAACATGATCATTATTTAGTCTCTATTTTTTCCACACCTGCAATAGATGAGCTTTTAAAGCTGCATAAAGGGCTTCTAACCTATACCAGATTGGTTCCTAACACAGTGCAGTGAAAAGATTGAGCAGAAATCCCAAGCTGAAGATCAACAGAAAGTGAGTTTAAAGTGTTATGCACCAATCTATATGGTATGTCAGATATTCAGTGTTACCAAGAGGACTTGAACATTTTCCATTAATGTTTGATAGATTAAAAAACGCAAATGCTTGGTACAACTTTCACTTGGGAATTCTATATTCAAACCAAGCAAATAAAACTGGATCACTCTACGTTTGGTTAATTGTTTGTAAAGCTATTTCAACCCTTGGTTAAAAAAAAACAAGCCTGGACACTGCACTGACAGACTATTCTCTTGCTTGCACATCATAACATCTGCAGACACAATAGTTTCAATCAACGTTTGAAGGACAATTACCAGTTTTGGAATTTAGATAATTTCTTCTCTTATAGTCTCAGAGTGCAGAGGTCCATAATAGCACTTCCTGATTTAATCAGGCTTAAAGAATCTAAATCAAGACTGAAACACAAGAGACTGCATGCTGGAATCAGGAACAACACCCTGGAGGAACTCAATAGATCAAAGTGGCAGGCTTGTATGACACTGAATCTCGAGTGACAAGATCAAGAAACACAAGAGAGATGATTTTCCCACTGCCCACATAATCACAGCCTAACCAAAGAGTGACATGCCTTTCATTTTCCCAGTCCTTGAAATGCCGATTTTTTTAAAAAGCCAAGATACCAATAGGGCAAAAAGGAACAAGAAAGTTAAGCTTAATCCAGGATCGCAGAAAACAAGTCACCATTAAATTCAAATTGTCAGGGTAGAGTGACACTGAATCTGCAGTGAACCCTGAACAATTAACATTTCACCTAGCCAGGTAAAGTCTCGACTAAAAACATCAACTGTCCATTTCCCTCCATAGGTGCTGTTTGACCTATGGAGTTCCCCCAGCATTTTGTGTGTTGCCAGCAGGCCATGAATTCCCTTCATAGAACAGTCAAAACTATCACAATCAAAGGCCTTCATATTATATTACAAATATAATCCAAAAACTCCAAACCTGACATCCTTACCTTAAGGGTCTTGGGATTTGCTTCCTGGTGCCTTGACCCGTCATTAACCTGCATGAGAAGGGTTTCTGTGCAAATATCCGCAAACACTTTTGTACAAACACTGTTTGAAAAGAGAAATGTTTTAACAGATTAAAACTCAGGCATGGCAAGTGCAATATTTATTTCAAATAATAATTAGGCTCCATTTTAAGTGCTTAAATTAAATCTGAGACCCACCTCCCCCACTAGCAGGACTTTACTGTATCACTTTATAATCATTATTATAACCTGAAACCAGGCTCTAGAGTTGGAAAATGGAGTATTTTCTGCTGATCCTAGACACTGCTCAGCAAAATTAAAACTCATGCTGAATAGTTCATATTATTGTACATTAACAATTTGCATTAGTCCCAACTGCACCCCCGGGTGACAGTCCTCCATTTCCAACACCAGTCATCAAGCAATCAGGTGCTGAATAGAATTGATTATCCAATGATAAACATATTGAAACTATTAAAGATTATTTCACTATCTAGCTCTTAGACTTGGGAGGAAGGAGATGGGAAGAACTAAAAGTAATCTACAAGAACATCAAACCTGTTTTCATACATTTATTTACTCAGACCCTTCAAAGCATTCTCCGAGGTACTTTTACAATTCCTACAACTTAAACTCTGGACATCAAACTAAATGGCTTGCTACTCCATGTAATAGCTCAGAAACAGATTTTAATAGAAATTTACAGATGGGCTTCATAATAAAAATAAAGTTACATATTACCTGTGACAGTTTTCAAGGGCGTTTATAGCCCAGCAGATCTTCCCTCCCAACTACATATGGTGAAAAGATCCTGCAATATAATAACAAATAATTATGTTTTTTATTGTGTTACCACCTTTTTCGTAAGTATTTCTGTAAACAAGAATTAATATTAATTATTAAAAGTTGATCTTTCAATTGTACAAAAATACAGTTTATTTCAGAAGATGTGTTTATTCCACATTCTAAGATCTTCTGCATCCATAAACATTCTTAGTACATTTCTGTGAGATGATACCAACCTTAGAATTTTCTAGTAAATTACAACAATTACAAATACTGGGAGAAAAATATCTTGGGATATCTCAAGAATGTGAATGGTGCCAGAAAATAGTGCATAAGCAAATACACTTTAAACTGTATCTTGGGCATTACAAAAGTCACTCTCAATTCCCTGACACAAATTCCATCCATAATAGATACACCAGTGGTTCTGTAAGATTCTAATTGTTCTTTTCAAATTTTGGGTGACACAGCATAGAAGCTATTCATCAAAAAAAGCTGCTGAAGTATTGTAAATATTAATTGCATCTGACTTTAAAACCCATTCCTTCTTTCATCAGCACACCACTGTTGCAGTGGGTAACTTTCACAAATACAGTGATATAATTTGCTAAATCTTCCATAGCAGCATCTTCTAAGCTCAACCTACATCTGGAAACTCAAAGGCATTAGGTAAAAGGTATCAATGTAAGGATGCCCTTCAAATCACACTCCACCAATTTAAACATCCATCACTCTACTTCCATGACATTGAATTTGAATCTTTGAAATTAACAAGTATCATCATCACCACCACTTTCACAAATACAGCCGAGAACAGGCAATAAATAACAACCTTGCTAGTGTCATACACATCCCAAGAATCACAAAAAATAAACATCAAATCCAGTTTTATCTCAAAATATCACATAAGTGATGGAATGGGAGAGCAGATTCGATGGGTTAAATGACCCTATTCTGCTCTAATGTCTTATGGTCTAATAAGGCAAGAGGAAGAATAAAAGTGATTTAAGTTAGCTGCAAATTATTTCACAAAAAGTAACTGCATTACTGAATTTGTATTTGCATGTTCCATCTTTTCGCCATTTGTTTTATCTGCTAATTTCCATCCCTTCATTGTAAAGTTTGGATTTATTTACTGGAAACTAGAAGTAAAAGCAACAGCAATCAAATCGATTTAGATGGACATGGCCATTAATTATATTTTATTTAACCTACTAGAAAGCCATCCATATCTTCTTCTCATTATAGCTTTCATTCTGACCCTAACACATACTTTGCCAACTTGCTCCAGCTGTTGATTGCCCCTTATATATTAAAAGAAACTTTAACATACAGTACTGCACAAAAGTCTTAGGCACAGATTCAGTGGTGCTAGAAAGTTCATGAACCCTGTAGATTTTTCTCTATTTCTGCATAAATACAATCTAAAATGTAATCAGATCTTCATGCAAGTCCAAAAACTAGATTAAGAGAACCCAATTCAATAAATTAACATAAAAACATTATGCTTGTCTATTTTTTGAGAAAAGTGATCTAATATTATGTATTTGTTGGAAAAGTATGTGAACTTTTGCTTTCAGTAACTGGTGTGATCCCCTTGTATAGCAACAATTTCAACCAAACATTTCCAGTAACCGTTGATCGGTCTTGCACAGCAGCTTGTAAGAATTTTAGGCCATTCATCCTTACAAAACTGCTTCAACTCTGGGATGTTGGTGAGCTTCCTTGCATGAACTGCTTGCTTCAGCTCCTTCCACAACATTGCTATTGGATTAAAGTCGGGACTTTGACTTTGCCATTCCAAACCAGGAATTTTCTTTTTAAACCATTCTATTCTTGATTTGCTCTTGTCTTTCAGATCACTGTCTTGTTGCATTATTCAACTTCAAGATTCAAAAACTTTATTGTCATTCTAACCGTACATTAGCTCTGCAGGGCAGAATGAGACAGCGTTTCCCAGGAGCAGTGCAATCATGACATAACATAACACTAAATAATAAACATAACAATAAATAGTAAAACACAACAGTCACATGTCAGTTAAAAACAAGTTATAAGTGTCTAGTACAAGTTAAAAATGTCCAGAGTCAAGTAGAGCAGCTATTTAGCAGTCTAACTGCCTGTGGGAGGAAGCTGTTTAGTAGCCTTGTGGTGAATTTCTATTAAGCTTCAAGTAACGGACAGCTACCCTGACATTCTCCAGTAAAATGTCTTGATACAATTTTGAATTCTTTGTTCTCTCAACGATTGCAAGCTGTCCAGGCCCTGAGGTATCAAAGCAGCCCCAAACCATGATGCTCCTTCCACCAGTTGGGATGAGGTTTTGGTGTTGGTATGCAGTGCCTTTTAACTCCAAACATAGCAATGTGCATTTCTATCTCATCTGTCCACAGTGTTTTGTTCCAGAGGCCCTGTAGAATATCCAGATGGTCTTTTGCAAACTTGAGACATGCAGCCAATGTTTTTTTTGGAGAACAGTGGTTTCCTCTGTGGTGTCCTTCCATGAACACCATTCTTGTTCAGTGCTTTCCTTATAATGGACACATGAACAGAGTGAACAGAGACTTTAACAAGTTGTAGGGATTTCTGCAGCTCTTTTGCTGTTATCCTTGGGTTCTTTTTCACCTTCACCATGAGCAACGTGGGAAGAGTCTGGGACAAATGGCAAAGAAGTGCCAGGGACAGGGGAGGTAGTGCGGGTGCAGACACATCCAGCCCTGAGACACCAATCAAGGTAATTTGATTACAGAATGTCTCTATGATTCTTCCTGCTTCCACCTTGCTTTCTTCCCCTTTCCCAGTCGTAATTTCCCTCTCCCTGCCCCCTTCCCACTCTTAGTCCACAATACAGACCCATATCAAAATCAGGTTTATCATCACTCACATTTCATGAAATTTGTTTTTTTTTGTGGCAACAGTACACTACAGCATAAAATTACTACAGTTCTGTGCAAAAGTCTTAGACAGTCTGGTAGTATATATGTACCAAAGACTTTTGCACAACGCTGCATGTTCTCAATGTAACTCCATCACAGTTGTTCTACCATGGCTAAATGCAAATACATTAAGCTTACTTTTCCTCTTGTTTATTCTCAGACACAACACCTTAGTAATCACTCAGTAAACTTGAAGGGCCTAATGCAAATTATCAAAGTGAAAACCCCTAATTTTGTGAATTTTCTCCTTGGTTTCTAAAGTAATCTCATGCTAGTGTAGAATATTACCTTGAATGGCGTAATCAGGAGGCATTAATGCAATACATTCATCTATTTCACCAAAAGCATTGATTCCCTGGAAGGCTCATTGAGATGATTAAATGAAAAGGAGCAATTTATGCAGAAGACTAGCTGTCCATTCAAATAATGTCTACTCTAATCATTGGCTGATATTCCCCCTCAACTCTAATTGTCAAAACAATCCTCATAAACCCTTAATCTCTTTTGCATTTGAAAATCTAGCAATTAAATGTTGATTCTTCATGCAATCTCAGTCTAAGTGGCCAACTAATTTTGAGACCAACTACTAATTCCAACCAGCAGGAATAATCTCCAGCTTTCAAGTCTGGGAGTTTAATAGCTTTTATTTCTATTAATTACTCCCAAATAATTCCTGTACTAATACTAATTTTTAAGTTCCTCATTCTCACCGAAGATTTGGTTTCCTAATTATTTCTGGAACACATTTAACTTATGTTATGAAAATGTGCAATCTTTTTGTCATTTCCTGTTAAGAATTTATAATTTCTCCTTTCTGTGTTAGATTGGGATCCAAATTACTGTTACTCATCTCCATTTACATACAAATAAAAATAAGATCTTTTTTATTTTATCTCACACCATTTTCTCTGCAGATCATCCATAACCAAATTCTAAAAACCTTTTCAATTAAACTTCCAACTTTTGTTTGTTTCTTTACCCAACAAAGGTTCAGCCACGATAAAATGGCAAAGCAGACTCAAATGGGCTAAATGGTCTAATTCTACTTCTGTATTTTATGGCAGTGGTCCCCAACCACGGGCCACGGACTGGTACCAGTCCGCAAAGCATGTGCTGAGAGTAAACGATATGATTTGGTGGTATGAAGCACTCATATCGCTTCATACCACCAAATCACATTGTTTCCTCGCAGCCCTGTAGCACATGCTTCGCGGCCCGGTACTGGTCCGTGGCCCGGTGGTTGGGGACCACTGTTTTATGGTTTTAAAACAATATTATAAACTTCTTACAAACAAAGAGAAAATCTGCAGGTGGTGGAAAACCAAGAATTTCCTCCAGTATTGTTGATGTTGCTTATAAACTTCTTGATCAACTTCTCAGTGCTTATGTTTGGACCAACTATATTGCATTTGAGTATTTTATTCCATAAAAGTAATGTCCATTCAATGTATTAGCACAGAACAAGTACTGGAACAATTAACAGAATTAAAATACATCAAATCCCCAGCTTAAATGGCCCAAAGGGTAGATGTTGGTAATTATTCCCTCTGATAAGGAATTTTGAATTAGGAGTTACAATACAAATCCTTTTATTGAGTATTTACTAATTGACTGTCTTTGAAACCTACTTTCACAATGCGACATAGCCAACACCTAGCAAACTAGATGGGTTACTTAACTAAATCACTTTCAGACTTGATATAAAAATTATTTTATGACAACTCATCCCTTGACACACTTCTACAACGAGATTAACGTAGCTCTGCACAAAACTTGTTCGAAAATGCATCTTCCCTAGTTGCTCCCTGGATATACCAGATAGAAGAAACTATGAATGCAATTAATATGCTCATCTTCTGTTGGTCTGTCCAATCTACACGAACATCAAAGTTCCCATTGACTATACAACCTGCTGACATTATCCTTTGATTTTCAGAGCTTAGCCTTCTTAACATTACAAATGCACAGCAGGTGTGGAGAGAGAAATGAGGCAAAGAAGAAGTGGCATCATAAACTTTTCTCAATGTTTTGGCTCTTCATGCCTTAGTCCCAGCCACTGTGATTCGACATTCCAAGCTAATAAACTTTCTATTTTATCCCACAGCTTATTCTCACTTTCTTCTGAGATTATTGTTACATTACAACTATTACATCACACCTGGAGGAAGGAAGAGAAAGCAAAATAACCATGCCTCCTGACTGGTAACTAGGTTGCTGAGAAAGTCATATGCCTGGTTACTGTATGAGATAGCATTAATCAGCTGAGATACACCCTTCAAAGAATTTGACATGTTCACAGTCAAAATTCACATTCAGAGATTGATCATTTGGGCAAAAGCCCAACAATGAACTGGCACCTGTGTTCACCACCAGTCCTTTGCCCAGGGGGTGGAATTGAGAAATAGGGAAAGGAGACAAAATCCACAGCAAAACAAAACAAAAATTGCAAGGTTTCACATAGGAAGAGATGTGCGAGACCCAAAAAAAACAAGTAGTAGTGTGACAAATACGCAACAGTAATATTACTGCAAGGGCAACATTTTGAAAATTAGCAATAAATTATCAGACAATTTTTTAAAGTCTAAAATACATAAAATTCAAATATTAACACTGCACACCAAACCAACACTTAAAAAGAAAGTAATTTGCACCAAATTATCAATTCAGACAACATCTCAAGTAGGTCGTTGTTTTCTTAGGGAATTAAAAGATGAAACATTTTTTTGCAAAGATTGTATAAGCAAGAATTGACTATTTGAAATTCTTTCTAACTATGACCTTTATTTTCCCCCCTAGTGAGGTAGGGTACATTCTGTGTTTTGGAAAAAAATTGAGTATTTTTCATTCCCATTTAACGCTCACCAATCTCAATCGCGTCTCAACCGATGAGAGAACGACAAAATAAGACAAAAGATCTCTGCGACAGTTGAAAGCTAGCCAAATACTGGGACAGGAAATTTTTTAAAAATACAAAAAAAAAACACATGGATGTAGACACACACAGTGGGAACTTGAAAAATGGCAACAAAATTCTGTTCTCGCTCTCTGTAGTAAAGCAGTTTTTGCTGGGTAGAGGTCCTGATGAATGGTTGCTTGCAGGCACCGCCTCCCCAAAATTCAACGCTGCTTTGCATACACTTAATTGCTGTCACACATATTTGGCAGTTTGCCCACCTCATAACTAAACGGATGACTGTCAATGAAAAGGTGGGAGGAGGCGTAGAAGGAAAGAAATCAGAAACCCATGTAGTTTTCACAACATCGCACTGAAAAAATTATGCAGAAGCGACTGTAGAGAAAATGGAGGCTGGAATTTCACGAGTATTGCAATAGAGAAAGAACTTTATTAACCCTTGTCTGCCACAAGCAGAATCGTGGTCCCAATTATAACACAAGTTCCAAGTTATATTGCAACAGTTTTCTTTCCCCCGGAAGAAAAAAAATACTCTTTCCTCATATATTGTAGTACCTAAAATCAATAATTTTCTTTTCTGGAAATAAAATGTCAATCAAGAAACTGTTCTGGTGCAAACAATCCACAATTTTCTGGAGCTCTACTAAGAAATTATCAATTGATTTTTGAATTTGCGACTACTTAGGAAGAGTATTTATACATAGAGCAAGATGCATCAGGCTGAGTTTTGATGCCCTATGCCAATTATTCTACCCTCAAATGGGCGACCCTATTGATCAAATCATACATCAAGCTACTTGGGACTGTACAATGACCATGAATCCACCTCCATAAGCCAAAGTTCTTGGGAAAAGGTGAGGTTTCTTTTCACTCTACAAGGAGACCTTTCAATCCTCCGATAGAATTCAATAAATCAGGATATCAGTAGCAGGCCAAATGGACTTCTAACTGTTGGCTGACCAAGACATATTAAAAAGCTTTGCTCCCTTCAGCTTTTCACAGTTCCAATTTTAAATAAAGCATTTGGCTATAACTTTCTCCAGCATGAACAGTTCTTCAAATGAACGTTGCTTTACCTCCATTTAGATTAATTTGCTCAAATCACTTGAAAACTTCACTAGTTAACAACAATTTTTCATCTTAAAAATAGTCAAAGTACAAATGAATATTTACATCAATTAATGAATTTGTTAATCAGCACAGATCATTTCCAGAATATAGATGGGCAACAATCCCACGTGCATTTCACAGCTCAATGAACATAATATTAAAGGTTATCACAAAGGTTGTGAAATTGTATGAGCATCACTACTTTAAAATCTTAGAAAATGTATTAAATGAATGAGCAACACGTTAAGCATATTTATATACAATGATAGGCAGTTTCCAAGTGAAGTGTAGGTATTGATGCATTTTTAAATTAGATCTTTATTCCAGGAATTTTTAAAAACTAGTTCCTAAAAAAAAACTGCATTAGGATAAACTCAAATAACTTAGCCAAGTGTCTGCCTCACAACCTGTTTAAACAGATTTACAATCTCATCAGACGTAGAAAACTCAATTCATGTGCATTCTCCAAAATACTACTTATTGCTAGGCGAAGAATTTATGTGCTCTCCTGATCTTTCACTGTAGCACTGACTTAACCCAATATGAAAATCAGCTCGATATTATATTTACTATCTTAAAAATTAATACATTTTTGCAAAACTACCTCAGCATTTCCACTCATTTTTATATGAGCAATACCAGAGAACACCAATGTGCCTCAATGCTCCTACATTCTTGCTATTTCACCAGTTTTTTAAAAAAATCATTTCCACTTGTTAAACTTGTGAGATACACCATTCTGAATTATCCTTTTTTTTTAAACTTTCTACCAGATTTGGTTATACAGTGTTATATGATAGCTGGAAAAGAAATGACTGAAACAGTTATAAAGTAATCTGTCCTCTTCCTTTCCAGCCTGATAAAGGGGCTCAGCAGAAATGTTGACTGGTAATTCCTCTCCACAGATGTTGCCTAACTTGCTGAGTTCCTCCAGCATTCTGTGCATACTGCTCAATTATAAAATGATTCTCAGTTGCGCCAGAGTTTGGATTTTATCTATGAGGAACAAAATCGCTGAAGATTCCAATCACTTCACATACACAAAAATCAGAGGTTCAAGTTAAGTCCTCAAAAAACACTAGTTTTTGCCTTCATAATACATGTGCCAACAAAACCTTTTTTTGACCTATTGTAGTAGAGGTGAAACCTCAATTTACCATGGATTAATGCTAAATGTTTCTCGACTGAGTAGCCAGGAACACAAAACCAAGGTTTAATTTGATCTAAAAACTAGCAAACAAGTCCACAAATTCTGTAGACTTTTCAAATAGCAGTAAGTCACGCAATTTCATAGCGAGAAGGCACAATAACAAAGTACAAACATTATTCTCTTTTATGCTGAAATAAGCTTTATCTTGTATAATGCTGTTACTCAATCATACCATGAAATGTTTAGATCCAATGCTTTCAGACTTCATTGGCAGTAAGGGCTGCATATTGCCCATGCGTATGTGTGCTATTTGAACTGCTGTGAGCTCCTGTTCAAGCAACTGCTCCTCCTCAACACAGGTACAAGTTCATGGGGTTAGAGGGAAGTGAGATATCCTATCACAGACACAACTGTACTTCTAAACCTGTGAATGCCTTGGATGGGAGGGCTGGTGCTCCCTCCCCAATCAACCTGGAAAATTCGACCTCAGCATGCTCTCTGGGTTGATCAATTTCATTGTCCGAATGTGCACAACCTCAGCGTACAGACAGGTCAATCCATTTCCCAAGTTGTACTTAGTGGTCTCTGGAAGACATTAAATTCCAGGAGACTCCTGACAATCTAGGATTGGCAATCTTAATGGTATAACATCAATTTAAATGCAGCAGGTAACTTCAACTCTGATTAAGAGCTGGGAATGCTAAATAGAACTCACAACTAATTAAAAAAACTGACACATATAACTTGAAAAATGACAAGAAAGCAGTGTTTGCTGGGTATTAACGTCCTGATGAATGGTTGCTTGAGGAGGATGCAAGGTGACTTGGATAGATTAGGTGAGTGGGCAAATTCATGGCAGATGCAATTTAATGTGGATAAATGTGAGGTTATCCACTTTGGTTGCAAGAACAGGAAAACAGATTATCATCTGAACGGTGGCCGATTAGGAAAAGGGGAGATGCAACGAGACCTGGGTGTCACTGTACACCAGTCATTGAAGGTGGGCATGCAGGTACAGCAGGTGGTGAAAAAGGCAAATGGTATGTTGGCATTCATAGCAAAAGGATCTGAGTACAGGAGCAGGGAGGTTCTACTGCAGTTGCAGAAGGCCTTGGTGAGACCGCACCTAGAATATTGTGAGCAGTTTTGGTCCCCTAATCTGAGGAAAGACATTCTTGCCATACAGGGAGTACAAAGAAGGTTCACCAGATTGATTCCTGGGATGGCAGGACATTCATATGAAGAAAGACTGGACTGACTAGGCTTATACTCACTGGAATTTAAAGATTGAGGGGGGGATCTTACTGAAACGTATGAAATTCTAAAGGGATTGGACAGGCTAGATGCAGGAAGATTGTTTCCGATGTTGGGGAAGTCCAGAACGAGGGGTCACAGTTTAAGGATAAAGGGAAAGCCTTTTAGGACTGAGATGAGGAAAAACTTCTTCACACAGTCAGTGGTGAATCTCTGGAATTCTCTGTCACAGGAAACAGTTAGGCCGGTTCATTGGCTATATTTAAGAGGAAGTTAGATATAGCCCTTGTGGCTAAAGGGATCGGGGGTATGGATAGAAAGCAGGTACAAGGTTCTGAGTTGGGTGATCAGCCATGATCATACTGAATGGCAGTGCAGGCTCAAAGGGCTGAATGGACTACTACTGCAACTATTTTCTATGTTTCTATCTCCTCCTCAGGAATCAGATCACAAATAGGCACCTCATGAAAGATCAGATACAGAGGATCCTCCAGTCTGATTCTCCAGATTATAACTATCTCTACATTTTATCCACACAAATTATGCCAAATACGCACAATTAATGCAAAAACTGCAATTTTCCAATGTATCTCTCAGTCAGAAAGAGACTACGGAAATCATAACAATCCAATGTGCAACTCACAAAGAAGACAGATGTCACAGAGCTGTCACTCTGCCATCCCATTTTTATTTATTTGGCTTCAACATCTAAATGTCAAATTACTGTTAAGTTGATGCTTTGCAATTAGTTAATAGTACATAAAAAGACAACAAACTGCTCCCAATTACCTCAAACAGTAATAAGCAAAATCACCAAGCTTGAACTTTATAGCTAGTTGGCTAGGATTGAAATTCTGTTTTAGAATTCAAAAATTCAGATTTAAAAGGCTGAACAGAAATGTTAAATCAGAGACCAGTAATTCAACCCATTCAAGCTTATGTTTACACTTGGTATCTTTATGGCCCATGTCATATTTACCAACCAGTTTCCTTTTCTAACATCTACCTTTCTAATCTAAATTAAAACTCTCATATTATTTTTCCTTCCCTACTAATCTTGAAAGAGAATTCCAGTTTCAAATGCTATTTTTTGGCTCTCTGTTCATCATCTCACATCAGGCTAAACCCCTCTATCACTAGAAACAATCTGTTTCCATATATCCTATCCTGTTAGATTATTGTTTAAACTCTTCCATCAGTCCATGATAATGAGAAAGTGCATTTTATCTAAAAAACTTCTTATCCAAGATGTTTTCCCCACTTATAATCTTTCATGTTTGGTAAATGTTTTTGCAGATGAAGTGTCTCTTCAGACAGCAAACTTGGACAATTAGAAACATCAAAGCATTCAGGCTTACCCCAAAGTAATTTAAAGTACTTTAAAAAACCATGCAATTGCACCATTTCAGAAAAAAACACTTTGGTCCTGTGCACTATCCTTACTCAAAACAACATCACTGAGCAGAACATTGTATTCAAGCTCAACAAACTGAACTCCTTATCACAAAACTGCCTGCTTACTTCTTTGACCTAGTTATCTATTCCATAAACACTTCGGCTGAAAAATTAATTGCTTAAATTCCTCACAACATTTGTATCACATAAGCCAGTTTCAATATAAATTCTGGAACTACAATTCCCCGAAGTATTTTTGTTAAAAATGCACATTGTAAAACTGAAATATGTTCCATAAGTAAATGTGGTGATTGAACAAGTTTCCCTTCCCATTTCTATCCACTCCTGCCTACAGTTACGTGCTTTCAAGAGAAAATCTTGGGAGTGGAAGGGTGCGATTAAATGTTAGGTGTCAGACAGAGAGAGACACAGACAAATATGGCCGGTATTTCCACTTAAAAATGTACACTGGTTCAAGCACAGCCGTTTTTTCAGCCACAACAATAACAATGGTTGTGGAATGGCCAAAGCATTGATGGAATCTCTGGCAACCCACATTCCATGTAGTACCTGGACAGCACTGTATTTTTAGAGTTGCTGTCTTTCATAAGAAAAAAATAAGGTGCCATCTTCCCTCTAACAAGGACATGGAAGATCATCTAATGCAAATCAAAAGCGGCAATGTGAAGTTTTCCCAGTGCACTTGCCAAATATTTATCCCTCAACCACTGTCATCAGCATCTGCTCATTATCATCAAAGACCACACTTCAAAAGTACTTAATTGTCTATGAAATAGTTTGCAATGCCCTGCAGTCATGAAAGATTATTTATAAAAATGAATGCTTCTCACAGAAATGGCCACTTGGGTGGAGTACCAAAAACAACCTGCATGCGAAGCAGGCACTCAAAAAGTCAGTATCTTCTCAAATAAAAGGAAAGAACATTAAAAGGGAAAGTGCAAAAATCTGATAAACTATAGTTAAAAAGGGACGTCAATAACACATCAGCTGCAGACAAAACATTGCACCCTGGGATCAGAATTACACTTATCTGAAATTGTTTATCTACCTAAACACAAAGGGAAATCAAAAGGATGGCAAGCAGACTTCAACGACATATAAAAACACACACTCAAAACCTCTGCTGCTCTGGATTTCCAGCATCTGCCAGAATCTCTGTATTTATATAAAGCAGACTCTTGGAGATCTGGTAGTGAAGTTCATTACTCCCACAGTAACACTGGAATGTTGTCTACAGGAGAGGATTTTGCATATGAACCTGCTATTATAGTCACAACATTAAGTAATTGGGTTAGTGCTCACACAAACTCTAAGCAGCTCTATATTTTCCTGAATCATAAAAGGGAACTAATGAAATATGCGAGAGAATGCAACAAAATAGATGACTGGATTATTATTCCCTTAACGGTACAATTCTTTACCTCAAACTCATCTAAACACCTTCAGAACACCTTTCAGTTTATTTTCAGCCACAAGCCATAAATAGGATTTGAACTCTGAACTTTAAGAGGCTAGAGCACAAAATCTAGGCCGACACTCAGAGCACCACTACCAGAGCACTGGGCTGTCCAAGATACAGTCTTTCTAATTTTATAATAATCCTCCTCAAATAAAGGCAAAACATTCTGCAGCATTATTTTGAAGACTAGGGGATATATCCTGTGTACTGCTGATACTTAATTCAATTAACATTACTCCAAATACTGCTGTTTGTGGGATCACACAACAACACTGACATTATCTATAACAACAAAATCGTGAAAGTATTTATATTTGATTTATAAGTTCATTTAGACTTTCTGCATCAGTGTTTTTCCTCATCTTCCTTCACATTTCTTAAAACATTCAGATTAGATCCTCAACTTGATTATTTTTAATGATTAAGCATAATATATGCATCACTTTCCAATGTGTTGAAAATTTTAACTGGATACAGGAGCTAGTCGAGTGGTGTTGCAGCAACAGCCTTGCACTCAATATCAGTGAGATCAAAGAACTGATTGTGGACTTCAGAAAGGATAAAACAAGGGAACACACATCAGTCCTCAGAGGGATCAGAAGTGGAAAGGGTGTGCAATTTCAAGTTTCTGGGTGTTAACATCTCTGAGGATCAATCCTGAACCCAACATATCAACTCAGTTACTATGAAGGCATGACAGCAGCTATATTTCATAAGTAGTTTGAAGAGATTTGGTATGCCACAAAGACACTTACAAATTTCTTAAGTTGTACCACAGAGAATGTACACACTGGCTGCATCACCAAATGGTACAGGGGAAAGGGGCTACTACACAGGATTGAAAGAAGCTGCAGAAATTTGCGAACTCAATCAGCAACATCATGGGCACCAGCCTCCGTAGCATCCAGGTCATCTTCAAGGACCAATGCCTCAAAAAAAAAGTGGCATCAGTAAGGACCCCCATCACCCAGGACACTCCATCTTCTTACTAACATCAGGGAGGTGGTACAGGAGCCTGAAGGCACACACTCAACAAATCAAGAACAACTTTTTCTCCTCAGCCATCCTATTTCTGAATGGACATTGAAGCCATGAACACTACCTCACTACTTTTTTTATTTCTATTTTTTGCACTACAGTACTTAATTAATTTAACTACTCTATATATATATATATATATATATATATATAGATAGAAGTACCTTCCACTAACATATTGTGCATTAAGTGCAATCTCTGGGTCAAACCAGCAACAGGTAATTATTAGAGCAGCACAGTTGTTTCAGACATAGAATGCATACGTTCATTTCTTCTTAATTCATCTGACATGCACCTGACCTGTTTCCAAGTTTCTGCCATCCAAACTTCCACTGCGTCCATCTTAACTTTCACTATTCCCATTCATCCTTAACCGAACTTTGCTAAATAATCTAATTGAGAATATTTTTTAAATTATGCTTGTTTTCAGAATTTTTAGTTACCCGAATGCTATTTGTCATCTCTTCGATCTTCATTATCCAAGAGCTTTCATGTCTGCAGGCCTTATGCATTCACAAATTCAATCATTCCACAAATAGTAATCATGACTTCAATTGCTAGGTCCTAAACTCTGGAATTTCCTCCCAGTCCACCTTTCCTCCTTTACAATTCTAATTAAAAATTACCCCAATGACTAAGCATTTGGTTAATTGAACTTGTTTCCCTTCTTTTCAGTTCAGTGTCAAATTTTGTTTGATAATCAAACTGTATAGCCACTTAAATTAATAAAGGATAATTATTCTACTTATTAAAACCACCTTCCATAAACATACAGTAAAAATTACATGGCTGCTTGTAGGCTCCTTTTCAAGTCACATACCATCCTTATTTCAAAACATTAATATTCTTTCAATGGGCCCCAAATCCTGGAAACCCCATCTAGGAAAATAGTGGGAGTATCTTCATCTTATGGCCTGCAATAGTTCCCCATCACCTTCACAATGGCAAACACAGCCAGAAAAGCCATTATCTCACAAACCAGATAAAGAGAGATGCAATACAAATCACATATCATTCACAGCCCCAGTTCCTTGACATCTGGTACCTCTGCACTTCATGGTGGCTTAGCATATTCCAATCTCCCTTAAAAGCCCAAATGGCTATAAATTGATACTCCAGCAGAAACGACTGCTCTTTCCGTGGTTCACTCCATCCAGGCATGATAAATGGCAGAAAATACATGTGTCACAAAAGCATCAAGCAGTGGCTATCTCCAACAAGAAAATATTGCTATCTACCCTTGATGTTCAATAGCATTACCATTGCTGAGATCCCCCCATCACTGACAACCCAAAGATTACCGTTGACCAGAAACTTACCTGGACCACCACTTAAATACAGTGACACAGCAGATCAGAGGCTCTTGTGGAAAGTGAATCCCTTCTGACAAGCAAAGATCTTCCACGTAAGGTACAAATTAGGAGTTCAATAAAATAATTGTTCAAATGAATTATGCTCCAATAACATTTAAGAAGCTCAACACCATAACGAACCAAGGAGTCCACCTGACTGGCAACCAGCATAAAACATTCATACCATTCATCTCTGGCACTAAGCAGCTGAGGTGAACATTTACAAAATGCATTACAGTTACTCACCCAGACTACTCAGACATCTACTGCCATGATGAGGCCAAACTCAGGTTGGAGGAGCAACACCTCATCTACTGTCCGGGTAGCCTCCAGTCTGGTGGTACAAACATTGAATTCTCCAATTTCCTGTAATTCCCTCCCCCTCCCCCCATCCTAGGTCCCTCTCTGCCCCTCTCCCCTTTCAACTTTCTGCTCCTTTATCTCTACAGTTCTTTCATGCTTATCCCCTCCCCCCTTTATCCTTCCTCTGATTGGTTCTCTACCTGGCGCCTCTAGCCCTCCCCCCTCCCCTATCTCTATTACTGGGCTTTGGCCCTCTCTTCACCCCCCCCATTCCTGATGAAGGATCTCAGCCCGAAACGTTGGCTACTCTTTTCTCACAGATACTGCCTGACCTGCTGAGTTCTTCCAGCGTTGTGTACATATTCTCTACTCAGACAGTGTTTCCCAAATCCATTACCTCTACCACCAAGAAAAACAAAGGTAGCACCACCATCTTTAGGTTCTCCTCATGTTGAACACTATCCTGATTTGGAAATATATTGTGCGTCATTTTAAACCAATGATGAAGAAAGACTAAACGAAGGAAACATTAATTAAAAATTCATAATGCAGTGTGAAAGATAATATTAAAACTAAATTAAGCAGAATAGGCTGTCAAACATAGTTCTGCCCTTCCTTTACAAGCATGCCAACTTCAGTTTGGTACATGCCTTCAGTGGAGTGACAACAATCCAGAGCTCACTAACAAAGCTGCACATTCACTGCAAAACAACATGGTGCATCACATGTGTGACCTTAGAGTAGAACATTAATTGAGACTGGGTCTTCAACATAAATAAAACAATTGATAACACAAAATTCTGAACAAAGCACAACATGATCAGTCACCAATCAGGTCCTAGAAAAATCAGCACAGAAATGGAACACAAAGTGCATCCATATTCATCTCAAAACTGAGGCAGATTTTAGGTTAATCTGCTATAGAAGTATTCATGAGAAGCATATTCTTATGTTTATCATGAATAAAATGTGGATATATGCACACCTTGGGATTCATGAAGAGAATTCTGTACTGTTGGCCAAAACCAAGTAGTTCTTAAACTTTGTCCATAATTTGTGGGCTTAAACTCTCACTCCAAAGATCTGACATGCCAGTGCAGCACTGAAATGAACTGGCGTACAAAGATCTTTTCTGCTTTCTCCAACTAGCATTGAAGATTCCATAGCATTATTCTGAATTACAGCAAGTGAAGCAAGTATCTTTCAAACAACATAATTAAACAGAATTTCCAGTCATTTTCACACTGTTGTTTGTAGAATTATTTCTGAACACTCAATTGGCTGCAACAAACAACCTGCTGGAAGAACTCAGTGGGTTGAGAAGTTTCTATGAGAGGAAAGGAACTGTCAATGTTTCAGGTCAAAACACTGAGATGGGGCTCAACATCTGTTAAACGGCTCTCCCAGTTCCTACAGTGAAATTATGACTAGAATTTCAAGAAGTATCTGATTGGCTGTAATACTACTTCAGTGTTCTAATACCAAAGTAAAGGAAGCTCTATATAAATGCAAGGTCTCTCCTTTCTAGGAATTACTGGAATCCAAAATACAACCACCTCAATAACAGTAATTGTTCTAATGAAATGCCCAAAAAAAACCCAAAATATAATGCACCAGTTAATTGGGACACATTGAATTGAATTTATTTAAAGCTGATATCCATCCCACAATGTGAGAGAGTAAAAATCTTTGTGTTATGACTCCATTATGATGTACAAACATGTGAATTTATAAGTCTAATGGCTTGCAGAAAGAAGCTGTCCCGTAGCCTGTTGTTCCTGGCTTTAATGCTGCAGTACCATTTGCCAGATGGAAGCACCTGAAACAGTTTATGGTCAGGGTGACTGGTGTCCCCAGTGATCTTCCAGGCCTTCTTTACCTACCTGCTGCTGTAAATGTCCTCAGTGGAGCGAAGTTCACATCCACAGATGTACTGGGCTGCCGTATCACTCTCTGCAGTGCCCAGTGAATGATCAAAGTTGGTGCAGTTCCCATTCCAGATGGTGATGCAACCAGTCAGGGTGTTCTCAATGGTGCCCATGTAGAAGGTCTTGAGGACTTGGGGCTCACGCTGAACGTCTTCAGCCGCCTGAGGTGAAAGTGATGCTGCTGTGCTTTCTTTGCCACACAGCTGGTGTGTTCAGTCCAGGTGAGATCTTTGGTGATGTGTACACTGAGAAACTTGAAACTACTCACCCTCACAATTGCAGCCCCATTGATGTTGATCGGGGCAAGCCTGTCTCTATTTCTCCATCCTGGTCTCCACAGGACCAGAACATATTGGCCCAATTAAGCAGCTGCCCCAATTAGCCAGAGTTCCATGGAAATAATTAAAAAGATACCAAAAAAAAGACAAACTGAGTAACAAATTATGTATTTAAATGAAATACAGAAGAAATTAGAACACTAGCAATAGTACTACAGTACTATAAAACTGTATTAGTTCCTTAATAGTTATCGACAGAGAAATTCATCCAGTGCACGAAATGAACAAAATCAGTACAGGCACCTAGTGCAGATAATGGACTGCCTTTGTACAATGCTATCAGAGATTGCATCATCTAAATCTTCATTTTCATTTAAACATTCAAGATGATTGTCAATACCTTCAAACTCTTTGTAGTTCTCACCTTGCTGAAGTAGTGAAATAGTTTTATTTTCACTCGCATGTGTTTCTAGCATTTCTGAATGCTTGAAACTAGTGAGGAATGCAGTCCTGAATTGTCTTGCTGCTTATTTCTCACCAACTATCAGTGACAAAACAGAAACATCCACAACACTACTAAAAACTGTTTGCTGTAAGCACACCGTAGCGTCTAACGGCCACACAAGTTTTCATGCAACTGACGCTAGTTAGAATCTGTTCAGCAACAGTCTCTTGCCCCAATTAAGCAGCATGGTGTCCTAAATAAACAAAAGGAAAACCAGATCATGTTCTTGATTAGTTTTTGTTAAAAGTTGTCCCAAGTAAGTGGTTGCCCCGATTAACCTGAATCGACTCTATACCTTAACTGCTGCAGAGCTTCAAACAATGACAGGGTCAACACCAAAGGACAGATTCTAAACACACATTATTGAAATTCTGAAAGCAAAAGTTTTCAATGTACCAGAAGTTTTACAATGTTACAACAGAATTACAGGGGGAAAAATATCACTGACAATAGGTGAAATGGGATGAGGGATCGGGGTGGAAAATTATATTTAAAAAAGGAAAGTTAAGGGGCAAAAGTTTAGGGGTAACACGAGGGGGGAACTTCTTTACTCAGAGAGTGGTAGCTGCGTGGAACAAGCTTCCAGTAGAAGTGGTAGACACAGGTTCGATTTTGTCATTTCAAAAAAAAATTGGATAGGTGTATGGACAGGAAAGGAATGGAGGGCTATGGGCTGAGTGAAGGTAGGTGGGACTAGGTGAGAGACTGCATGGACTAAAGGGCCGAGATGGCCTGTTTCTGTGCTGTAATTGTTATATGGTTATATGGAAACATTTTTGAAGTTTTAGTTTCAGTTTGATACTCACATAATTTCAGCTGCTCAGATAAACTGCAACAGATTATACTACTAAGCAGATCATTACTAAATTGCAACAATTAAAGTTGATGAATTCTATTGGAATATTAGCGCCAAGTTGAAACTAGCTTACATTTAATAAACAATTTGAAAACATTATACTTTGCTATCCACCAACTTTCTGCATCAGATATTGTCCCTAGAAACACTGCATTGGAGAATTACAGTTACAATTCAAATTGTATACCAGTGACTTCCTCAGCTTGTAAGTTTTCTTCTTGATTAGTTACCAAAACATTGATCAACGTTAAAACGCTTGGGCAGAAAACCAAAACATTAAGCTTAACAAGATGAGACAAAAAGGCAATGGCCTTATAAACTCAAACACGAGGAAATCTGCAGATGCTGGAAATTCAAACAACAACACACAAAATGCTGGTGGAACACAGCAGGCCAGGCAGCATCTATAGGGAGAAGCGCTGTCCACGTTTCGGGCTGAGACCCTTCGTCAGGATTAACCGAAAGGAAAGATAATAAGAGATTTGAAAGTTTTTCCTTTCAGGTCTCGGCCCGAAACGTGGACAGCGCTTCTCCCTGTAGATGCTGCCTGGCCTGCTGTGTTCCACCAGCATTTTGTGTGTGTTGGCCTTATAAACTCAGATGGTTTATGTAGAGGGCATTTGAAACTGTAGTTCTGAAGTAGGCTGCTATAGAACTAATTTGTAGCTTCCAGCTGAAAAGAGTAATTCTCAGGTTGAGATTCCACTTTTAGACCATAAGTTAAGAGCAGAATTAGGCCATTCAACCCATTGAATCTTCTACTAATTTTGAGCTCTTAAATGCATATGCAAGCACTAAAGTTAAGTAATTTTTTAAAAAACATTTCTAACTTCACAAAAAATACAACAGAACTCTTGGCCTGAAATGATATACCATGTGCCGACAATCCAATGGCACAAATTAGACCTTCAAAGGATCAACATTATCTACATAGGTACTTTTATATGCAATTATTATATTTGTCCACTCTTAAGGGATGGTGACCAAATTGCAATTTTGTTGTATTCTATTGATTTACCTATTTATTCTACAGAATGACAGGGGATCCAATAGAAATAATTCAAGGTCAAAGGTATCAGTATAGCATAACCTGACTGAGCTCAACAAAGCATACTGAAGTTTAGGAGACAGCATGTGAGTGAACAGAACAAATAGAAATATCCACACTGAGTAGGTCAAAGGACTCGCCCAAAAAGGAGGTAGAGGTTGATATAATAAATTTAAGAGAGTTACAGGAAGACTTATTTATTTAGAGATACAGCATGGAATGGGCTCTTCTAGCCCTTTCAAGCTGTGCTACCAGCAACTACTGATTTAACCCCAGCCCAATCATAGAAACTTTTACAGTTAACCTACTAGAATAGAACTTTATTGTCATTACGCAAGACAATGAGTTTGCAGTACTAACCGGTACATCTTTGGACTGTGGGGAAAGAAGGAGAGCACCCAGAAAAACTCACACCTTTACAGGGAGGACATACAGACTCCTTACAGATTGAACTCTGAGCTCCAACACCACGAGCTGTAAAAGCATTGCGCTAACAGCTGTTTTACTGTGGCAAAAATCAATCAGATCATATAGATATCAAACTTTTGTTTTCTGCTGTTAGCTGCAGATAACTGTACTAGAATAGGTTTGTCAGTCAGGTCCACTTTTACAGTTCTTTAATTCTCAGACAGAGGTAGAAGCTGGCAAAGAGAGAAATGAAGTTTTAAAATTTCCAGAGAATGTGGAAAAGGAGATCAAAGATGGGAGCAGCAATGCACCACGGCATCTGGGAAGCAAAGTGTCCTTTGGGACAAATATAGCTGGTAAGAGAATTCAAATTGTATTAAAGATTTATTACACTGCAGTTGAAGCAAGGTTACCAGTTCAATCCAGACTGGAACAATCCTAAGATCATGCTAGTTTTCAGCAACATTACAAAGGTTCAAATAACATAGAGTCAAGTACTCTTACTATCTCAACACACACACAAAATGCTGGAGGAACTCAACAGGTCAAGCAGCACATACATAAATGAACAGTTGGTCAACGTTATGGGCCAAGACCCTTCTTCAGGACTCAGAAGGGGCAAGATGCCAGAATAAAATGGTGGAGGAAGGGAAAGAGGCCAGCGGGAAAGTGACAGGTGAAGCCAGATGGGTGGGAAAGGTCAAGGGCTGGAGAAGAAGGAATCTAAAAGACAAGCTCCCAGAAGGACACATGGCTATGGTAGTGGGTCTGGATAGGTATATGGTTGAAGAGTCAGAAGGCAGCAAAGATACTCTTACTACTGCCCTAATCACTTAGAAGGGTAAATTGTGACCAAAACCTGAACACAGAAATGAAACCTTAAGGCCAATTTGCATTTTCATTCCAATTTTAAAGCTTTAGTTTCATGTTGTATTTTTATTTTGCCACACCCTATTTTTCAATTCCTTTCACTTTCTGTTTCAAAAAGCCAGTGATTAATTTGAAAACTGAAACCATAGGCTACAATTAGTCTAATCTAACTCAGAAATTAATTCTATGCACAAAACATTTTTCAGGCTCTCAAAAAGTTGAAATTAAAAGCTTTGATTTTAGATTTTTTAAACTCCAGACATACTTGAATTCCTTTTTAGAAGATAAATTAAAACCTTAAAGACAGCCCAAAGAGTGTGTGCCAGAATTCATACAAATAAACAATGTTGGTCAACAATTCCTCATTAATTCAACTAATATTCTTATCTGGTCAACTTTTGCATTAAATTGTCAAAATGGTTCTGTTGGAAACTGAATAAAAGCTCTAAATAAAATAATTCAACAAGGTTCCAAGTGTGGAAGTGATTAGCAGTAGTAAGTTTTTGCAGAACAGGCACACTCCCACAATTACAATTGCTTAATATAACAATAAGCAAGACCTAGGCAATTAAACTAATCCCACGATATGTTAAATATATTGAAAATGGAGGACGAGTTGTTGGATATCTGGAAAGGTAACCAGCAATGAAAAAAAAATGACACTTTTGTAATATACATAGATGAGAGTAACATAGGGATTATTTTTCAGGAATTAATTTTTACAGCACAGCTCACTTTTTCCTCAAAACTAACTTGGTATCATAATGATTTTAGTACCACTACTTGCAACTTCCCATATAACCACTTTAAAGTCTATCTGCTTTGGCCTCACTGTTCTTCTGGGTAACATGGGACCTTTCGCATTCTAAATTAACAATAAATCTTAGTGAAAGCATATTCAATCAAAAATATAACCATCTCCCATATGCACACATTTCTTTTTCTCTTAATTGAGTAATATTTAGTACTGTTTGTTACCTTTGAAGTTTCAGAAATAAAGGTTGGCAATGTGGAGCTGAACTGGATAATTTTTACAATGTGAAGTAAGGGAATTACTTCTCGAAGTTGAAATTACAAACAATAAGAACATTTCTAAACAAAAAAAGTGCATGAAATCACTGCATAAAGTGTACAAAAATCAAAACTTGCCTCCTGTAACTCTCCCAAATTACAATTTTAAGTGTACAATCAGGCTTTCTAGACTAATTCAAGATTAGGTTCCTAAAACCAGTTCTTTGCAAAAATTGTGCTTTCTGTGTATTAATAATATTAACAATATTTTATTACAGAAAGCATAACTTGTAAAATACAACTAAATACCAATCATTTGTCATAATGGGTTTCATGTAACAACATGCTCTTGTATTTTGGGAACCATGGAAACATGCTCAGAGAATTACTCAGTACATTTACCATTACATGCAAGGACCACCATCCCAACATTAAATTGGAAGATTGCTATATGCTTCCAAGTACCGGTATCATAAGCATTTTATAGTATCAATCCAACTACCAGAGCTTACAAACTTCAACCCACTGTACAGAATTAGTACACTTTTTTCAATTTTGTCAAACAGAAAATCTAACAGCCAATTGTATACTTCAAGCTTCCACAAAGGGCACTGTAATAATACCCAGATATCTTCTTTTGGGTGGATGCAGTATCCAATAAACTATTCCCCAATCCAGAAACTCCAGCACACATTTCAGCTAGCAATCTGGATTGCAATTTATATCAATTTTCTGGATTGAGTAAAGAGTGCTAAATTTGATTCAGACAGGTTAAATCCATTGACCTAAAGTTTGTTCTCAAAATCTAGCTAAAAGTTTCCTGAAATTTTCATGGATTTATTTTTTTAATTCGCTTAGACTATTATCAGATATATAATTGCTACTGATTTGGTAAAGCACAATGTCATAAAGGCTTCATTCTTCAGTTCATCGTTGCCTTCTCCACTGTCAGTTGTAAGATGAAACATACAGCTGGGGATGACATTTCTTCTGACTAAAAAAAGGTTTTGTACTCATTAGAAAGGAGCTTCTAAATAGGCACCCTCTATTAGCATCACCTGTTTTTTCTCCAATTGCTCATCGATCATTACAACTCATGCCCCTCCTGTAGTACTCTCTCTTTCTTTCTTCCTCCCTCCCATTTTTATACTCACTCTTTTCCTAACTTGAACAGACACTTTCAGAAAGTTTTAAATTGAAAATTATTCCCCTCAGGCAACAAATTTCACCACATCCAACAAGGTTCCTTAAGATGTCTATAGCCAAAGACGGTAATGGAGATAAGCTCCTGCTCCCTATTAAATGCTCCCAATGCATGCACCTCAAATAGCCTCTGACAACCAAATCCAGCTCCTGGACTTCATGTGTGGTTTAGCTACTAAGTCTGGCAGAACTGTCTCTACTGACAGGAGAAAGGGCAAAGGCGGGTTACTGGCACCTCAAAACCAGTCGCTTCAGGCAGATGGGGCTCATGAATCATGGTTGGCAACTCATCTAAAAGTAAGAAAACTCTGCACTGCCTTGCGGCTATACCCACTCATGGGGTAATAAACCCAGAGGGAAAACTCCGGAGCCAGAGTCCCTAAGGCAGTCTCTGTTGAGTTCAACACTGACCAAAAATTCTTGCGATGCTGCTGGTGCCAAACTGTATCGGACTCTGCTGTTCCTTTGGGTTCGTGGAGAGAGGGAGCATACTACATTGGCAACAGTTTGCTTTATATATTGCACTGCCCAGGTTTGCATATCTAGACAGCTAGGATGTAACATCACTGGTCGACTCTGACAGACAACGGTCTCACACCCAACTGAGCACAGAAGTCAGACTTATCACTAAGTGTCAAATGATTTTGTCTACAATTGATTCAGGTTGGTTCGATTCAACTGAAGCAAAAGATCAATTTTGCCTCTCAAGTCAAGTTTATTGTCATTCAAACGCATACATGTACATACCGCCAAATCAAACAACATTTTGTTACTCCGGACAAAGGTGCACAGCACAGAACATAAACCTCAAAAAATCACATTAAATTGAATTGACTTTATTTCTTACATCCTTCACATACATGAAGAGTAAAAATCTCCATGTTACATCTCCATCTAGATGTGCAATCATAATAATTTATAATAAATAGAACAGTCAATGTAATATAGAGTACACTCAAATCAGCATGAGCTCATCAGTTTGATGGCTTGGTGGAAGAAGCTGTCCCGGGGTCTGTTGGTCCTGGTAGCAGCTGGAATAGATTATGGTTGGGATGACTTGGGTCCCCAATAATCCTACGGGCCCTTTTTATACACTTGACCTTGTAAATGTCCTCAACCATGGGAAGTTCACACCTACAGATGCACTACACTTGTGCGCATCACTCTCTGCAAAGTCCTGTGATTAAGGGAAGTACAGTTCCCATACCAGGCAGTGATTCATCCAGTCAGAATGCTCTCAAATGTGCCCCTTTAGAAAGTTCTGAGGATTTGGGCGTCCATACCAAACTTCCTCAACTGCCTGAGGTGAAAGAGGTGCTGTTGTGCCTTATTCACCACACAGCTGGTGTGTATATAGACCACATGAGGACCTCAATGATATGGAACTTGAAGCTGTTTACTCTCTCAACTCCAGATCCATTGATCTCAATAGGGGTTAGCCTGGCTCCATTCCTCTTGTAGTCCACAACCAGCTCCATCGTTTTTGCAACTTTGAGGGAGAGGTTGTTTTCTTGACTCCACTCTTTCAGAGAGATGACTTCTTCCCTGTAGGCCACCTAGTTATTGTCTGAGATAAGACCAATCAATGTAGTGTCATCGGCAAATTTAATTAGCAGATTGGAGCTGTGGGTGGTGATACAGTCATGGGTATACAGAGAGTAAAGGAAGGGACTCAGTTCACAGCCCTGAGAGGCTCCTGTATTGGGAGTCAGAGGTTGGAGGTGAGAAAGCCCACTCTTAAAACCTGATGGTAATTTGACATGAAGTCCAGGATCCAGCTGCACAAGGCCGAGGTCTTTGAGCTTTTTGTCGAGCCTGGATGGAACTATGGTATTGTATGCTGAACTGTAGTCCAAGAACAGCATTCTCACGAGTAGCCTTCTTCTCCAGGTGTGTAAGGATGGTACATGATCTTTTTTGGTACAGGGACAATGGTGGATAAATTGAAGCAGGAGGGCATGCTACACTGGGAGAGAGATTAAAAATGTCTGTAAACACATCTGCCAGTTGTGCTGCGCACATCCTAAGTACTCGCTCTGGGATGATATCCAGTCCCGCAGCCTTGCGACTGTCCACTCATTGGAAACATCTGTGTACCTCAGCGTCAGAGATGACCAGGTTGTAGCAGCGGCTTTCCTCAGAGGCTCAGAGTTAGTGATATCGAACCGAGCATAAAAGCAATTGAGCTCATCTGAGCGAGAGAGACCGCGATGTTGGTGGCACCACTATGTTTGGTTTTGAAGTCTGCACTGGTATGCAGCCCTTGCCACAAGTCACGTGTGCTATTTTTTGTGAAGCATGACTCAATCTTCTCCCTATATTGTTTTCACAGCCTTGATAGCTTTGTGCAGATCGTAGCTGCTTTTCTTGAGCTCTAGTTGACTGCCAACGATATATGCTCAATGTCGTGCTGTAAGTGCTGCTCGCACAGAACTATTGATCCAGGGTTTCTGGTTCGGGAAGACTGCAACAAGGAACTCATAAATTTTCCTTGCTAAAGTCACTTTTAGCCAAAAAGGCTTTGCATCCATGGATACAAATGGAAATATTTCTGCTGTGAATCTGTTCCAATTTCCACACTGAATACATTCTGATTTCCTCAAATCAACTTGTTTAGATAAAAGTACTTAAAACACTGCATACCAGAAAAAAATTAGAAAATATTTGCCTACAAAGCCCTATCCATGTTTTGGGTTTGAGTTTCTCCAAGTTATATAATTAAGTGAACTCAGTCTTAACATCGTTTTATTACTAGGTAATTTTAGATAAGAATCAAATTTTGACTAGCCACTACAGAGTTGAATCATGCAGAACAATGTACTCCTGGTGATTCTGTAATTGGCTCTGAATCCACTACAATTCTATTCCCAGCCTTGAACAAATTTCCAACTAAAAAGCTATCTTTTATTACAACTGAGACTAATGTGTACAACTAGGCTATAATAATACTTGACTGAGGAGCAGAAGTTAATTGCCCTATCTTACAGCATTAATAATCACACATCAGCGTTTTCTCCCCATCCCACAACCACCAGAAAGGTGCTAAAATATTAGTAATTATTATCCCTTTTAATTAGCCAATTATTGAACTGGTAAAATGCCATTAGACATGGAGGGTGGGTGCTGTGGATTTATGGCTATTATTAGTACACATATAACTGACACGGGGCATAATCACTAATCAGCAGGTCTAAGATGAGCAAGCAGCATAGGTCTAAGAGGTGTTCTTGGTATCACCCACATGAGAAAATAAGGCCAAAATCAGCATGGTTTCCTTAAAAAACCATGCCTGACAAATCTGTGGAATTCTTTGAGGAAATAAAATGCAAGATAGACAAAGGAGAGTCAGTGGATGGTGCATTCTGACTTTGATGGTGTCAAAGTCAGAATGCCTTTGACAAGGTGCCGCACACGAGGCTGATTAACAAGAGCCCATAGCAGTACATGGACAGAAGATTGGCTGACTGTCAGCAGGCAAAGAGTGGGAATAAAGAGGGCTTTACTGTTTGGCTGCCAGTGATTAACAGCATTCTGCAAGATTGGTGTTGGGACCGCTTCTCTTCACGTTACATTTCAATGATACGGATGACGGAATTGATGGCTTTGTGGCCAAGTATGCAGACAATATGAAGATAGAGGGGCAGGTAGTACTGAGGAAGCAGGGAGTCTGCAGAAGAACTTGTACAGATTAAGAAAATGGGCAAAGAACTGAGTTAAATTCAATTGACTTTCTTACTTACATCCTTAATATAAATGAGTAAAAATCTTTACGTTATGTCTCCATCTAAATGTACAATGAGCAATTTACAGTAATGTACAATAGAAGTGGCAGATGAATATAATGTAGGGAAGTGTACAGTCATGCACTTTGGTAGAAGAAATAAAGACTAGACTATTATCTAAACGGGGGAAAAAAATTCAAAAATCAGAAGTGCAAAGGGACTTAGGAGTTCTCGCGCAGGATTCCCAAAAAATTAACTTGCAGGTTGAGTCAGTGATGAGGAAGGCAAATGCAATGTTAGTATTCATTTCGAGAAGATTAGAATACAAAAGCTAAGATGTAATGCTGAGGTTTTGTAAGGCATTGGTCAGACCATACTTGGAGTACTGAGAGCAGTTTTGGGTCCCTTATCTAAGAAAAGATGTGCTGGCATTGGACGGGGTCCAGAGGAAATTTACAAGAATGACACGGGGAATGAAAAGAATGATACAGAGGATGTCAAGCAGATGTTTCCGATAGTGTGAGAATCTAAGGCGAGAGGACACAGCCACAGAAGAGAGGGACGTTCATTTAAAGCAGGGGATGAGGAGAAATTTATTTAGCTAGAGTAGTGAATCTGTGAAATTCACTGGCATAGATACCTCTGACGCCAAGACATCGGGTATAGTTAAAGTGCAGGCTGATAGGTTCAAAACAAAATTTATTATCGAAGTACATTTCTGTCACGATCTAGAACCATTTTCTTGTGGGCATACTCAATAAAACCATTATAAAATAATAACCATGATAAAAATCAATGAAAGGCAGCACCAACCTGGGCATTCAAACAATGAGCAAAAGACAACAAACTGTGCAAATGCAAAAAAAAGAAATAAAAATAACTAAATAAACAATAAATATCACAGAACATGAGACAAAAAGTCCTTGATTAGTGAAAGCATCAAAGGTTATGGGGAGAAGGCAGGAGAATGGGACTGAGAGGGATAATAAATTGGCCATGATGGAACGGCAGAGCAAATTCAATGGGCAGAATAGCCTAATTCTGCTCCCATGTCTTAATAGCCTTATGGTCTCTTAATGGAAGGCATTTAAGTAGTGGATCATTAACTGGAGTCTCCTACAAAAAGGATCAAGGAGATGCCTAAAGATCAAGTAACCTCTGGGAGGAGGGAGAAAAAGAGCAGAAAATACAGACTGATCTAGGATAATTCACAACCAACCACAATTTATAATTTATTGCAATCACTTTCCCTCTCCAATTCCTTTCCCACTATCCTTTTTACTCCCAACCACCATATCAAAACAGTCCATCTTCCTCTTCCACCCACACACACACTCAGGATCCATCCCTCTATATTCCCACCTCTGCCATCTTCATTGCCCACTCTCTCAACAACCACCAATCTTTCTTTCACACCCAAAGACACACAAACATACCACCCAAAGTTTGAAATTCAAATTAAAGTTTATTATCAAAGTACATATATGTCACCAAATACAACCCTAAGATTTACTTTTCTCCACGAATCTATAAAATAGTAACGATAACGGGATCAGTGCAGAAGACAACAAATGGTGCCAATGCAAATCTAAATAAATAGCAATAAATAACCAGAACATGAGACAACGAGATAAAGTCCTTAAAGTGAGATCATTGGTTGTGGGAACATCTCAATAGGTGGGCAAGTGAGTGTAGATATCCTCTTTAGTTCAAGAGCCTGATGATTGAAGGCTAGTAGCTGCTCTTGATCCTAGTGGTGGGAGTTCTGAGGCTTGTACCTTCTACCTTTTAGTAGCAGCGAGAAAAAAGCATGACCTGGGTGGTGGGGATCCTTGACAATGGATGCTGCTTTCCTGCGACAGTGTTTCATGTAGATGTGTTCAATGGTTGGGAGAGCTTTGATGGTAAACTCGCCACTCCCCACATCGCATCCAAGCACTCCATTAGCCCACCCAACAGATGCTGCCCGGCCCTCTTGAGTTCTTCCAGGAGTCTATTTTTAATCTAGTTTTCATCACCTGCAGTCTCTTGAGTCTACATCTATCCTTACTCCCACCTCTGCTATATTGATACACCCTTTCCCACTCTACGCCTTCACTATCCCTCACCTACCCCTCTTCACCTCTCCGAGATCCAATTTCTACTTCATAAACCCAAACCTCCCCCCTCCAAGGCATTCCCTGCCCCTCCCCCTCTCTCATTCCTCCCCTCCCCGCCTATCAGTCTCCCAATCCCTCACACCTCCACCAACTCAGAGCCCCTCCTCAGAGCAGCGCTCCACCCTCTCTCCTCCTCCCACCCAGCAACCCACAGGTTCCCTTCGCGCCCCCTCCTCCCTCCCTGAACTCCTCACAGCCATTTGGCCCAAACTCACCGTAAACCTGGGCTCCCGCAGAATCTTCTGGAAGTATCTCCGCTCTTACTCGCGCTGCTGGCTATCCCATTGACTTCCGAGGGTTCCGATCCCGCTATTTCTCTTAAGAATCTTCTCTTCTTGCTCCGCAACGCGAAACGGACCAGAGAATTCGCCAAAAAACTTTCTCGCCGACCATCACAACACAACACAACTCCGCCACAGAGCAACGCCCTCTGCCCTGACAGTGCATCCTATTGGTTACCGCTCCAACGCCTTCGGAGCAGATTCAAAACGTAATTGGATAAAAGAAATGTCCATCAGGACGTTAGCCTTCTGTAAATGGTTCGAAATCACATCCATCAATAGTTCCGCCTTTTCTTTTACATGAGTGGACACTAGGGAAGTCACTCAAAGAACTTGCCCGCCTACTCTCTTGTCGCTATTACTTCATCCAAAACTCGACATGGGATTGGCCAACTGGGTTGACAATCAAAACACGACCGCGCAAGGTCGACCTGCCCTGTTGTAGTTTGATTGGTTAATGTAAATGGCAATCAAACATTCTTTACCATGTTTTGCGTGTGTTCTTCTTTTCATTGGCCGACTCCAACATTACCTCACTCGAAGCTGGCGAGCCAAAAAGTATGCACTGCCGTCCATCAAAAACAAAAATAACCCGCCCCAAATGTGTCTCGTGGCCAAGCCGTTGGAACGAGATTGGTTGAAGGAAACGTCCATTCGAAGAGTACCGCCCTCCATGCTGTTTGCTGCTGTTTACCTACCTTCTGGGCCTTATAATGGCAGCGGACTCGTTCTTGCAGCGATTGTTTTTCGACGTTTAAATTCAAATTTCTGCCCAGGAGACCAGAAGAGGGCAGTGGATAATAAAAGTTTACCTACGAAAATCCGATTTGCGAGAGCTTCGCGCCAATTTAACTATCTCTTTAATGCCCTTTAAACCCAAGGCTTTAAGTTAAATATATTGTGTCTCAGCTTAGTGAACCAGCAAATGCAATGTGGAAGGTAGGATTTAGAAATAATAAAGTGTAAATAAAATAATACAGTTTACTAATTTCTCTTCAAATCTAGGAATACTGAATATTATTGAATAATAATAGAGATTCTTGTTCGTCTACAGTACCTTTCATGCCATTTCAAAGTACTAAACTGGTAATAAAGTGCTATTTGAGATGATATACTGTTGTAAGGTACACCACATTGAATTTCAGCAGTCGAAGATTACAGAAACAGCAGGCAAGCTTTTTTAGCAATGTGTGTTTATGGATGGGTTTTAGCCCTGGACCAAGTCCTCTGAGCTTTCTCCTAGATCCACCTGTTAGAAACCATCAGTTGAATGCATTGCTCCTTGATAGTTCACAACACCAACCTAGATGAAGTTTCCAAAGGGAGAGGGAACACTTATGATTCAGGGGTGAGAAGAGCACCATAGTTGTGGCATAATGTACATGGATCAGTAGATGCCATTTGAAAGTGGTAGAATATGTTGAAAGTGAAGTACAGAGTGTGGTTCCCCACACTATAAAATAAGAGCATGAAATGCTTAAAAAGCAGATACCGAAAATCTGAAATAAAAACCAAAAATGTGAGAAACGTTCATCAGGTCAGGTATCATCGGACTAATATTCATTAAAGGAATGTGGGTTTTATGGGCTGAGCCAGCATATAATTGCCCATCCAAAGATGCCCTTGAGAAGGTGGTGGTGAGCTTCAGTCCTTGAGTGGGACTTGACTATGCCTTTAGGATGAGTTCCAACATTTTGCCCCAGAGTCAGTGAAGGAATGGTGATATATTTCCAAGTCAGGATGGTGTGTGGCATTGGCTGTTAAAAAAAAATAACCTTTCAGATCTGGTGCCCTTGTAAGAAAGATTCCAAAATTGCAGAGGATTAATTAGGAAGGATTGGTAAACTATTTTCAAAAATGGTTATATTTAAAGTCAATTTTAAGGTCAAGCCATTTAAAAAGCTAATATGTATTTATGATTAGCACTGGAATAATAGTATTTTGATATGTTGTAGTCTTTTAAAAAACTGGAAGCTAATTTCCCATATCTTCCAAAAAGGCATAATTATTCATAGATGATATTGGTTAGATCACAACTATAAGCTATTGTAGCCAATTCTGGTCTTTAAATTTTTGGAAGGACATGGAGCTCCTAAAGTGAATGCATAAGAGATTTATAGAGTAGGTCTAAGAATGGGATATTTTAGCTTTGATTAGGTTAAAGAAACAGGGATTGTTCTCTTTGGTGCATAGGAGGTTCAGTGGAGATTAAATGGAGGTGAAAAAAAATGGGCTCGGATAAAGTAGAAGGAATACTTGTTCCACTAGTGAATATTCGAGGACTGAGTTGTATTGATTAAACAAATGGGGACAAAAAATACCAGAACAGGAAGCATTCGCAATAGCTCTTTGTGCAGATAATGCCTGATCCACTGAGTGTTTACAGAATTTTCTGTTTTTTAATTTCAGATTTCCAATATCTATTTTTTTACTGTCAATCATGAACAGCATCTCAGTGAAGCTTCTCTAATAAACTAAACCTTGTGAATGATCATTGATCTCTTTCGACTGAAGCAACATACCAGTTCCCATTAAATGAAATATGTGCACAACGATGTAGAAAATGTTTGTGTGAATGCAGGCAATAACATAAATGCTTGATTACTATCTGACAGGAATTCACAAAGTAACAGCTTTCACACATAACTTCCCCTCTATCTCAGAATCAGAATCAATTTTAATATCATCGGCGTGTGTAGTAAGATTTGTTGACTTTGCGGCAGCTGTACAATACAGTACATAATAATAGAGAAAAAAGTTGTGAATTATGTATATAAAATTGTTAAATAAGTAGTGCAAAAAATAGAAATAAAAAAGTAGTGAAGTGTTGTTCATGGGTTCAATGTCCATTCAGAAATGGTTGGAGGAGGGGAAGAGCTGTTTCTGAATATGGAGTGTGTGCCTTCACGCAAAATAGTTCTAATCCGTCTTTCGCCTGTGGTCTGTCTAGAACTTGTTGAGAATGAAACATATGCTTTTATTGATTCTATTCTTGAGATACCTGCCCAGTAGTTGTTCCTCTGCTCTCTAGAGAAGCATCCTTTCATTCCCAATAACTTGTTAGGAATTACTCCTTGCCTACAAAGATTGGGTCATTTGGCCCGGTGAGTTTATCTCTTAAATTAAACTATGATCTGAAATAGATTAAACCTCACAGTCAATCTTTGCCCTACCCTTTGTTTCAGCCTCTACTTTATTATCTCGAAAATCTAAAAATTGCAGATGTTGGTACTGTAGACACAGAATCACTCAGGAAGTCAGGCAGCACTTGTGAACAGAGAAACAAATTCAAACTTTCAGGTTAAAGACACTTTCTCAGATCTGCAGAAAGTGAAACTGTTGACATTTCCTCTTGTCCTCACCTACTACTTAACAAGCTTCTGCATCAAGCATATAATTCTCTGTAACTTCCATCATCTCCAACAGGATCCCACCATCAATCACATCTTACCCTCCCGCGACCCCCCCCCCCCAAGACTTACCACTTTCCGCATGGATTGCAGCCTACGCGACTCCCTTGTCCACTCATTCCTCCCCACTGATCTCCCTATTGGCACTTATCCTTGCAAGTGGGAATAAGTGTTACACTTACTTCCTCACTACCATTTAGGGCCCCAAACAGTACTTCCAGGTGAGGCGACACTTTACCAGCCAGTCTGTTGGGGTCATCTACTGTATCCAATTCTCCTAGAGTGGCCTTCTGTACATCGGTGAGACCCGACGTAGATCAGGAGATCGCTTCATCGAGTACCCTCAATCCATCTGCCGTAAAAGCCAGGATTTCCCAGTGGCAACCCAATTCTTCTTCCCATTCCCATTCCAATATGTCCTCCTCTACTGCCTCAATGTGGCCACATTCTGGTTGGAGGAGCAACACCTTATATTCCATCTGAGTAGCCTCCAACCTGATGTGATGACATGAACTTTGATTTCTCGAACTTCTGATAATTACTGCCCCCCTTCACCTTTCCCCATTCTTGTTTACCTCTCACACCTTCTTGCCTGCCCATCACCTTCCTCTGGTGCTCCTTCCCCTTCCCTTTTGTCAATGGTCTTTTGTCCTCTCCCATCAGTTTCCCCCTTCTCCAGCCCTTTATCTCTTCCACCAATCAATTTACCAGCTCTTTGCTTCATCCCCTCCCCCTCTCCTGGTTTCACCTATCATCTACCACCTTAGACCATAAGATATAGGAGCTGAATTAGGACATTTAGCCCATTGTGTCTGCTCCAACATTTCATCATGGCTGATTCAGTTTTCCTCTCAGCCTCAATCTCCTGTCTGTATCCCTGTATCCCTCCTCAATCCCTTTGTCCCTTCATGCCCTGACCACTCGAGAATCTATCAACCTCTGCCTTAAATATACATAAAGACCTTTTCCTCCAAAACTGCCTGTGGCAAGAATTCCACTGATTCACCACAGAAATTCTTCCTCATCTCTGTTCTAAAAGGACGCCCCTCTACTCTGAGGCTGTGTCCTCTGGTCTTAGACTCTCCCACCGCAGGAAACATCCTCTCCACATTCACTTTATCAAGGTCTTTCATCATTCAATAGGTTTCAATGAGGTCACTCCTCATTCTTCTGAATTCTAGTGAATACAGGATCGGAGCCATCAAAATGCTCTTCATATGACAAGCCATTCAATCCTGGAATCATTTTCATAAACCTCCTTTGAACCCTCTCTAGTTTCTCCATTTTCAGCACATCCTTTCTAAGGGCCCAAAACCTGCTCACAATACTCCAAGTGAGGGCTCACCAGTGATTTATAAAGTCTCAACGTTACATCCTTGCTTTTATATTTCTATTTGAAATGAATGGCTACATTGCATTTGCCTTCCTCACCATAGACTCAATCTGCAAATTAACCTTTGTGGAATACTGCACAAGGGCTCCCAAATATCTTTGTGCCTCAATCTTTTTTTGTATTTTCTCTCCATTTAGAAAATAGTCAACCCTTTCATTTCTTCTACCAAAGTACATGACCGTACACTTCCCGACACTGTATTCCATCTGCCAATTCTGTGTCCATTCTCGTAATCTGCCTAAGTCCTTTGGTCCAACATCTAAATTATTGACATACAATGTAAAAAGAATCAGTCCCAACACAGACCCCTGTGGAACACTACCAGCTACTGGCAGCCAGCCAGAAAAGGCTCCCTTCATTCCTACTCTTTGCCTCCTGTCAATCAGCCACTTTTTTTTATCCATGCTAGAATCTTTCCTGTAATACCTGTTAAGGTAACTTGTTAAGCAGCCTCATGTGTGGCACCTTGTCAAAGGCTTTCTGAAAATCCACGTACACAACATCGACCAATTCTCCTTTGTCTATTCTGATTGTTATTTCCTCAAAGCATTCCAATGGATTTGTCAGGCAAGATTTTCTCTTGTGGAAACCATGCTGACTATGGCCTATTTTATCATGCACCTCCAAATACCCTGAGACTTCATCCTCAATAATTAACATCCTCCCAACCACTGAGGTTAGACTAACGGCCTATAGTTTCCTTTCTGCCTCTCTCCCTTCTTCAAGAGTGGAGTGACATTTGCAATTTTACAACTTTGGGAACCATTTCATAATCTAGTGATTCTTGAAAGATCATCACTAATGTCTGCAGAATCTCTTCAGCCACCTCTTTCAGAACTCTGGGGTGTACACCATCTGGTCCAGGTGACTTACCTACCTTCAGACCTTTCAGGTTCCCAAGAATCTTATGTCTAGTTATGGTAACTTCACACACTTCATGCCCCCTGACACCTGGAACTTCTACCATAATGCTGGTGTCTTCCACCTTGTACTTCCTCCTCCCCTCACCTTTTACCCTGACATCTTCTTCCTTCCTTTCCAGTCCTGATGAAAAGTCTTGGCAGAAACATCAACTGTTTATTCCAATCCTTAGAAGCTGCTTGACCTGCTGAGCTACTCCAGTACATTGAGTGTATTTGTTTAGATTTCCAGCATCTGCAGTGGCTCTTGCTAGCATTTTGCTTTGATCTGAAATGTAAATCCTGCTTCTTTTTCCATAGAGATGCACAACCTCCTGAACGTTTCCAGCATTGTGTAGCTTCCTCAGTCTCTTGTATCAACGGCTGACAGACTAGAATGTGTCTCGTCAACTTGAACATCTCCAAGCACTCCTTCCATTCTTGAGGTAGGCTAGACTAAAAGTATCAGTTTTTGTCTGACAGTATTGTTCAAAGATCAAAGTAAATTTATTATCTAAGATCATATTCGCTACCCTGAGATTCAGTTTCCTGCAGGCATTTACAGTAGAACAAAGAAATAGAATAGACTTAATGAAAAGCTACACACAAAGACTGACCAGCAACCAATGTGCAAGAAGAAAGACTGTGCAAATACAAAAGAAAACATGCAGTAATAAAGTATGGTAACGTAATTGGTGAAAACGCACATAATTCAAAACCACCGACATTGAATTGGGGTGCACTTTAAGAGATGACATAATTGTGTAAAGTACTTTTACTGCACTTTGTGTTCAGTGTTTGAATGATGATAAATGAGTTGCTACGGTTTTTCTTAAACATAAAACACCTTTGCTGTTTTTATTTGCAAAAGCCCTCTATAATAAATAACTAAGTAAATAAGTAATACTGAAGACATGAATTCTAGAGTTCTTTAAACCGAGTCCGTAGTTTGTGGAATTAGTTCAGTGTTGAGATGAATGCAGTTATCCATAGTGGTTCAGGAGCCTGATGGTTGTGGAGTAATAATTGTTTCTGAACCTGGAGGTGTGAGTCCTAAAGCTGCTGCTCCTCCTTCCTGATTGCAGCAGCGCAAAGGGAGCATGGCCTGGAGATGAGGGTCATGTAGCAATGCTGCTGGTAAATATACTCAATGGAGGGGAAGGTTTTTCCTGTGATGGACAGGGCTGTGTCCACCACTTATTGTAATGGCTCTTTATGTTGTACATCTGAATTTTCAGAAGCATTCACTGTGACTTCTTTGGTGCTGTATATTTAAGGTACAAATAACAATGTTCTTGATTGATGTCTGATCTCTGTGCCCACATACCGTTACCATAATTGCTACTGGTAATATTACTTCAGTCCAACGATGCCAATAATTGAGTATAAGAGTTGGAATGTTATGATGAGGTTGTATAAGGCATTGATGAGGCCGAATTTGGAGTATTATGTGCAGTTTTGGTCACCGAATTACAGGAAGGATATTAATAAGGTTGAAAGAGTGCAGAGAAGGTTTACAAGGATGTTGCCGGGACTTGAGAAACTGAGTTACAGAGAAAGGTTGAATAGGTTAGGACTTTATTCCCTGGAGAGTAGAAGAATGAGGGGAGATTTGATAGAGGTATATAAAATTATGATGGGTATAGATAGAGTGAATGCAAGCAGGCCTTTTCCACTGAGGCTAGGGGAGAAAAAAACCAGAGGTCATGAGTTAAGGGTGAAGGGGGAAAAGTTTAAAGGGAACATTAGTGGGGGGCTTCTTCACACAGAGAGTGGTGGGAATGTGGAAAGAACTGCCAGATGAAGTGGTAAATGCGGGCTCACTTTTAACATTTAAGAAAAACTTAGACAGGAATATGGACGAGAGGGGTTTGAAGGTATATGGCCCGGGTGCAGGTCAGTGGGACTAGGCAGAAAAATGGTTCGGCACAGCCAAGAGGACCAAAAGGCCTGTTTCTGTGCTGTAATGTTCTGTGGTTCTAACAAGTAGCTCTTTTGCAGTTTGTTATACGTCTGCACATCTGACAGAGCTCTGCTGTATATACCCTTAGTAGCCTTTACTTCAAAGTTCAAAGTCAATTTATTATTAAAGTACATTAATATCACCATATACAACCTTGAGATTCATTTTCTTTTCGGCATATGCAATAAATATGTAGAATGATAACCATGGAAAGATCAATGAAAGACCACTAATTTGGGCATTCAGCCAGCCCGGAGAAGACAACAAACTGTGTAAATACAAAAAGAAAGGAATAATAGTAATAGATAAACAATAACTATTGAGAACATGAGATGAAGAGCTCATGAAAGTGAGGCCTTTGGTTGGGGAAACATTTCAATGATGGGGCAAATGAAGTTGAGTGAAGTAATCCCCTATAGTTCAAGAGCCTGATGGTTAGGGGGTAATACCTGTTCCTGAATCTAGTGGTGTGGGTCCTGAGTCTCCTGTACCTTCTTCCTGATGACAGCAAGATGGTTCATTACTCTGATATCTTCTACAGACAAGTCTGCTTATACAGACAGCACCTTCTTATCAGCAAATCTTTGCACAATGGTCTTTTCCGTGTGAATGTTTCCTTGCTTCATCTGATCCAGCCAACACTACACTGATGAAAAGTCCTTGATCCAAAACATTGTCTCTGCTTCTCTCCCCAAATGATCCTGAGTGATTAGCTGAACACTTCCAGAATTCCATATACCAGTAGGCAGCACAGCACATGGCCTTTCAGATCTGATGCTACTTTAATTTGTTTTTTTAATTTAATTTTAAGGCACAATTAGGGTTTAGGGCAATGGATAACAGAGCGACTATTTACCATCGCCAGATACTGCAACAGTACAGAAATTGCCCAAAAACAAACCTTCATGAAAATCTGCAGGTTAGATTGTGCAACCTTGGCTTGCTGAGGGAATTGGGACTGCAGTCCTCGGATTCGCCTGATGCCGGTGGCCGGAGTTGGGGACGTCGTAAGCGGTGTGTGAGGAAGCGGAAGCGAGGTGAGCGGGCAGGAGTCTGTGCCAGGAAAAAAGCAAGCCTTATCTGGCCAGTTCTCCCATCCATTCTGCTCTCCAATGGACATTAAATTGGACTACATCTGTGGCAACGAAATACTCGGCAGGAGTACAGAAACGGACAGAATCCCAGATGCTGCCATTCAGCTGTTTATTTATGTAACAGATTTTTCCCCAAGCCATCGGACTACCAACCTACAGCCGTCTGCTGTGCCTATTGTCTTGTTTATTATTTATTGTACTATCTGCACTGTTCTGTGTACTTTATGCAGTCCTGGGTAGGTCTGTAGTCTAGTGTAGTTTTTGTGTTGGTTTAAGTAGTTGAGTGTAGTTTTTGTATTGTTCATGTAACACCATGGTCTTGAAAAATGTTGACTCATTTTTACTGTGTACTATATCAGCAGTTATGGTCGAAATAACAATGAAAAGTAACTTGACTTGAATTCTCTGGTTTTCATATTTCCAGTCCTTGCAGTTATTTTTATTCTAATATTTAAATCACTTCCACTCAATCAACTGTCACAGTTTTTCAAGTATTTCACTTGGCCGGGGCATGAAATTTCTTAGAAGTTGGACGAACCCTAGAAAGAAATGCACCACAGCAAAACCTGTTGGGTCTGGTATCTGCTTCATGGTCTTCACTGTTGCTGGATCTCACTTCAGATCATTTCTACCAATCAAATGACTCATGAAAGTGATGTTCTTCACTCAGAACTTCAAAATGTAATTGTTCAGTATTCCATAGCTTCTCCCTTCGTCTGCTCCTAGTCATGGACTCATTCTGCCTTTTGTCCTGTTTGTCCTTCTACAAAGACCAATTCATCATCTCCCATGATTTTTACTCCATTGAGACCTTCCTGTACACCATCCAGCTTTGCTATAATTCCTCTCGTGCCATGTTGATTCCAAATGGCAGTCATCTCCAATTATCTAAAATGATATGTGGCACCATGTTAAGTATGTACTTCTCTTGCATTCTCCACATCCAATGCATTGAAAATTATTTCCTCTTCTCAGCTCTATCAGAACATCTTTTATAGTCTTCATAGTTTCATGGCTACTCTTCTGAGCTCTTTTAAGATCTCGTGAACCCAAGCAAATTCTCAACTTGCTGCTTTATATCTTAACAAATGAGAAGATGGGGAGCAAGTCTGTGTGTTAGGGGCACTGTCACTGTTTTAGTCAGTGACTCCACTTCTACTTTGAATTTATCCTTGACAGCCACTGGTACAGGTGAGGTACTGCCGCTGCTTCTCCTTATTATTTTATTTATGAATGCAGCACAGTAACAGGCCTTTCTGTACCAACATACCCCTGCCGCCCAATTACACCCATGTGACCAATTAACCTACTAACCTTTACATATACAACATGCTGAAGGAACTCAGCAAGTTGGGCAGCATCTGTGGAAACGAGCAGTCAACGTTTTGGGCCGAGACCCTTCATCAGGGTTTTGCGTTTGTGTTTACCTACTAACCTTTAAGTCTTTGGAGTGGGGGAGGAAGCCAAAGGGATCATGGGGAGAACATACAGGCTCCTTATAGACAGTGGTGGGATCGCTGGTGCTGTAATAGTGTTACGCTTACCTCTACACTACTGTGTTGCCCATGCTCATTTAGGGTTGATGGCATTTGCTTTCCAGTGTCTCTGCTGCACTAAAGGGATGTGCATGGTTACCTGTGAGGCTGAGACCCTTCTCCCTATAGATGCTGCCTGGTCTGCTGCATTCCACCAATATTTTGTGAATATCATTTTCAAACAGCTATATTGTTGAAAACAATACTTTCAACTCTTAGAAAGGCCCATACCTTCTATATTTTGACGAGCACTTTTGTGCATATAGTACTGTTATTGGCCATCTAACATCTCTAGTCTCCTGTGCTTTGCATATCTGTATCCGTTTTTCTGGGATTAATTTTTGCCACATCCTACAATAATCTGCAGAGTTATAAATATTTTTATTTGTATTTGTTTTATTTATTTAGAGATACAGAATAGGCCCATCCAGTCCTACGAGCCCGCACTGCTCATTACACCCATGTGACTAAATAACCTACTAGCCTGTGTGACTTCGGAATGTGGGAAGAAACAAAAGCACCTGAAAGATATCCACATGGCTGCAGGGAGAACATACAAGCTATTTACAGACAGCGGTGGAATTGAACCCGGGTCACTGGTGCTGTGTCAAGTCAAGTCAAGTTTATTATCATTTAACTATATACATGTATATAACGTACATAACCATATGATGTATATAGAAATGAGACGATGCTTTGCTGAACCAAGGTGTAAAGCACATAACACAGGATAACTTATGAAGACTAGGATAAAATCTATAGATGAATCACGTAAAAGTAACAAACTGAAGTGCATTAATATTAAATATTGTAAGGTACCAATGACATTTCTAATGCGATGTAACAGGGAGTTCAGAAGCCTAGTGGCCTGAGGGAAGAAACTGTTTCCCATCCTGACCGTTCTTGCTTTTATGTATTGGAGTCTCCTGCTCAATGGTAGAAAGTCAAAGAGGATGTTGAAAGGATGTGTAGAGTCCTTAATAATACTTAAGGCCCTGCATTATGCAGTGCCCCTGATAAATGTCCCCGCTGGATGGTAGGGAGACCCCTATGATCCTCTCAGCTGTTCTCACAGTCCTTTGAAGGGACTCTCAGTCTGATGCTTGGCTGCTCCCCTACTAGATGGAGATGCAACTTGTCAGGATGCTCTCAATGGTGCTCCTGTAAAATGCAATTAAGCTGGCGGGGTGGGGGGGGGGGGGTGAGCCTCACTTGCTTCAATCTCCTTAGGAAGTGGAAGCACTGCTGTGCCTTCTTGTTCAGGGAGCTGATAATGAGGGCCCAGGTAATGTAATAGTAATAGACTAAACACTACACTGCTCATGCCTGTTGGGTGAAATGTTAAAATGAGACCCAAACAATTAAAACTCCCATGGCTCTACTTCAAAGAGGAGCAAAGGGGTCACATCTATGTCTTTGCCAAAATTTCTCTTCTAGCCAACATCAACGTTATTGATTACCTGTTCCCTATTTCTCATATACAGTACAAGCTGTTTTATACTTACAAAGTCTGTTACAGCAACTCGCAATAGAATTTGTATAAAAGCCTAAGCACACATGTTAACCAAAGATTGCGAGTTAAGCGGCAGGTAGATGCATTGTTCAAAGCCACAACCTTGAATACATGAGTTCAACATGGAGTCAATACAGGAGTTCCCTTATTAAACTCAGCTTCAAATTAGTTAAAGTTGGCTTTCCCTTTGGAGTAAAAGGGGATGAGGGGTGACTTGAAAGAAGTATTCATGAAGTTACGGGTCGTAGATCAAGTGGACAGCCAGAGACTTTTTTCCACTGTGGAAATAGCTAATACAAGAGGGCACCAGTTTAAGGTGTTGGAGGAAAGTACAAGGGAATGTGAGAGGCATTTTTTTTACACAGGAAGTGGTTGGTGCATGGATCACTCGTCCTGGGGTGGTGGTAGAGGGTCATTTAAGATAGGCATATGGATGAAAGAAAAAGAGGAGCAAAGGTTTATCCTGGAGTAGGTTAAAGGGTCGATACAACACCACGGGCTGAAGAGCCTGCACTGCACTGCTCTGTTCTACGTTGTATGAAATTCTGTGGTATTGAGCTCAGGTACTGAATCCAACAAAGAATATTGAATCTGCCAACAACCTTTGTTCCATTTGAAAAGAAAATTCCAAGTATTCTCTCTGCTACTGGTACATGTGAAGAACCAAAACTGGTTTCATGTCTAGATGGTTCACAAAGTGCTTAGAATGCATCAATTGCTTTCACTAGGGTCTCATTTGAAGGTCAGTATATTTCTCATCCTTTGTGACCAGTCATGTAACAAAATCTTTATTCTTCTTTGTTCTGTTTTTTTATGTGCTAGTTGGCTTAGTATACAAAGTAAACCTTTTCTCTCATTTTTAAAAAATTTACTTATTGAGATATAGTATGGAATAGGTGCTTCTGGGCCTTCGAGCCTCACTGTCCTGCTCCCCCGCCCCCCCCATTTAATCCTAGTCTAATCACAGGACAATTTACAATGACCAATTAACCTACCAACTGGTACCTCTTTGGACTGGAGAAGGAAACTGGAGCACCCAGAGGAAACCCATGCGGTCACAGGGAGAATGTACAAACTCCTTACAGACTATGGCAGAAATTTCCAATATCCCAGTTTTACAAAGTTATTAATGGGTAAAACAACTTTTACTGTTAACCACACAAAACCTTTCTTAATGCTCTAATAACTCATTGATAGTTCCACAGACCCAAAGTTAGGGATTTGAGTTCTATTCCAGAGATATATCATCATTTCCACTCACTCTGACCTTGATGGTATGACTTGCATTGCTAACTTTGGCCAGGATATTCCTGGAAGTTTGACATTCTTCCTCCAGCCACCTAGCACAGATACCATACCCCATATCAATATCTTGACAAATAGTGAACAGAAGTGCTCAAAGGAATTGGGAAAATAACACCACTTTATCGATTTTTCACAGTGGTTGCTTGCAGCAGTGTCAATGTGATTAATTGTCATTGTAAATGAGACCAGAGATTCCTATTCTTACTTTGGAATCACGGAGGATGTCAGCTGCCAAAGCAAATGTCTAATGTCACAGTGTTCCAGCAAGTCCTTTACATAAAATGTGCCAAACAGATACACTCTATGATCTTCTGTAAGGTATATTCTGTACCTAATAAAGAGGACACTGAGTTCATGATCATGATCTTCTGCTGCTGTAGCCCTTCCACTTCAAGGTTCGATGTGGTTTGCGTTCAGAAATGCTCTTCTGCACACCACTGCTGTAACATGTGGTTATTTGAGTTACCGATGCCTTCCTGACAGCTTGAACTAGTCTGGCCATTCTTCTCTGACCTCCCTCATTAACAAATCATTTTTGCTCACAAAACTGCCACCCACCAGATGATTTTCTCTATAAATTCCACAGATTGTTGTGGATGAAAATCCCAGGAGATCAGCAGTTTGAGATACTCAAACCACACCAACAATCATTCTGTAGTCAAAGTCACTTAGATAACACTTCTTCCCCATTCTGATCTTTGGTCTGAACAACAACTGAACCTCTTGACCATGTCTGAATGCTTTTATGCATTGAGTTGCTGCCACGTGATTGGGTGAGTCAATACAGTGTATTCCAATTCATTGGGGCAGCCGCTTATTTGGGATAACTCCTAAAGAACAAAAACTAATCAAGTAAAGAGCTGGAATTCCCTTCATTTATTTGGGACACTATACTGCTTAATTGGGACAGGAAACTTGCTGAATAGTTTCTAACTACTGTAAGTCACATGCTCCTGTATGGCCTTTAGACACTATGCCATACTCAAAGCAAACAGCTTTTAGATAATATCAGTTGCATGTATTTATGTTCAAAAGGAGTGATTTTTGTCACTGATAGTTGATGAGAAAGAAGGTCAGGTCTTCAGTGAAACGGTCTCTCAGTCTGCATCAGGTCTACACAGGCAACACTTCACCTCTGAGTCGGCCGGTGTGGTATACTGTGTCCGGTGCTCCCAGTGTGGCCTTTTATATATTGGTGAGACCCGACACAGACTGGGGGACCGTTTCGCTCAACACCTACGCTTGGTCCGCCAGAAAAAGCAGGATCTCCCAGTGACCACACATTTTAATTCCACATCCCATTCCCATTCTGATATGTCTATCCATGGCCTCTACTGTCAAGATGCAGCCACACTCGGGTTGGAGGAGCAGCACCTTATATTCTGGCTGGGTAGCCTCCAACCTGATGGCATGAACATTGATTTCTTTAACTTCCGTTAATGCGCCTCCTCCCCTTCTTACCCCAATCCTGATTTATTTATTTCGGGGAGAAATAAATTTCCCTTTTTTTTTTCTCCCTGCCCATCACTCTTTGCCTGTTCTCCATCTCCCTCTGGTGCTCCCCTTCCCCTTTCTTTCTCCCTAGGCCTCCCGTCCCATGATCCTCTCCCTTCTCCAGCTCTGTATCCCTTTTGCCAATCACCTTTCCAGTTCTTAGTTTCACCCCACCCCCTCCTGTCTTCTCCTAACATTTTGGTTCTCCCCCTCCCCCTCCTACTTTCAAATCTCTGACTATCTTTTCTTTCAGTTAGTCCTGACAAAGGGTCTCGGCCCGAAACGTCAACAGAGCTTCTTCCTATGGATGCTGCCTGGCCTGCTGCGTTCCACCAGCATTTTGAGTGTGTTACATCAACGTTAACTAGATGATTTCCTCCATCAATAACTATTAAAAGCTAATACACAGTTTTATAGGACTGTAGTAGTATTGGCGGTGTTCTAATTTGTTCTGTATTTCAAATAAATATGCACATAATTTGTTGCACAGTTAAATGGAAGTTTTTCTTTTATACCTTTTTAACTATTTGCATGAAACTTTGGCTAATTGGAGCAGCCTCTTAATTGGGCCAAAATGTACTCATCCCAATGTGTCCCAATTAATTGGAATCCACTGTACTTGCATTATTAACGTACAGGGTCCACCTAACCCGGCTGTGAGGCTGGATCATGAACCACTTCCCGGTGCTTGGACAATTTAAATGTCTGCACAAATAGACTGGAAGGCGAGGAATGAAGATGAGGGTTGGGCTGATATTGCTCACTCTCCCGTGAATGTTCATTCTTTCTCCATGGCACCAAAGCTGGGAACTGATCTGGTAGCTGTGTGTTATTTCCCTGCTGCTGTGATGAATTGGGACCAGGGCTTGGGCCTACTTTGGCTGCTCCAGGAGCAGATCTAGGGACTTAGTCTGATTCCAAATGCTGATTTGTGTTTATTTTCCCTCTCTTTCTCTGAGCCGTGGTTTTTGGTCTTTTTTTTAATTGTGTTATTTGAGTTTCTATGGTTGCCTGTAAGCAGATAAATCTCAAGGTGTATAATCTATACATTCTTTGATAATAAATGTTTTCTGAATCTTTGAGTGCAGGTGTACCTAATTAAGTAGCTGTTGAGAGTGTATGCTCAAATCATGGATGTTTGCGAAGAAAAAGAATTTCAGAATGTATATTGTATACATTTTTTGACATTAAATGTACCTATTGAAACCTATTGAAATCTCTGAGATGGTACCAACCCCTGATCTTCTGAGATGGGAGGGAGAGGACTAACTACTCTGCCACAGAAGACTCAGTGAACAACCTTCCCACGTATCTAACAGGAGTGAGTAATGCATCACAGGAAGTTGAAGTGATCCCAATGTATGACTAGGACGGGTCTGATAGTTACTTCATGTCCATGATTTTCATGTGCTCACTACTGGAAGTTTGTCTGACATTCATAGATTTGCTATATTACACAAGAACACAATGTTTGCCCATTGAATCCATGCGAGCTCTCTGCAGGGAAATCCTCTCTGTGTCATTTTCCTGCTCAATCCACAAGTTCTTTTAAGTTTGTATCTGATTTTCTTTGTAAAGCATTGATCATTTCTGCTTCCCCCAGCATGTAGGCAACGGTCCAGGTGATTACCCCTTGCTGTTCAAAGGAATAGGTTTTTCCTCACCCCTTTTTCTATCTTTTGCCCAAAACCTTAAATATGAACCTCTGGTCATCCCATAAGACTGTAAGACATAGAAGGAGAATTAGGTCATTCAGCCCATCTAGTTTCTTCTGCACACGACTATTACAATGCCTGGTTGTTTGAGTTAATGTTGCTTTCCTGTCAGCATGAACCAGCCTGGCCATTCTCCTCTGACCTCTCTCATTAACAAGGCTTTTTCACCCACAGAACTGCTGCTTACCCAACATTGTTTTTTCATACATTCTCTGTAGACTCTGGAGACTGTTGTGTGTGACAATCCCAGGAGATCAGCAGTTTCTGAGATACTCAAACTACCCCCTCTGGCACCAACAATCATTCCATGATCAAATTCACTTAGATCACATTTCTTCCTGATTCTGATGTTTGATCTGGACAACAAATGAACCTTTTGACCATGTCTGCATGCTGTTATGCATTGAATTACTGCCACATTATTGGCTGATTAGATATTTGCACAGATGTACTTAATAACGTACCCATTGATTATACAGGCCATTTCCCCCAAAATTGCAACGACACTGGTGCTTGGGTCCTAGTGCCCTTCCCTTGGATAACATCAGTGGCGTGGAGAGGGGAAGGCTTGCAACTTGGGCAACTGCCGGTCTCCCATACAACCTTGCCCAGGCCTGTGCCCTGGAAACCTTCCAAGGCGCAAATTCATGGTCTCACGAGACTAACAGATGCCTATTCTATTTTGCCCCAAAATGGTACATATCCAATATAGACGTCTCTCCATCTTATCAAACCACACATTACCGACAACCCTTTCTGCATCATGAGCTACCTCGCTTCCTCGGTGCTTCATTGTGACATGGAGCATTAAGTTCACCATTCACGCACATTCTGGGTTATACCAGAGCAGAACAGTTTTGCTTTCTAGCTGCTTTGGTGTCTATTGAAAATCCCTCCCTTTGTTTATCACCAAAATTTTCCTTCCTCCCGGAACATCTCTTTCCCAGGTAAGACTCTCCCAAATGACATTTCAAAATTCAACAAGTCTGTAAAATTGTTCATAGGATAAACAGAATTTTTAGGGTGGCAGCAGTTAGCAGAACTTTATTACAGCACCACTGTCTGTGAGGAGTTTGTATGTTCTCCACGGGACCCCATGGATTTCCTCCAGGTGCTCTGGTTTCCTCTCACATTCCAAAGATGTTTGGGTTATGGTTAGTAAGTTCTAAGCATGCCAGAAGCATGGTGAAGCTTGCGGCCTGTCTTTCCAGCACATCCTCGGACTGGGTTGGTCGTTGACACAGACGACGCATTTCACTGTATGTTTTGAAATTTCAATGCACGTGCCAAAATAAAGCTAAGCTTCATCCTGGCACATTTCCGTAAAAATCTCCCGTAATCCAACAAGCCTGAAAAATTATTTTCCTAATTTGCTCACAGAATAGACAGATTTTTTGAGCGGCTGGAAGTGTGGCAGTTACTACTACAGCACCAGCAATGCAAGTTCAATTCCTGCTGCTGTCTGTAAGGAGTTTCTGAGTTCTTCCCTTGACTGTGTGGGTTTCCTTAAGGTGCTCTATATTAACATTGTAAGAGCATACTGTATTCCCTTGTTTATATGTTTTTTATGTAATCTGGATATATAATAATAACTAATGGGGCCGCATGATAACATAATGTAACACTATTACAGTGCCAGCAACCTAGGTTCAATTCCCACCACTGTCTATAAGGAGCTTGTACATCTTCCTTGTGACTGTGTGGATTTTCTCTGGGTGCTCCCTCACCCATTATTTTCCCATTGATTCTTCAGATATCCTTCTATACTACAGGTAATATACAACAGCCATTTAACCTGCCAGCATGTTCTGGGATGTGGGAAGAAACCGGAGACCAGTAGGAAACCCATGCATCATAAGGAAAATGGGCAACCTCAGTACTGACAGGACTGAGAGACAGGCTCAAACCCTGGTCTCTCTATCGAAATGAGGCACCTTCTATGCCACTCAGCCTCTGCTATATTTTACAGCCTGCTGCTCAGCACAGTTTTAGAGTGCTTACTCAGTCTGAGAACTGATTTTTCTTTCAACTCACAGAAGCAGGCAGAGACCCCATGGGCATCTGCTTGCATTGCAGGCTAATCTGAGCTGCAGGTATTCATGTTGCTACAGAGATGTCACAAGGAACTGTGTACCAGTGCCTTGAAGGTTCTCCATGCCCCCCAAGAAGATTCCTCCTGTGGGTACTGTACTTCTTTGGTTGAACCAGGTCCTTTTCATCCCATGTGTGCATTGTGTGTTTTCTGTCTGTCTCTCTGTGTCTGTCTGTCTGTCTGTCTTTCTCTCTCTCTCTCTCTCTCTCTCTCTCTCTCTCTCTCCAGCTCCCCCCAGCTTCAGAATAGGAGGATATTCAATGTTTGTTATCTAAGTATATATATGTCACCATATACAACCCTAAGATTCATTTTTTGTGGACATACTTAATAAATCCATAATACAATAATAACCACAATAGAATCAATGAAAGACCACACCAATTTGAGTATTCAACCAGGATGCAAAAGACAGCAAACTGTGCAAATACAGAAAGAAATACTAATAATAATAAATAAATAAGCAATAAATATTAAGAACATGAGATGAACAGTCCTAGAAAGAGAGCCAGTACGTTGTGGGAACATTTCAATGATGGGGTAAGTGAAGTTGAGTGAAGGTGCCTCCTTTGGTTCAAGAGCCTAATAGTTGAGAGGTAATAACTGTGCTCTGAACCTGGTGGTGTAAGACCTGAAGCTCCTGCACCTTCCTCTTGATGGCAGTAGTGAGAAGAGAGCAAGACCTGGGTAGTGGGTGGGGTCCCTGATGATGGATGCTGCTTTCCTGCTGCAATCTTCTGTGTAGATTAGCTCAATGGGTGGGGAGGGCTTCACCCATGATGTACTGGACCAACTTCACCACTTTCTGTAGGATTTTCTGTTCAAGGGCATTGGTATTTCCATACCAGGCTTGTAATGCAACCAGCCAACATACTCTCCACCACTCTTTCAAAGAAGTTTGTCAAAGTTTTAGTTATCATGCTGATCTTTGCAAGTTCCTAAGGAAGTAAAGGCATTGCTTTGTTTTCTTCATAATTCTCAATGTGCTGGGCCCAGGACAGGTCCTCTGAAATAATAACACCGAGGAATTTAATGTTGCTGACCCTCTCCACCTCTGATCCTCCACCGAGGACTGGCACATGGACCTCCGGTTTCCTTTCCTTGAAGTCAGTAACTAGCTCCTTGGTCTTGCTGACATTGATTAAGGTTTGTTGTTGTGGCACCACTCAGCCAGTTTTTCAATCTCCTTTCTATATGCTGATTCATCATCACGATTGATTCAGCCTACAACAGTGGTGTTGTCAGCAAACTTGTATGTGACACTGGAGCACACAGTCATAAGTGTAAAGTGAGTAGAGCAGGAGGCTAAACAGCCTTATGGTGCATCTGTGCTGGTGGAGATTGTGGAAAAGGTGTTATTGCCAATCTGAATGGACTGGGGTTTGCAAGTGAGGAAATCAAGATTCCAATTGCACAAGGAGGTATTGAGGCCAAGGTCCTGACTAGTTTTGGGTGGATGATGATATTGAATGCTGAGCTGTAGTCAATAAAGAGCATCCTGATGTATGTATCTTCGCTAACGAGATGTTCCAGAGCTGAGTGAAGTGTCAATGAGGTGGCAGCTACTGTGGTACTGTTGCTCCAGTAGGCAAATTGGAGTGGATCCAAGGTGCTTCTCAGACAGATGTTGATATTTTTCATCATCAACCTCTCAAAACACTACATCACTGTGGAAGTAAATGCTACTGAACAATAGTCATTGAAACAGGTTAACGTGTTCTTCTTACGCACTGGTATAGATGAAACGTGCTTGAAGCTGGTGGTTACCACACATTGCCAAAGTGAGAGGTTAAAGATCTCAGTGAACACTCCAGCCACTTGATCAGCACAGATCATTAGTACATAGCCAGTACCTCATCTGAGCCAGATGTTTTTCATGGGTTCACCCTCCTGAAGGCTGCTCGCACATCAGCATTAGGGACTGAAGCCACAGGATCAATACAGGCTGCAAGCATTCATGATGGTTCCTTCATGTTTTGGTTGTCAAAGCGAGCATAGAAGACATTGAGCTCATCTGGAAGTGAAGCTCTATCGTAGCCTGATTTCCCTTTATAAGAGGTGATAGCATTCAAGCCCAACCGCAATAGTCTCCTATGTCTGCTCCTATGTCTTATGGTCTTATTATGATCTGCCATTTAAGAGCTGCCTGTGTAGATCACCTCTGTCTGCTACATGCCAAGGATTTCCTAACACATAGTTAAGAAACGTCAGGCTGAAATGTCAATGTCAATGTTACCCAGTAAATCCCAGCAATACTGTCCTCTGAACTTTGTTATTGACATCCTCGTTCCTTCCACACACAGAATTAGGGTCATGCTGCCTGCAATTCTGCTTTAACATCTATGAAACAGTGAGGAGCGAAATCTAGACCATCTACTCTGTCGATTTCAATAGTAGTGGAATTATTGGACAATTATCCTGAAGTCCTTAATATTGATCTAGAGACATGTCTGCATTCCCAGCTGATGAAACTTGGTTATTAGTACTGAGGGAATGATGGTGTTGAGCACTGAGCTGCAATCAATAAGCATGTCTTGTGGTGCAGTTGTCTAGATTCTCCAAAGCAGAGGAACGGTGAGACTAACATCCACTGTAAACCTTTTAAGGTAGTGGGCAAATTGCAGTGGGTCCAGGTCCTTGCTCATACAGAGGTTAATTCTAGCCATAAATAGGCTCTTGAAGCCCTTCATTACAATGGATGAGTTCTGGGCATTAGTCATCAAAGCAACACACCCAGCTCTTTATGTGCCCCAAACTGTTTGCTGTCCTTTTAAAGCAAGTGACAACCTGAGAACACAGCAGTGAGAAGAGGGTGGCCTCTCCATGGTGGAGGAACAACATCTTATATTCCTCCTGGGTAGCCTCCAACCTGATGGCATGAATATTGATTTCTGCTTCCGGTAAAAACAATTCTCCCCCCTCCTTCCCTCTTCCTTTAGTCCCTACCCTTTAACCTCTTCTCACCTACCTATCAGTTCCTTCTGGGTCCCCTCCTCCTTCCCTTTCTCCCACTTCTTCAGCCCTTGACCTTTCCCACCCACCTGGCTTCACCTATCACCTTCCAGCTAGTCCTGTTCCCCTCTCCCCAACTTTCCCCTTCCTTCCTTAGAAAAATAGAGGGCTATGCACTAGGGAAATTCTAGGCAGTTTCTAGGATAGGTTACATAGCTGGCACAAAATTATGGGCCAAAGGGCCTGTAATGTGCTGTAGATTTCTATGTTCTATGTTCTCCATCCTGAAGTAGGGTTTTGGCCCAAAATGTCAACTGTTTACTTGTTTCCATAGATGCTGTCAGATCTGCTGATTTCCTCCAGCATTTTATGTGTGTTGCTCTGAATTTCCAGCATATACAGATTTTCTTGTGTTTATGATTTGACGCAGCAGTGAAAGGTTGAAGATATCCTCTTCTCATTACTACCATCAATGAGGAGGTACAGGAGCCTGAAGACCCATACTCAATGATTTAGGCATAGCTGCTACCCCTCTGCAATCAGATGTGATTATGAATAGTGAACACCACTTCATTATTTTTATTGTATTATTTATTTATTTTTGTAGTTTGTAGATTTTTACATCTTTGCACTGTACTGTTGCTGCAAAAACCATAAGGTATAAGAGCAGAATTAAGCTATTTGGCCCATCGAGTTGGCTCTGCCATTTCATCATGGCTGATCCATTTTCCCACTCAGTCCTAATCTCCTGCCTTCTCCCCAAATCTCTTCAGGTCCTGACTAATCAAGAATCTATCAACCTCTGCCTTAAATATACCCAATGATTTGGCTTCCACAGCAGTTTGTGGCCACAAATTCCACATCTTCACAACTTCCTGGCCAAAGAAATTCCTCCTCATTTCCATTCTAAAAGAATGCCAGTCTATTCTGAGGCTGTGTTTCTGGTCTTAGACTCCCCCACCACAGGAACCATCCTCTCCACATCCACTCTACTGAGGCCTTTCAACATTCAATAGGTTTCAGAGGTCACACCTCATTCTGCTGAATTCCAGTGAACAGAGACCCAGAGCCATCAAACGCTCCTCATATTTCAAGACTTTTAATCCCAGAATCATTTTCGTGAGCCTCCTTTGAACTTTCTCCAATGTCAGCACATCCTTTCTTAGATAAAGGGCCCAAAGCTGCTCACAATACTCCATGTGAGGCCTCACCAGCATAAAGTCTCAACATTATATCCTTTCTTTTATATTCTAGTCCTCTTGAAATGAATGAAAACAACAAATTTCATGTCATACGTCAGTGATAATAAATCTTATTCTAATTCTGATTCAACAGGAAATTTTAAAGGCATGAAAGTAAGCACATATAAATTAAAAAAGCATCAGCTTTGGTGACAATTGAAGTATTTGAATGTCATAAAAATCCAACTGGTTAGTTAATGTCCTTCTGGAAAAAATCAGCATCTTCACAGGGTTTGGCCTACAAACTGATCCAGAACCAACAGAGAGCCTTTGACTCTTCATTGCCCTTCAAATTGGTTTATTAAGGCAATACAATTGGGACTGAACATCAAAAGCTGGTCATTTGACAGTGAGCTCTACATTCAATAAGGAAATGTGATTATTGAACTGTATATTGGTTTCCTTCAGTCTTTCGGTGTTTTCTTTCCTGCGGACAACTGGCGGGTGGATGATCTTTTAATTTTTGTGTGTGTGTGTGTGTGTGTGTGTGTGTGTGTGTGTGTGTGTGTGTGTGTGTTGGGGGGGTTGGGTTTGAGGATTTGGTGCTGCTGTTGCTGTTCTTCTCTTCGAGTGGGGAGGTCAGCAGGGGTTGTTATGTGTAGAGGGTCAGTGATTGTTATTGTAGCTGGTTTTCTTTGCTTCAGACAAGGGGGAGTTTGGGGTCTGCAAGTTTTATTTCTTTTTTTTCGTACGGGGGGTTGATGTCTTTTCTTTCATTGACACCCATGGTCTTTCTGTGTTTTGTGCCTATCTGGAGAAGGCGAATATCAGTGTTGTATTGTATATGCATACTTTTACAATAAAGTGAACCTTTGAACCTTCGAAACAAGTGAATAAAGAATCCTTTCAGAAGCCCTGTCTAGGAACAATAAGAGAAAGGCACTCCAACCTGTTTTCTGTATTCCAAGGATACTATCTTAGTCCTCTCATCAACTGTGAGTGAATCTTCTTATAGAATCATGGAGTCACAGAATGCTACTGAACAGGCTGTTTGGTCCATCTAGTCAATGTCAAGCTGGTATTCTGCCTCATTCTATTGACCCGTACCCGGACCACAACCCTATACACTCCTCTTGTCAAGCCCTGAGACACCAGGAAGGTCATTTGATTCCTAACTACTGGTTTATTGATCTTTACAGAATGTCACTCTGGTTCTTCCTGCTCCCTCCCCTCTCCCTTCCCCTTTTCCCAACCATGATTCCTCTCTCCTTGCCCCCTTCCCACTCTCAGTCAACAATAGAGACCCAGATCGGAATCAGGTTTATTATCACTTGCATATGTTATGAAATTTGGTTTTTTTGCAACAACAGTACAGCGTAATACATAAAATCACTACAGTACTGTGCCATCACAAACAAGAGAAAATCTGCAGATGCTGGAAATTCACGTAAAACCCACAAAATGCTGGAGGAACTCAGTAGGCCAGGCAGCATCTATGGAAAAGAGTAAACAGTTGGTGTTTCAGGCTGAGACCCTTCATCAGGACTTATTCAGCATCTGCAGAATCTCTTGCAAAACTCCTTAAGAATTTTGTGTTCTGATGAGATCTCCTCTCGCCCTTAAACTCAGAAGAATACAGGCCCAGTTTACCCAGTCTCTCCTCATACAGCAAACACGGCCTTCCAAAGTCTTGAGGAAGGGTCTCGGCCCAAAGCGCGACTGCTTACTCTTTTCCATAGATGCTGCCTGGCCTGTTGAGTTCCTCCAGCATTTTGCATGTGTTGCACAGTTCTGTGCAAAAGTCTTTGGCACCCTATATAAATTTTTTTTTCACAGTCCTGTGTATGTGGAGAATGAAAAGTAAAATGAAAAGTAAAGTCTCAGTTCATAACTTTTCATCAGAACTGGGAGAAGTCAGGAAATAAACATGTTTTAAGTAGTAGAGAGGTGGAGAGGTGGAAAGAACAAAGGGAATGTCTGTAATTGAATGGAAACCCAGTAGATACAATGATACTTGGTGCTGGCAGAAAGGAAAGACAGTGAATGCTTGTTATTTACAGCAGTTCTGGATAGCACCAGTGCCATCTGTGTTGTTTAGACTCTCTTGGTCTCCATCCTATCACAGACAGCTGAGAAAGTGGGGGAAGAACGAGGCAGATGGAATGTAATGTGAAGTCATCTACTTCGGAGCACAAAACAGAAAAAGTGGAGTATCTCTTTGTTAAATGGTGTGCAGTTGGGTAATGCTGATGTTCAGTTGAACCTGAGTGAGCTGTACACAAATCATTGAAGGCCAACAGGCAAATGCAGCTTCCAATTAATAAGACAAATGGTACTTTAACCTTTATTACAAGACAACTTGGTTACAGGAATGAGGAAGGCACATTGCAGTTGTATAGAGCCTTGCTAGGGCTGCACATTGTGAATTTTTCAACAGTTTTGCCAATAATGAATGAATATACTTATTATAAAAGATATCTAATGAAGTATTTCTAGCTTGGTTCCTGAAAGGATGAGTTTTATGAGGAGAGACTGGGTAAAATGGGCCTGCATTCTTTAAAGGACAAGAGGAGATCTCATCAGAACACAAAATTCTTATAAGAGCTTGACAAGAGATTTTGCAGATGCTGGAAACCTGGAGCAACACACACAAAATGCTGGAGCAACCGAGCAAGTCAGGCGACATCTATGGAGGGAGTTATGGAGGGTCTCGGCTGAGACATCGACTGTTTGTTCCTCTCCATAGATGCTGCCTGATGTGCAGAGTTTCTTCAGCAATTTGTATGTATTGGTCTCAAGGAGTTTGGTGGGTTGGATGAACGCATGATGTTTCCCCTGATTTCAGAGGTCTGGGACCCGGAGCACAATCTCCTTTTTTTTAGGAATGAGGTGGTCAGAAATGTCTCCACTTAAAGGATGGGAAACCTGTGGAAGGGCTGTGAGGACTCAAACAGAGGTTCATTTACTTCTGGACATTCAGGGAATCGAGGGAAATGGAGGAAGTACTGGGAAATGGTACAGATGTAGGAGACTGACTGTGCTGATGGTTAGTTGATCAGGATCAAAAGGCCTATCTCTATTTCCTACTTTCTCATATTCTGAGGATCTAACCTGGACCCCAACATATAAATGCAGCTACAAAGAAGGCATGGCAGCTCTATATTTCATTCAGAGTTTGAGGAGATTTGGTATGTCATCAAAAACATTTGCAAATTTCTACAACTGTACCGTTGAGAGCATTCTAATTGGCTGCATCACCATCTGGTATGGGGACGGGGAGGGGCTACTGCACAGGATCGAAGTAAGCTGCAGGGACTTGTAAACTCAGTCAGCTCCACCATGGGTATTAGTCTCCATAGTATCCACGACGTCTTCAAGGAGCGATGCCTCAAAAAGGCGGTGTTCATCATTACGCACCCGCATCACCCAGGACGTGCCTTGTTCTCAATGCTACCATCAGGGAGGAGGTACAGAAGCCTGAAGGCACACACTCAACAATTCAGGAACAGTTTCTTCCACTCTGCCATCCGATTTTTGAATGGACATTAAACCCATGAACACTACCTCACTAATTTTTTTATTTCTAGTTTTTGCACTACCTAATATTTAATATATATATACTTAGTGTAATTCCCAGGTTTTGTTTCTGTTATTATGTATTTCATTGTACCTTTGTTGCAAAGACAACAAATTTCATGACATATTAAATCTGATTCTTAAAGATCACCACTTTGAAACATACCCTGCCTTTGATATTTTTGTTTCTCACTATGTTCCCCCCACCCCCCATTCAGCTATGCCAACTCTAACTATACATATTCTTGGAAGGTTTTAATCTGACCTCCACCTTCAAACTATCCCCTCTGGTCAAACTGCCTTTATTTTCTCCACTTCCAATGATCTTATAATTGGTAAACAAAAATGCAGTAAGATTCCACACAGTTTTATTTTGAACTTTGTGATTTGTTTTCTATCTCTCGAGTTTTATTTGCAGCCAAGGTCTGGGTATTAATCTTCAACTGCTGGGGATTCTGGCAGAGGATTACCCCTGCCCCTTATAAAGGATAATTTGAACTGTTAGGTGAAGCCTGTGAGCTAGGCCATTGGCCAGTCTCTTCAGTGCACATCAAGGATGGAAGGGCAAAAGATAAACATCTTATTAAAATACACACAAAAGATAAATCTGCATTCCGCAGGCTAAAAGCCTGATAAGGTACAGTCTTTAAAATTCTTCCTTCCTCTCTTTCTGGTTGCCATGGCATTAGTTTGGTGCATTCTCCATGCTGCACTGCTAACAGCCACCAGGTGGCAGCCTTAGAGAGGCAATAGACCCCAGGGCAGCTGATCATTTTGAGAAATGCAAGTTCAAGTGGCTTGAGGGTATCTTGTGACATCTGGAATTCTGTACTGCTTTCTTATCCTTGGGGAAGAGCAGAGGTGCCCAACCTTCTCCGCTCTGGAAGGCCACTTTCAGGTTGGAACAGAATGTACTTGTGTGTGAATGACGTCCAAGTATATGGATATCAGTGGGCAAGCAGCACCATTAAAAGGTATGCACTGTTTGATGCCACAAGAAATTCTGCCTCATTTCTGTAGCTATGATGTTGACTTTAGCTTGATGATGCTTCTTATTGTGCTTGGTTGACATTTTGCCCTGTGGGCAATTTTGTATGTTTTCACCATGACAAGGCCAGCATTTAAAGCCTGTCCCTTATTGCCCTCAAGGAGGCGGTGGTGAGCCACTGTCTCGAACTGCTGTAGTCTGCCCAGACTGGGAGTTATCTGGATTAACACCCAATTTAGAGAGCCACGGTAGCGTAACACTTATCGCAATGCTATTACAGCCCGGAGCATCGGAGTTTGGAGTTCAATTCCGACATCATCTGTATGTCCTTCCCATGAAATGTGTGGGCTTTCTCTGAGTCCTCTGGTTTTCTCACGCAGACGCACAGCTTAGTAGGGTAATTGATCATTGTAAGTTGACCCATGATTAGGCCTAGGTTGAATTGGGGGTTTACTGGATGAAGAGCCGGAGGGGGCCGTTCCACACTGTATCTCAATAAGTAAATAAAAATTAAAGTGAGATGGACGCAAATGAATAGGTGTCTCCAAAGAACACGTTGAATGTTGTGGAAAGTGTTTGAACCAAACATGGACACATATCCGAGCACATTAGGCTTACAGATTTCCAATACCAGTCTCTGGGGCACCACTCTGAGGAGGCACAGCTGCCCTTGTTTGGCACCCAGCTTCCAAAATCTTGGCACAGGTCATGAGGAGCATGGTAACAGCTGCAGCAGTGCCAACCTGTGCCAGGTCCCACAACAGAGGGCAGTGACTTGCATCTGCCAACATAGTTGAAAGCATTACACAGTAAACGTGGTAGCATAGCAGTTAGCGTGACGGTATTGCAACGTTGGCGACTGAGGTTCAATTCCTGCCACTGCCTGAATGGAGGTTGTACATTCTCTCTGTGACCACGTATGGTTCTTCCAAGTGCTCTGGTTTTCTCCCACACTCCAAAGGTGTAAGGGTCAGTAGGTTAATTGGGTGGCGCAGGCTCCTTGGATTGAAAGGGCCTGTTAGCGTGCTGTATCTCCACATTAACATTGAAATGGGCCATTTAGCCTGCTCTTCCCACCCTAATACTTCACTCAAGGACAGGGATGTATGTTAGCTCTGCCAGTGATTAAAACATAGCATAAGACAGGATCATCATCTGAATTCTCCAAGTCTGCAGAAAGTATCAAACTGGTGTCTCAGCTTACAGTTTAGAAACCCGCTCTCGGCCCTTTTGGAATACATGTCTTGGATTTCTGTGGCACCGTTGAAGGCTTCCAGCTTGTCCCGAAGCTTTTTTATAACAGCGGATAAGGCTCTTTTTAGTCACTGTTGCAAAGCAGGAAATGCAGCAACCAGTTTAAGACAAGCAGGAATGTGAGGCTTACCCAGATTCATTTGCTTAAGTAATGTATGTCAATGCAGGAACAGCAAAGAAACTGTAAGAACTCGGTGGGTCAGGCAGCATCTACCTGTGGAGGGAAATAAATAGTCAACACTTTAGATCAAGACCCTTCACCTGGACCAAAAGGGAAAGGAAGAGATGGCCAGTGTAAAGAAGTGAGGGGAAGAGGTGCAGCCAGAACTGACAAGTGATAGGTTGACCCACGTGAGAAAGGGTAGTTGGCAGACAGAGGAGAGAAGGGGCAAGTACCAAGGACAGACATGAGGCTGGGTGAGCACCTGGTCAAAGAGCAGTGGGAATCATGGAGGGAGGTCTCACAGTAAGAGAGGAGACATACTTCTTCAGAGTGGGCATACCTTTGAAGGGACTTCACAGCAGAGTGGCAAAATCGAAATGCCGGAAGCTGGAGCAACACACAAGAACCTGGAGTAACCCATCACGTTGAACAGCATCTAGAGGGGGAAGATACTGTCCACGCTTCTGTCAGAACCCTCCAATCCACAGACGCTGCCCGAGCTGCTTAGTTTTTCTCAGCAGATGGTTCGTCGCTCCATTTTCCAGCATCTGCAGTTTCTTGGATTGCCAAGGTAACGGAGGGACACCTCCACTCCTCATCAGATGGAGTAGGAGAGCTGAAGATTGACATCTGTTTAACGTCTCATCAGAAGGTGGGTCCTTCCACGAAGCAACACTCCCTCAGTGCTGCTACAGAGCGTTAGTTCAAACTCTTCACCACAGTTTGCTGAAAAAGGACTTGAGTAATATGGGCTGATGGAGTAGAGTCAAATGACCCCCAAGAAAATGAAAGGGTTAAATTACTATGTTTGAGTACCCAGACAAAAGCAAATACATGGAAGCTGAATGTATGGTTGCCAGGGAAACCAAAGTTCAAAGTATGTATGTATCACCATATAGAAACCTGAGATTCACTTTCTTGCAGGCATACCCAATAAATCTATAATAGAATAATTACCATAATAGAATCAATGAAAGACCACACCGATCTGGCTGTTCAACCAGTGTACAAAAGACACAAACTGTGCAAATACAGAAAGAAAGAAATAATAATAAATAAATAAGCAATAAATATTGAGAATGAGATGAAGAGTCCTTGAAAGTAAGTCCATTGGTTGTGGGAACATTTCAATGATGAAGTTGAGAGCAGTTATCTCCTTTGGTTCAAGAGCCTGATTCTTGGGGAGGTAGTAACTATTCCTGAACCTGGTGGTGAGAGTCCTGAATCTCCTGTACCTTCTTCTTGATGGTAGCAGCAAGAAAAGAACATGACCTGGGAGGTGGACGCCCCAATGATGGATGCTGCTTTCCTGCGACAGTGCTTCGTGTTGATGTGCTCAATGATTGAGAGGGCTTTACCCGTGATGGACTGGTCCATATCTACTAATTATGCAGGATTTTCTATTCAAGGGTATTGGTGTTTCCATACCAGGCTGTGAGGCAGCCAGTGAATATACTGTCCACTACATGTCCAAAAGAAGTTTGCCAAAGTTTTAGACATCTTGCCAAATCTTCACAAATCTTCTTCACTGTCGTACTGCTGTACTTTCTTCAGTAATCCACTTATGTGCTGGGCACCTAGTTGATCTAACCTGAATTCCTGTATTTGGGAGTGAAAGTGGCAGCAAAGAAATGTGAACCCATGACTTCCATCATGCATTGTGCTGATAATATAGGCTGGGAAATGTCCAGATCTTGTATACATGAAACAAGGAAGTCAAACACCATGTGTGTTTGTTCAGGGGCAGATGTGTTCTTTCTAAAGAAATTTCTACAAGGTGATGTTGCAATCCAGAGTAGTTATAGACATAGTCCTTAATATGATGCAATCATTAAAGGGTCAACAGTCTTAAAGAAACTTAAATTCTTTGCAATCAATATGACAAATGCTTCACTCTTTATCACTGAAGATCACTGATAATTCACCTCTCCTTGAAAATCACCATCTACAACAGTTTTGTTATGGAGTTACAGAGAAGTACACGGAAACACGTCCTTCGGCCCTTCTAGTCCCTGCCAAAACCACTTAAACTGCTTATTCCCATTGACCTGCACCAGGACAATAGCCCTCCATATCCTTACCATCCACGTACCTACCAAACTTCTCAAACGTTGAAATCGAGCTCGGAAGATGCTGGAAGCACTCAGCAGGTCAGGCAGCATCTGCTGGGAGAGAAACAGAATGGAGGCTTCAGATCAAGGGCACTTCATCGGAACAAGAAAAGTGAGAAAGCGAGGTCGTTTTTAATTGCAGAGGCGGAAAGGGATGGAGAGAAGAGGGAATATCTGTAATAGGGTGCAGACCAATGTTGTCAAGGTAACAATTCCTTTAAAGCCTAGCAGACAGAAACAGAAGAGAAAAAGGTGCAGGTTGAAACTGAGAGATACGAACACACTTGTGGAGAGATGAGACATTTGGTTTGCTGGCAAAAATTATATGCGGTTTTGCCCGAAAGGCTGCAACATAACATAATACCATGGAGAACTTCAGGTTCCTGGGAACCACCATCTCTCAGGATTTGAAGTGGAAGGAGAACATCAGCTCCATCCTGAAGAAGGCCCAGCAGCGGATGTACTTCCTGCGGCTCTTGAGGAAATATGGTCTGCCTCAGGAATTGCTGCTGCAGTTCTACACTGCAGTCATTGAGTCTGTCCTGTGCACCTCCATCACTGTGTGGTTTGGAGCCGCCACCAAGCAGGATAGAACCAGACTACAGTGCACATTGGAGCCTCCCTGCCCTCTATTGTGGACCTGTACTCTTCCAGGTTGAAGAAGAGGGCGGGGAACATCATAAAGGACTCCTTCCATCCTGCGCACTGACTGTTTGAACTGCTTCCGTCTGGTAGGCGCTTCAGATCCCTCCAGACTAAGACTAATAGGCACTGGAGAAGTTTCTTCCCTACTGCGGTCACTTTGCTGAACAGTTAACTGCCGGTTAACTGTTGGCTAACTATTACTTGGATTGCACTACCTGTATGTATAATCTATATTTTCATTTATATCTATCATTATTATTGTTATGAGCAGAGAGACAACATCTGCTGGAAGTAAATTCCTTGTATGTGCACAGGTACTTGGCGATTAAAGTCTGATTCTGATTGTGATTCTGATTCTGATGTACAGATACATGCAAAATGCTGGGGGGGACAGCGGGTCACATTATAGAGAGGAATAAAGAGTTGAAGTTTTGCCCTGAGACCCTTCATCAGGGCTGGAAAGGAAGGGTGAAGAAGCCAGATTAAGAAGGTGGGGAAGGGAAAGGTGTACAATTTGGAAGGTAATAGGTGAGGGGGAAGGCAGGTAGGTCGGGGGGGGGGGTGAAGTGAGAATCTGGGAGGTGATGAAACTGGGTGGAGTGCAAAGGGCTGAAGAAGAAGGAATTTGATAGAAAAGAAGGTTGAACCATGGAAGAAAGGGAAGGAAGAGGGGCACCAGAGGGGTGGGTGGTAATAGGCAGGTGAGGAGAAGAGAAGGGGTAAGAGGGGAGCTAGAACAAGGAAAGGAAAAAGAAAGAAGGGTCAGGGGGAGAAAAGCTGAGATGCTGTTCACCAAACTTATGCTGGGCAATATGGAAGACCAACGACAGAAAGCTCATACTGGGAGTGGGGCAGAGAATTAAATTACAGGCAACTAGACATTCAGGGTAACGTCTGTGGATTAAGTAAGGTGTTCAGCAAAGGAGTCATCCAATCTGTGTTTGGTTTCTCTGGTGTAGAGCAGGCCCAACTGAGAGCACTGAAATTTCACTGTCTCTAATGCAAGCACATTCTTTCATAGACAAGGGGTTCAAAACTGCTCACAATATGCCAAGTGTGCTCTAAACAATCTCATAAAGATGTACTCCTTCATCACTTCCACTGGGCGTCTGTGTGCTCCTGAGTGTCAACATCTCTGAAGGTCTATCCTGGGCCCAACATTATTGATCCATTATGAAGGAGGCATGCCAGCTGTATTTCATTAGGAGTTCGAGGAGATCTGGGAATGTCACTAGAGACACTATCAAATTTCTACGGATGTGCTATGGAGAGCATTCTTACTGGTCTCATCACGCTCTGGTATGGAGAGGCCACTGCACAGGATTAAAAAAAACTGCAGAGAGTTGTCAACTCAGCCAGCTCCATCAAGGGTGCCAGCCACGGACATCAAGGACACCTTCAAAAGGAGATGTCTCAAAATGGTGGCTTCTGTCATGATGTATCCCGGCCACTCAGGACATGCCCTGCTTTCACTACTACCATCAGGGAGGAGGTACAGCAGTCTGATGTTTTAGGATGAGTTTCATCTCCTGCAGCATCAGATTTCTGAACAGACCGTGATGAACCCATGGGTATTTCCTACCTCACTATCTTTTGCTGTCTTTTTGCGCAATTTTATTTATATATATATATATAATTGTAATTTGTAGTTATGTATTCCACCATACTGCTGTCAGAAAATAACTAATTTCACAACATATAATAAACCTGATTCTGGTTCCCGATGAAGGGATTTGAGGTTCTCTATTTTGGCGAGGTCTTTGAAAATATCGTTGCATTATTTCCTCTGTCCTCCTGGTCATTTCTTGCTATGATTGAACTTGGAATAGAATCCTGTGTAGGGAGTCTGGTGTCAGATGTGCAATTGATATGGCCTGCCAACTGAATGTAATTGAAGCCTTGGTGGTGTGGGCATTGGCCTGGGAGAGGATGCAGATGTCAGATTGTTTATCCTCCCAGTGAACTTTGAGGACTTTATGAACTTTGAATACTGCTGGGGTATACCTGTAAGTAGTCCTTGTTTTCTGAAGCAGATAGGAAGCTTAGAAATACAAGAAAATCTGCAGATGCTGGAAATCCAAAGCAACACACACAAAATGCTGGAGGAACTCAGCAGGCCAGGCAGCATCAATGGAATAGAGTAAGCAGTCGACATTTTGGGCTGAGACCATTCTTCAGGACTGGAAAGAAAGGGGAGAAGTCAGGGTAAGAAAGTGGGGGGAGGAAGAAGCGCAAGGTGGTAGGTGATACCTGAAACTGGGAGGGGGAAGAGGCCAAAGTAAAGATCTGGGAAGTTGATTGGTAAAAGATAAAGGGCTGGAGAATCAGAAATCTGATAGGAGAGGATAGAAAACCAGGGAACAAAAGGAAGGGGGAAGACAACCAGAGGGAATGATAAGATTAAGGTAAGGAGATAAGAAGAGGGAAACAGGAACGAGGAATGGTGAAGGAGTGTTGGGGGGGGGGGGGAATGACTGGATTTTTGAAAATTGATGTTCATGTCAGATCGCAGCTTCTGACTTTGGGTTTTACTTATTCAGTTCCAGGATCTGGGTCTTGCTGGCAAGGCCAGGAACTATTGCTGATCTCTCAGACATCACTGAGAAAGTAGCAGTGAGTCACCTTCTTAACCCACTGCGGTATTTCTGGTGAAGATACTCCCCACAGTACTGCTCGAGAGAGAGCTCCAGGATTTAAACTAAGTGACAACAGAGAAACAATAATATATTTCCAAGTCCAGACAATGTGCAACTTAGAGCAGATCTTGCCAGGTGTTGGTGTTTCAAAGTTCAAAGTAACTTTTGTTATCATAGTACATATATGTCACCATATACAACCTGAGATTCAGGTTTTTATACTCAACAAAGCTATAGAATAGTAACTATAACAGGATCAATGAAAGACCACCCAAATAAGGTGTTCAACCAAAGTACCTAAGACAACAAACTGTGCATATGCAAAAAGAATAAACAATGATAGTAAATAAATAAGCAATAAACATCGAGAACATGAGATGAAAGTCCTTTAAAGTGAATTTATTGATTGTGAGAACATTTCAGTGATGGGGCAAGTGAAGTGCAGTGAAGTTATCCCCATTGGTTCAAGAACCTGATGGTTGAGGGGTAGTAACTCTTTCTGAATCTGGAGGTGTAAGTCCTGAGGCTCCTGTACTTTCTTTCTGATGGCACCAGTGAGAAGAGTGGATAGATGAAAGGAACACATTTTATTCAAGAATAAACATTCTGGTTGATTTTTCCCATGATCCAGGGCACAGAGGCCCTAGTCAAGATGGTGCCAAGCTATGGTCTCTGGTTCATTTTTAAAAATATCTTCTTTAGTTGATTTTTTTAGGTTTATAGGGATGGTTTTGGGGACAGAGGGGGGAATTAGAGATCAAGTTAGAGTTTAGAGACAGGGATTTGGGGGAGTTAAAGATCAAGCCAGAGTCTAGGCCTCCGCTCTGCATTCAATGGCCAGCAATGCAGATGTAAGATGTACATGGTCGAATGTCAGGCTGGCAGACCAGTGAGGACAAGAGACAAAGGCTTGAGGGCCAGTGGCCCCCAGGTACGCAAGCCGGTGAAACTGGAGTTTGAAGCCTAGTGTCCAGGGTCCGTATTCATTGTAATCAGTGTGTCCTGGGGCTGATACTGCAGACCAAAGCCCAGAAGTCTACAGAAGCCTGGGTCTGCGAGTCTCTGCAGATCCGTTGAGGGAATTGAACCCCAACGTCTCGAATCCACAAGTCTGCTAGAGGTCAAAATGTCCAAAATGGAGGAGGACGGAAAATCAATGTATAGTGGATACTATAGAGAGAGTGCAGAGGAGATTTACAAGGATGCTGCCTGGATTGGAGAGCATGCCTTATGAGAATAGGTTGAGTGAACTTGGACTTTTCTTTGTGGAGCGACGGAGGATGAGAGATGACCTGATCGAGGTGTAATAAGATGAAGGGGGGCATTGATCATGTGGACAGCTAGAGTCTTCTTCCCAGGGCTGAAATGGCTAACACAAGGGGGCATAGTTTTAAGGTGCTTGGTGATGGGGGTGTCAGAGGTAAGTTTTTCACGCAGAGAGTGGTGGGTGCATGGAAGCGGATACAATAGGGTCTTTGATGTCTGGCTCAGAATATTACGGTGTTTCTACATTATTCAGTGCCTTACTGTCACAGAGTGGCCACTTTATTAGGCACACCTGTACACCTGCACGTTAATGTAAATATCTAATCAGCCAAACATGTGGTATCAACTCAATGAATAAAAGCATGAAGACATGGTCACGAAGTTCAGTTATGGTTTAAGTGACTTTGACTGTGTAATGATTGTTGGTGCCAGATGGGGTGGTTCAAGTATCTCAGAAACTGCTGATCTCCTAGGATTTTCATGCACAGTCTCCAGAGTTTACAGAGAATGGTGCGGAAAACAGAAAAATAAAATCAAGTGAGCAGCAGTCCGTAGGTAAAAATGCTTTGTTAACGGGAGAGGTCAGAAGAGAATGGCCAGACTGGTTCAAGCTGACAGGAAGGTGACAGTAACTCAGGTCAACAAATGTTACAACAGGGGTGTGCAGAAGGGCAGCTCTGAATACACAACACATCAAACGGTGAAGTGGATGGTCTATACCAGCAGAAGACCATGAACATACACTCAATGATTACTTTATTAGGTGCAGGAAATACCTAATAAAGTGGCCACCCACTGCACATTATTCAGCACCCTACCATTAATAGTGCATTCTGTTGCTTTGTTTGCTTCCCCCAAATCTCTGACTGAAATCCATCTGCTAGTATTTTCCGTCCGTAACCATCGATATTTTCCCGCAGTCTTCTGCTTCCCTCCTCATTATCAAGCACACTGGCCAATTTTTGATCGTCTGCAAACTTTAATCATCTTCACCTCCATTTATGTCTAAATCAGTGATATTTGTACTTAAGACGCAAGGGATCTCTGTGAAGCCCCACTGCAGACAGCCTTCCAGTCGCTGAAACTCCCGTCGACCATTAAAATATGCCGTGCTTGATCAGGGGGAAAAAAACAATTTAATTAATGTGTGTGCACAAAGCACGGTTAGGATTTGATGGAATATCATTAACTCCAGCTCTCCTGAAGGTGTGCTTTCCCATGTAGGGTCTCCCTATAATTGGTTCTGGTTTAGTTTCTGTTTATTGATTCTCTGCGCACAGAATAAAATTGCTTTACCAAACTGCTAAACAAGAATGCTTTGCAGTTTATTGACCGTTCCCTGTCCACTGTCAGAATTGGGATCAGTCAGTACTATCTCAGGGGCTTGCAGTAAGGCGCATTATCATACTGTCAACACAGAGCACAGCACACTCATTTAACCAGACCAGTAACAAGGAGCTGTGATGAAGATCAGACTCGGACGGTAAATAACTGATGGCAAGTGTGGTGGTAAATGAAGTTCCCCTAATGCAGTAGAAAATGATTGGGATTATGGTGACATTTAATTATAACAAAAGGGAAGCCATCTCTCACTATGGCCGGTGGTATAGTGGCATCAACACCAGATTTCAAAGTGAGCTGTCCCAGATTCGAATCCATCCGGCCTCTTGCACGCTTTCCATTCGTTCTGGGTTGAGTGTCAAGCCAACAACTGAACCTCATAAAAAATAGTTAAATGCTGCGGAAACAGCTACTAAGCGCGAAAAGGAACATCTCTCACAATGGAGGGGGGGGGGGTAGGGTTATCAAGATAGAGGTATTCGAAATTAGAAAGGCCATGGGCACCATAGCAGTGTAGCAGATAGCGCAATGCTATCACAGTTTGGGACATCGGAGTTCAAAGTTCAATTCCGGCGTCCTCTGTAAGAACCGTGTAAGCCGCCGGATGCTCCAGTTACCTCCCACATTCCAAAGACATACCTGTTAGAAAGTTAATTGGTCATTGTAAATTGTCTTATGAATAGGCTAGGGTTAAAATAGGTGGGTTGCTGGGTGGTGCGCCTCATTGAGCTGGAAGGCTTTGCTGTATCTTTAAATAAAACAAATGTAAAATGAGAGTAAGAGTGCCTGAAACTAGAGAGGGTGGAGAGATAAAAGGGGATCTGAGAGTGGGACCAGAAATGATTTGCCTGGGTGTGTGGTGGAGGTAGGTACTTCAGCCTTTGAGAAGTATCTGGATACGGACTTGAACCCACAAGTCACAGAAAGCCACCAAATACTGGTAAATAGGAAACGAAAGTCCACCCCTAGAGAGGTGGAAACATGTAAGGCCAGCCAACAGGGCTCAGGTGAAGATGTACAGGCCAACCCCCTGTACAGTGGCTACAGTGGATTACAGAAACATCAATGAACTCTAACCATGCCATCGACTTCAGAGGACGATGGAGATGGGAGGTCATCGGTGGCCTATGTTCTACTGCGAGTTAAGGGCCTAAGAGGTAGAAGAAGGATTAGTATAGATGGGTTCTTGATGGTTTGCAGAGTAAACTAAAGAGCCTGCAAAACTCAATAACTATAGATTTAATGATATTTTTGGATAGTTCAAAATCTGACGCCATGTCACATTAGCATTAGTCCATCTTACTAGATAAGTACACTGACTCTTTCATCAAATCCTTTCCCCAGATACGCTGACAATCCTATTGTTGTCATTCCTCCAGTTCCTCGAGGCCCTTTGTTGGTCGATGTCAACCATGGATGTTGCGTCCTAACCGTCTACGTGATTCGCAAGCCAGGGCAGTATGATATGGAGAGCAAATTGCTGCTTATAAAGCAGGCTCCCTCTCTCCATGCAGCTGATGAATCTGAAGGAATGGCAGAGACTGATACAGTTTGGTATCAGTGGGGTCACAGAAGTTGCCAGTCAGCATTGAACTCAAAGTAGGACTGCATGAGGGATTCGACTCCTCTGGGGACTTTTCCCTGGAGTTTACTCCCGAAGCCTTCAGGTAGATGGAGTTCGTCAGCCTGGAAGGCAGTCCATCTAAGAGAGGGAAAACTCAGATTTCAAACCTTCGCTGCCTTGCGGCCTTACCCACTCATGGGAGAGGCTTCGGGAGTAAACCCTGAGGACAAATCCGGAGCTGGAGTCCCTGAGGCAGTCCAACGTTGCCTTCAACCTCATTCTTGAAACTCTTGTGACGTCACTGGTGCCAAGCTGTATCGGCCCTTGCCCTTTCCTTGGACAACATTGGTGGCGTGGAGAGGGGATATTTGCTGTATGGGCAACAGCCGGTCTTCCATACAACCTTGCCCAGGCCTGCGCCCTGGAGAAGACTTTCCAGGCACAGATCCATGGTCTCGCGATACTAACGGATGCCATACTTCCCCTTGAGTGGGTATAGCCACAAGGCAGCAGATGTTTGAGATCAGAGCTTTTTTTCTCCTAAGTGAGCTGCCAACCACAGCTGACGAGCCCATCAGTGACTAGTTTTCAGGTGCCAGTAACCCACCTTTGCAGCTTCTCCTGTCAGTAGAAATGATTCCACCAGGCTTAGTAGCTAAACCACACAAGAAGTCATGGAGCTGGATTTGGCTGTCAGAGGCTATTTGAGAAGCATGGCATTGGGAGTATTTAATAGGTAGTGGGAGCTTATCCCCATTACCAGCCCCAGCTATAACAACCTCAAGGAACATCCCTCCAGTACAGTAACAATCAAAACCCATCTCTCTGACCTAAGGCAACTCCAGTGTACTGAATGTCATTGGTCCAATCTAAGATTAGCCCCACCCTACAGACCCTGTCAGTGAAGTCCTTCCCTCCTATAGATTTCTGTGAGTAGGGATAGGGCTCAATGAGAGTGCCAGTGCACTGGGGAGGATAAGTTTTGGTTAGAGAGTCAATGGAATAGCTGCGCAATCATTCCAGTCAAGCGTGATGTCCTCCCAAGGGGTTATTCCCTTAATGGAGAATGTGCGTGACTTTGTTTAACATGGGGAGGTTGATATGTGGGCAGCCGCCACATGGCATTTGACAGATTGGAGTCAGGGTCCAGTGGAATGGAATGCAAGATGACTGGGGACCCTTCACTGCTGCAGCCTTCCTCTGCCTTCATTTCCATTGTGAAGTGTCATCATTTTCCACCACCTCTACTGCTGAGGTCTTGGACAGATCGCTCTTTGACTGGAATCTCCCCCTTGACCTTATCGGCATGTGTAATCCTACCAGGAGTTAAACTGACCAGCACCAGATGGCATCACTCTTGTAATCTCAGGAATGCACAAGCCTCTCCACCACAATGATGTAGAAGGGAGAAGAGAGTCAATGTACCAAAGAGGTGTTCGCTGGGAGAGTCAACATACTAGGACAAAGGCAGGGAGATGAATTTCATAGGGAGAATCAAAGTGCTGTGGGCTAGGGAAAATATGCTAGTATTAGAGAGTTGGTGTACTGGAGAGGTGAAGGCCATCAAGAGAATGAGCAGAGTGGAGGGAATGGGCTTTGTTTGCAGAATCAGTGTACTAGGGAATTAAAGTTCAATGGTAGAGTCTGTGTATGGGAAGAAATGAGTTTTAGTTGGTGAGTCAGTGTACCGGAGGTAATGGTTTCATTTGTAAATCCTAATCTTCATCCCTTCCTTCCTCTGGTACATTAACCATCCATTTTGGTATCTAATTACAGTAATTATGAATGAAGTAACTCCAGCGTTTCTGTCTCTATCAGCTTACTTGATAGATTATTCCAAACATTTAGCAATTCTGAGTCAATATATTGTTCCTGATCCTTGTCATTAATACATTTTGCACTTGTTGCCTTGACATGTTTTCATGCTCCTTGACTACCAAATGGGTCTGGTAAGGTAAAGCCCAATTACTAATTTTGCTTTGATCACTCAACATGTAAAGATTACACAGCTCCAGCACTTCGTCACATTCCATGTCCTTGGTGTCGATGCTATTGTTCTTTACAAGTGTTCTGTTCTGTGAAAATCTAGACGGAATTCGGACCTAGCTTGATTAGACTGAATTATAAGGGCCAATAATGGGTTGTTAACATGCCCCCAGAGTCCCAATACGTTGGGATCTCCATGGCCTTGAGGCAATAATGTGCTCTTGGCTTCCCACAATGCACAAGTATTATGATAAAGTATCACTCTCAGCCCACACCAGCTTTTATTTATTTATAAATCAGTTTACTTTCATTCCTTCCCTCACACGGAATCATGATTAATGTTACCTCAAGCTAGGTGGCAGAGGTATCTCATGCTTTCAGTGCCTCACCCACACAGCCTTGCCTCTTGGGCCTGGTCAACATTCAGATGGCTTCATCGCTTACTAATGGATAGGTTCTTCCTGATGACTCAAGCCTTTTTCACGAGGGATAGGAGCAGCCGCAGACTATACAGCTCCTTCAGCTTGCTACACCATTTAATATCATTATGGCCATGCTTCATGTCCCCTCTCCCACACGGTCTCCTGATCCTTTGAATCTCTTTATACACTGGAACTTCCCAGGGGATCAGTCGGTTAGTGAGCAGGAATGGGAAACCTCTGAGATTTACCCTTTCCTCACGTGCGGAGTATCCCCCACTTCCAGGAAGCCCAGGTGTGAACTCTGGAAAGCCACCTCATGTGCAAAGCGGCAATTCCAGACTAAACCTGGGAATGGGGTGGGTGGGATGGGGATGCTCGACAAGTGTGGCAGAGGCGATTGCCTCCTACGTGCAAAACCAAGCAATATATTGGCAAAAATGCTTTGCTTCCAGATGAGCTCAATGCCTTTTATGCTTGCTTTGACCAACAGAACATGGAGGCACCTTCATGAACTCCCACAGCCACCAATGGCCTTGTGATCTCAATCTGTAAGGGTGACGTGGGAGCATCTTTCAGGGGAGTGAATCCAGAGAAAGCATTTGACTCAGATAGTGTATCTGGCACAGTACTGAAGACCTGTGCTAATCAACTGATGGGAGTGTTACCGATTATCTTCATCCTCCTGTTTTGGCATTCTGAGACACCCACCTGCTTCAAGTAGGCCTAAGAAAGATGAGGTAACCTGCCTATCATCCATTGGCACTTTCTGTACATCCACCATGATGAAGTTGGTCGTGAAGCACATCGAATCCTGCCTGAGGAACAATCTGCATCTATTCCAAGTTTCTACCTTCACAACAGGTCAACAGCCAATGTCATTTCATTGGCCCTTCACTCAGCTCTGGAACATAAGGCCAATGAAGATGCATACATCAGAATGTTCTCCATTAACTACAGCTCAGTATTCAGCACCTTTATTCCCTCAAAAACTCATCACTAAGCTCCAAGACCTGTGCCTTGGTACCTCCCTGTGCAACTGGATCCTTGATCCTGACAATTAGTTCAGAATGGCAACAGCATCTCCTCCACAATCACTATCAGCACAGGCACACCACAAGGCTGTGTGCTTAGCTTCTGCTCTACTCACTTTATACTTACGATTGTGAGGCTGAGTACAGCTCCAGTGGCATATTTAAGTTTGCTAATGACACCACTGTTGTTGCCCGAATTAATTGGCATATCGAAGGGAGATTGTAAATCTGGTTGTGTGGTGTAACAGCAACAACCTCTCGCCCAACATCAGCAACCATAAAGCTGTGTCATCATACTGGAGGCATGACATTTTCTCTACTTTCTTAGAAGTTTACATAAATTCTGCATGCCACCAAAAACTTTGACAAACTTCTTAGCCTGGTATGGAAACACCAATGCCCAGTAATGGACAAGGCTACAGAAAGTGTTTGATGCAGCCCAGTCCATCACAGGCAAAGTATTCCCAACCATTAAGTATATTTATATGGAGTGCTGGCGCAAGATTGCAGCCTCTATCATCAAAGACCAGGCCTTGCCCTCTTCTCATTAAGACTTTTGGGTAGGAAGTATCAAAGCCTTAGTTCCACACCACCAGGTTCAGGAATAGCTTTTACCCTACAATAATCAGGCTCACGAACCGGCTTGGATAACTTCAATCACCACTGCTCTGGACTGATTTTATGACCTACAGACTCACTTTCAAGGACTCTTTACAACTCATGTTTTCAGTGTTATTTTTATTTGTACAGTTTGTCTTCTTTTGCACATCAGTGTTCCTCAGACTATTTATGTATAAGTGTTTTCGTAAAAACCTGTTGTATTTCATTTTTCCCTGTAAACACCTGCAAGAAAATGAGTCTCAAGGCAGTGACATATACGTACTGTAGTTCGATAATAAATTTACTTTGAACTTTGGACTTCCGCTTCATTCAAGGCAGACTAGCAATGGAAAATGGAATTTCCTGGCTGAATCGTGTGTGGGTACACTATGAGTATATATCGGAATGACAGAATCTGATGTATCAGATGATCTTAACAGAGCCTTTAATTATCATTACAGTCCCTTAGACACAGTATTTTTAGAGGAGATCCGAATTTAGTGTATTTTCTTTAACAAATAACTCTTTGTTAATTTGGTCTATGGCGAATCTGGTCACAGATCTAAACTAAGGCCCTTAATGGAGTTTAGGACGTCACCACCTCTCCTGCTGCTGCTTCTCCTACATTCCACACACATGCCACCCCTGGCTCACAGGAAATACCATTCAGAGAGCCTTTCACTTCCCACCACCAGTCGCATTCTTTTGGAGGGATATGTTTGATATAATTCACACTTTGTCAGCAGTGCATATCTGAGTATGTGCACACTAATGGTATTCAAAGGTTCAAAGACTGAAAGTACATTTAATTATCAAAGAATGTTTCAGTTCTACAACCTTGAGATTTGTCTGCTTACAGGCAGCCACAAAGCAAGAAACCTGAAAGAACCCAATTAAAAAAGAAAGACCAACATGTGATCCACAGAGAAAGAGAATAAAAAACACAAATCATGCAAGCAATAGAAGCAAGCAACGGCATTCTGAACCAGATTGGGTCCATTGTGAGAAATGCCAGAGCAGCCGGAGCAGGCCAAAGCCTCGTCTCGTTAATCATATAGTGGAGCAAGTCACCATGAAACTCACAGGCAGAAACGCTTAGCAGCAGGAGCAGCCTCATAGCCTCAGCGTCGCGGAGAGAGGAGTGAACTTTGAGGGAGAGCGAACAAAATCGGCTGGACCTCACCTCCGGCCCCGGCACCTTGCCTTTCCAGTCTATCTATCTGGGCCAGCGTTTAAATTGACCAAACATCCGATTGTGCCCTGCCGGGCCCTGGAGCGGCAATACACATTGCCGCCCAGCTTGAAGCCATTCTTGACCCTTCCAAATTGGCTCACTGCTTAGAGTGATCCAACCTCTCACCCCGTTGAGGTGGATGGGCACCAACGTTTCTCACCCTCAACTCCTCTTCGAATTGCTCACTCCGACTCCATCTCCATCTTTGATACCGCCTCGAACACGTTGTGCGCTGACTATGAAACATGGCCATGCAACAGCTTGGCTTATTCTTCAAGTTATCTTCACCTCTGTTCACCTCTTCATTGTTTGCGGTGATAGTATATCACAATTTATCTCAGAAAAATTGTTATTAATGAGGTTTATAGTCATATTTTTTGCCTTCTGAACTACCAGTAAGTTGTTGCGCATCTTCAGTAGTGCCATCTTAAACCGGAAGATTCACCTGAACATGTATGTCCGTGTGTGTCAGTTTGATTCAACATGTGAAAGGGCACATCTGTGTAAATAAATGCATGCATGTAGTATTTTATGTTTAAGTGGAGTGGCCACTGTGTGAGTGTACACTGCTAAAGTGGTCAGGCTTGGGCTTAAGAGGCTTGTGACGAAGGTTCTAGGTAAGTTTTTGAGTTTTTGTCCAATAGTGCATACCAACTGCGGTGAGAATGGGTCCAGGATTGATGGTACATTCTTTGTGTAAAATGTTGGAACTCTGGGTGGCCTCTGGTCTCCTTGATAACTACCTCTGCACAAGGTGCATCAAGCTGCAGCTTCTTAAAGATCATGTTATGGAACTAGAGCTGCAGATGGATGACCATTGGCTCAAACGGGAGAATGAGGGGTAATACAGTAGCTATGAGCAACAGGGAGGTAGTCACCCCTAAGTTGCAGAAGACATGTAGCTGAGTGATTGACAAGAGAGAGAAAGGGATGAGGTAGTTAGTACAGTGTACCTCTCTGGCTGTTACCCTTAATAACAAGTATACCACTTTGGATACTGTTGAGAGAGATAACCTACCAGGGGAAAGCAGCAGCGACCAAGCTCTAGCACTGAGTCTGGCTCTGTAGCTCAGGAGGGAATGGGTAAGAAGAGGAGTGCAGTAGCGATAGGGGATTCCATAGTTAGAGGAGCAGATGGGAGATTCTGTGAACATGAAAGAGTAACCCAGATGGTATGTTGCCTCCCAGGTGCCAGAGTCAGGGATTTCTCAGATCAGGTCCACAACATTCTAAAGGGCAGCCAGAAGTTGTGGTACATATTGGTACCAATGAAATAGATAGGAAATGGGATGAGGCGCTGATGAGAGACTTTAGGGAGTTAGGTAGAAAGTTGAAAAGCAGGACTTCAAGAATAGTAACCTCTGGATTGCCATCTGTGCCATGTGGCAATAGGATAATTTGGCAGATGAATGCATGGCAAAGTGATTGGTGCAGGAGGTAGGGCTTCAGAATTCTGGATCATTAAGATCTCTTCTGAGGAAGCTATGGCCTGTACAAAATGATGGTTTATACCTACTTGAGTGGAATCAATATCCTTGCAGGCAGTTTACTAGAGCTGTTGTGGAGGGTTTAAACTAATTTGGCAGGGGGATGGGAACCGGAGTGATAAGGCAGAGAATAACACAGTTGGTATACAAGTACATGCAGTATGTAGTATAGAAATGGGTAAGAGTTTTACTACTGATAACGTAGCGGCAAAACTGAAAAGGGTGATGAATATAGGACAGAAGGTATCATATTTTAATGCATGCAGCATACAGAATGAGGTAGATGACCTTGTAGCGCAGTTCGAGATTGGCATCACAGAGTCATAGCTGAAAGAAGAGCATAGTTGGGAACTTAACATTTAAGGATACACATTGATTTGAATTGATTTTATTACTTATATCCCTCATATACATGAGTAAAAGTCTTAACATTATGTCTCCATCTATGCAATGTGCAATTATAGTAACTTATAATAAATATTATATACCATAGGATAGTCAATATAACATAGGAAAACAGTTGCATCAGCATGAATTAATCAGTCTGATGGCCTGGTAGAAGAAGCTGTCCCGGAGCCTGTTGGTCCTGGCTCTTACGCTGCAGCACCATTTCCTAGATGGTAGCAGCTGGAACAGTTTGTGGTTGGGGTGACTGAGGTCCCCAATGATTCTTCGGGCCCTTTTTACACACCTTTCTTTGTAAATGTCCTGAATAGTAGGAAGTTCACATCTACAGATGTGCTGGGCTGTCCGCAGCACTCTCTGCAGAGTCCTGCGATTGAGGGAAGTACAGTTCCCATACCAGGCAATGATGCAGCCCATCAGGATTCTCTCACTTGTGCCCCTGTAGAAAGTTCTTAGAAGTTGGGGAGCCATACCAAACTTCTTCAACTGTCTGAGGTGAAAGAGGCGCTGTTGTGCCTTTTTCACCACACAGACGGTATGTACAGACCACATGAGATCCTCATTGATGTTTATGCCATTATTATTTGAGATTATGCCAATCAGTTAGTGTCACCAGCAAATTTAATTAGCAGATTGGAGCTGTGGGTGGCGACACAGTCATGAGTATACAGAGAGTAAAGGAGGGGGCTTAGCACTCTAAGGGGCACCTATGTTGAGGGTCAGAGGGGCAGAGGTAAGGGAGCCACTCTTACCACCTGCTGGCAATCTGACAGGAAGTCCAGGATCCAGCTACACAAGGCAGGGTGGAGGCTGAGGTCTCTGAGCTTCTTGTCGAGTCTGGAAGGAATTATGGTGTTAAATGCTGAATTGTTGTCCATGAATAGCATTCTCACATAAGCATTCCTCTTCTCCAGATGTGTAAAGATGGTGTGTAGAGCTGTGGTTATTGTGTCATTTGTCGATCGGTTGTGTCAGTCAGTGAATTGTAGGGGGTCCAGTGTGGGTGGTAGAATCCTGCAGATGTAGTCCTTGACTAGCCTCTCAAAGCAACTTGATTGGAAGGGGACACTAGTAGGGCTGATGGCAGAATAGCAATGACTGGAAAATCACAAATGTCAATCCATTCTTTAAGAAGAGATGGAGGCAAAAAAACAGGAAATTAGGGGTTAGTTAGCTTGACTTCAATGGGTCATAAGATATTGATAAGAACTCATTATTAAGGTTGGGGCTTTGGGATAACATAGGCTCATGATAAAATAGGCCCAAGTCAGAATGGTTTCCTTAAGGGGAAATCTTGCCTGTGACATCTGTTGGGATTCTTTGAGGAAATAACAGGTGGGATAGAAAAGGAGAATCAGTGGATATTGTTTACTTGGATTTTCAGAAGACCTTTAATAATGTGCTGCACATTAGGCTGCTCAACAAGATATGAGTCCATGGTATTCATGGATAGAAGATTGACTGGCGGCAGGCAAAGAGGTGGAATAGCACAGGCTTTTTCTGGTTGGGTGCCAGTGACTAGTGGTGTCCTGCAAGGGTTGGTGTTGGAACATCTTATTTTATGTTATATGTCAATAATTTGGATGATGAAATTGATGGCGTTGTGGTGAAGATTTTGGATGATACAAAGATAGGAGGAGGGGCATGGAGAGCAGATGCACAGAGACATATTAGGAGAATGGGCAAAGAAGAGTAGGTCATGCATTTTGGTAGGAGAACTAAAGACTCATGATTCTAAACAGGGAGAGAATTAAAAAAATTAGAGTTGCAAAGGAATTTGGGAGTTCTTGTGCAGGATTCCCTATGGGTTAACTTGTAGATTGAGTCAGTGGTATGGAAGGCAAATGAAGTTTTAGCATTCATTTTGAAAGGACTAGAAAATAAAAGGAAAGATGTAATATTAAGGCTTTATAAGGCATCAGTCAGGTTACATGGAATATTGTGAGAAACTTTGGGTCCCTTATCTAAGAAAGGACGTGCTGGTATTCGAGAGGGTCCAGAAAAGAATGATCCCAAGAATGAAAAGGGTTAACGTATGAGGAGCGTTTGATGACGCTGGGCCTGTTCTTGCTGGAGTTTAGAATGGGGGGGGGGGTGTAATACTGAAACCTATTGAATATTGTAAGGCCCAGACAGAGTGGATGTGGAGAGGATGTTTTCTGTAGTGGGATATCTAGGACAAATGGGCCTGAGAATAGAAGGACATCGCTTTAAAACAGAGATGAAGATGAATTTCTTTAGCCAGAGGGTGGAATTCATTGCAACAGATGACTGTGGAGGCCGTCAATGGGTATATTAAAGTGGAGGATGATAGATTCTTGATTAGTAAGGGTGACAAAGGCTCCAGGGAGAAGGCAGGAGAATGGGGTTGAGAGTGATAATAAATCAGCCATGTCAGAGTAGACTCAATGGGCTGAATGGTCTAACTTTACTTCTGTCTCCTAAGGTCTTCTGGTCTTACATGTACACGATTGCTTTAATTACTGAATGCCTGGGCACTAAGCCCCTCCATGGCTATTCCCTCCTGAAGCCAAATATGACCTGTGCAGTCACACACATACCCCCAGGTAATCACCCAAGGAAGCTGACTAACCAGAGAAACAGATGGCCTGATTAGTAGTACCTTGCATTCACACAGTCATTCATCACTTGAAGACCCTGAAAAATCTTCAGCATCAGAAACTCCAGCAGCATAAAAAGGGCTCTTCTGCACATTAGATTCCCCTTTAGCTTGTAGTAGGCAGATAACTATCTAACCTTCATAGTATTACATGTTCAACATGTAGGAATCGAATCTCCATGCAGCCTGACCCAGAGTGAGGTCCAGAGGATCTGACGAAAGATCATTGACCCGAGATGTTAAATTTCTTCCTCTCTTGACAGTTTTTCGCAATCCTTCTGGTACATATCCAAGTATTACCTACTTTCTGTCCATGTTTTTAGGGCAGCAATGAAAGTCTTCCATCTCTGGTGGTGTTCAGGTCTTCCTTCATTGTGTCAGTAGCTCAGTTTTCACTACTGTCATTCAAACAAGCTGTGGGTGGAGACTCAGGACTGTCGCATTCAGATGTGGAAGGATTCTTCATTGCTGTTTCTGTAACTATTCTGCTTGACCAGTCAAAGTTGTTAGCTCTGAGCTGAACCCTGGAACCTGGAGGAACAGAGGACCACTGTTGTTTGGCCGATATCCTTTGACCTGTCTGGCATGGGTGACCCTGCCAAGAGCCAAAGCATAAAGCCCCAACTCCAGCCAACATAACTCTCCGGGTCATTGAGGTAGGCAAGCCTCCAAACCTTATGATGAGGTTGTGGCTGTCTTGGAGGACATCCAAGTATAATGAGGGCTTCAGTTTCTATAACCTTTTTCAGCCATGGATTCTAGACACCTTCCATCACCTACATGAAAAGTTATTTTTCAATTCTATTTAATACTTTAACCTGCTTCTAATCCCTTTACTTTCCAGTCCTGGTGAAGGTCTCAACCCGAAATGTCAACTTTTTAATTCCACTTCATAGATGCTGCCTGACCTGCTGAGTTTCTCCAACATGTTGTGCATGCTCCTCTGGATTCCCAGTATCTGCAGAACCTCCTTTGTTTAATATGTCCAGCACTTTTGTTCAGGATTCTTAGCATCTGCTACATTTTATTTTTAATCTCCACTGCCTCACATATTGCCCATTTCTCCATAGAACTCCATAAAAGACACATCTCATACTGACGATAAACAGTCGACATTTCGGACTGAGACCCTTCATCAGGACTGGAAAGCGAAGTTCGAAGCAAACTTTATTATTAAAGTACATATCACCATATGCAACCGTGAAGTTCATTTTCTTGTGGGCATCCTCAGCAAATCTACAGGATAGTAACAATAACAGGGTCAATGAAAGATCAACGAGCGTGCAGAAGACAACAAACTGTGCAAGTGCAAATATAAATAAATAGCAATAACTAATGAGAACTTGAGATACAGAGTCCTTGAAAGTGAGTTCATTGGTTGTGGGAACACTTCAATGATGGGGCAAGCAAAGTTGAGTGTGGTTATCCCCTTCAATTCAAGAGCTTGATGGTTGATGGGTAGTAACTGATAGGTGATAGGTGAAGCTAGGCATGTCGGGGAGGGAGGGTGGATGAAGTCACCTTCTAGCTTGTACTCTTTCCCCTCCACCTCCCCCTTCCTCTTATTCTGGCTTCCTTCCCCTTCCTTTCCAGCCCTGATAGCGGCCTCGGTCCGAAACACTAACTGTTTATTCCCTTCATAGATGCTGCCTGACCTGTGAAGTTCCCCTAGCCTTTTGTGTGTGCTACCCAATCTGAAGATGTTTGCTATATATAAATAACCACTGTTAGTGCACTTTAGGCCAATTTTATTGTTCTAGGCACTTTACAAATACAACTTGTTGTTATTACCCAAAGATTTGGTGGATAATTTATTCTGCTTTATTTTAACACATCCATAAAAAGGACGTTGATGTGTTAATAAGCCATTTTGTATTTTATAAATCCAAGACTATTAATAATGTTCTGGAGATTCATAAATTTGATGAGAGGATAATGAATTAGGACAGAAAGAGAAGCAAAATTTTAGTGCTTTGCCAGCCCTATAAAAATTACAAGGAAGTGTATAAAGAGACTAGGGTAGAATTGTTCAGGAGAAAATGAAGAATTGGAAAAGGATAGCCAGTTCATTAAATTAAAAATGGCATCAGAAACATATCAACAGAACAGTCGCCCTTGAATTGAACGGCTTTCTGGTCTATTTCGGAGGCTATCTAGGAGTTAACCACAGCACTGACTCTGGAGTCACCAATGAAAACAGATTTTCATTCCCAGTGGCAATCATATTCAGAATCAGGATATTTATTTATATATTTATATATAGCATGGAACAAGCCTTTCCAACCATTCCAGCTGTGTCATCCAGCAACCCCTGATTTAATCCTAGCCTAATCACAGGACCATTTACCAACTGGTACATCTTTGGACTGTGGCAGGAAACCAGAGCACTGGGAGGAAACCCATTCAGTCACGATGAAAACATACAAACTCCCTACAGGCGGTGGCGGGAATTGAACCCAGCTCAGCTGTAACTGTAAAGCGTTATGCTAACCACTATGCTACCGTGCTGTCCCACACATCATCGCTAACAGATGTCATGAAATTTGTTATTTTGCAACAGCAGAACAGTGCAGTACATAAAATATATTATGAATTACAATTAAGAAACATATATACCGTAGCCACTTTATTAGCTACACCTTTACACTTGCTCATTATTGCAAATAACTAATCAGCCAATCACATGGCAGCAACGCTGTGCATAAAAGCATGCAGATGTAGTCAAAAGGTTCAGTTGTTGTTCAGACCAAACATCAGAATGGGGAAGAAATGTGACCTGTGATTTTGATTGTGGAATGATTGTTGCAATAGGGGTGGTTTGACTATCTCAGGAACTACTGATCTCCTGGGATTTTCAATCACAACAGTGTCTAAAGCTTGCAGAGAATGGTGTGAAAAATGAAAAAAAAACATCCAATGAGAGACAGTTCTGTGAGTGAAAATGCCTTGTTAATGAGAGGGGTGGGAGAAGAATGACCATACTGCTTCAGGCTGACAGGAAGGCAACAGTAGCTCAAATAACCACACAATACAACAGTAGTGTGCAGAATAGCATCTCTGAACACACAACAGATTGAACCTCGAAGTAGATGAGCTACAAAGGCAGTAGACCATACCATGTTCCATCCCTGTACCTAATATAGTTCCACTGAATGTATCTAAAAAGTAAATAATGCAAAACAAGAGCAAAAATAGTTCATGGGTCCATTGGCGTTCTATAATACAATGAACCAATTAGAATAAAGTTGGGTTTTCTGATAATCTGGTAGTTTTGTGGTCACAATTACAGGCACATTATTTTTAAAAATTCCATTGTTTTTATAATGACTAATATTGTAATTTGGATTTCCCTACTTTACCCCAGTCTCTAGATCAAAAATCCAGGCTGTTTGGTAGTGTTCCATTAACTAATACTACTGAACAACAAAGATTTTGTTTCCTGAATACTTTTGGGTGTATCTTATGGATTTTGAGCTGCTGGTTATGAAAATTGCCATGAAATGTTCCTATTGCACACCATTTTCTAAAAATAGCCCATAGTTGTTATTTTAATTCATAATTCAAGTCAGTATAACTGACACCAAGATCTTTGTTGGTTCACGTATCAAACAAGTTATTGATAAAGTCCTGCCAAAGGGTCTCAGCCCGAAACATCAACTGTACTCTTCTCCATAGATGCTACCTGACCTACAGAGTTCCACCAGCATTTTGTGTGTGTCAATTTGAAGAATTTCTAGTTTGGAGACCAAAGAAAATCGCATGGAAGCTATTCGAGGATGATGGTGATTTTAGATTCTCCCTCTCAAACTGCAGTGTGAATTCCAGCATTATGATCATTGGCTCCTAAGGGCTCCTTTATCTTAAGGCAAAACACACCAAATGCTGGAAGAACTCAGCAGGTCAGGCAGCATCAATGAAAATGAATAAACAGTCAATGTTTTGGGACGAGACCTTTCATCAGGACTGAAAAACAAGATGAGAAGCCAGAGCAAGAAGTTGGAGGCAGGGGAGCCACTGCTTCTCATTTATCTCAAGCTCCTTACTCTATCTGGCATTACACAACACCCAATGCAGAAGTGCCTTTTCTCTAGTAGGCTCAACCACAAGCTGTACTAAAAAGCCATCTGAGAGGCATTCTACAAATTTCTTCTCTTGGGATCCAGCACCAACCTGATTTTCCCAATCTACCTGCATATTGAAATCCTCCATGATTATCGTAACGTTGCCCTTTTGACTTTCGTTTTCCATCTCCCGTTATAATTTGTATCCTACACTCTGGCTACTGTTCAGAGGGCAGTATATTACTCCAATCCAATTTCTGCCCTTGCAGTTTCTTAACTCCACACCTTAGGATTCTACAACCTCAGAGTAGAGGGGTGTCCTTTTAAAACAGATATGAGGAGGAATTTCTTTAGCCAGAGGGTGGAATTCTTTGCAGCTGTGGAGGCCAAGCCTTTATGTATATTTAAGGCAGAGGTTGATAGATTCGTGATTGATCAGGGCATGAAGGGATATGGGGAGACAGCAGGAGATTGGAGCTGAGAGGAAAGATGGATCAACCATGATGTAATGGTGGAGCTGACTCGATGGGCCAAATGGCCTAATTCTGCTTCTGTATCTTACGGTTTTACAGTCTTAAAACAGTTGGAACTGAATACCTTGTCCCCATGTCAATGCTGTGAGGAAGCTTCTCTTGGAGCAAGGGATTTCCCTTGGAGTGGGAGAGCAAACAGCCAGCCATTGGCAAGAGAAGCTGCTCAAAAGGGCAGGGATTGACGCTGAGGATAGAGACCCGAGGGTGATTCAGAAGCATGGAAGTCGAGGCCCATTGGTTGGAACTGAGAATCTGTCCACTGGAGGCTGAAGCTGGAGGCCTGTCCTGGGGTTAAAGGGCTGCGTATGGGCGTGGGTGGGAGGGAGCAATGGGGCTTAGTTTTGTTATTCTTTGTCTGTTGCTTGTGCGTTTTGTGTTGTTCTGCTGAGCATTATAGGTATGCCGTGTCGCTACTGGAATGTGCGGCGACACTTGTGGGCTGCCCCCAGCACACCCTCGGGTGTGTCGGTTGTGAACTCAAAATGTACGTTTTGCTGTACATGTGACAAATGAGCTTGAGTGTTGAATCATGATCCAAGGAGATGCAATTCAGGCTGAGCGCGTCTCCAAGATGGAGAGTCTGACAAGCAGAGCAAAAAGAAAGAAATTCTTTTTTTTAATGTGGACGCACACAGAAATCTAAACACTAGAGATTCTACAGATCAGGATCAGTTTTAACACCACCAGCATACGTCATGAGATTTGTTTTCTTTGCAGCAGCAGTACATTGCATTCCATAATAATGGAGTAAAAGCTGTGAATTACAGTGTGTATATTAAATAGTAAAATTAAATAAGTACTGCAAAAATAGAAATAAAAAAAGTAGAGAGGTAATGTTCATGGTTTCAATGTCCATTCAGAAATCTGACAGCAGGAGGGAAGAAGCAGTTCCTGAATTGTTGAGTGTGAGCCTTCAGACTTATGTATCTCCTTTCTGATGGTAGCGATGAGAAGAGGGCATGCCCTGGGTGATGGGGGTCCTTAATGATGGATGCTTGCCTTTTTGATGCTGGAAATCTTGATCAACACACAGAAAGTGCTGGAAATCTTGAGCAACACACACAAAAAGCTGGAGGAACTCAGCAGGTCTGAGACCCCTCATCGGGACTGGAAAGGAAGGGGGCAGAAGCCAGAATAAGAATGTCGGGGGAAGGGAAGGAGTACGAGCTGGAAGCTGATAGGTGAGACCGGGTGAGGAGAAAGATTGGTGGGTGGGGGAGGGCATATAGAAGCCTGTTATGATGGATAAAATGAGTGTGCTTCATATGCCCCAGACAGGGTACTGGATTGTAGCAGATTTGAGGTTATTATCTTTACAGTGATGATTGGGTATTAAGAAGTGGGAATTCTTGGTTTTAGCTTGGTTTTGGATTTAAAATAACAAATTGTGGAATGAACAAGCAGGATCTGCGGATAGAAAGGCACGGTCGAAGTTTCAGGTGGACACCATGTAGCAAGACTGAGACCTTAGTGGAAGGAGAGCCAGTGTACAGGGGGGAATGGGGAGGGCTGAGGCAGTGAACCACAGGTGATTGGAGTGAAGGATGACAGAAAGGTGGAACCAGCTTGGGGAGGGGTAGGATGGGGAGCTGGAAGACAGGCTGGAGGTGACAGATGGAAACAACAAAGGAAAAGAAAGCAGAAGGGGCCAGGTGGAGCCAGGTGTAAATAAAGATGAAAGAGTACAGAGAAAATTTACAATCTGTAACAGATTGAGAGGAGATTTGATAGAGGTATACAAAATTATGAGGAGTATAGATAGGGTAGAAGCCGGCTGGTGACGTGCTGACATTAGCGCTGGAGAGGTCCCGAGTTCAAATCTGGCCGGCTCTCTTGCACACTCTCCATCCGTGCTGGGTTACGGGCTGGTGATGTCTAAAAAAAATAGCTCTCCCGGCAGAAGGCAAAGGCAAACCATTGCTGTAACTTGCCACATACATGATTTCCCAATATGTCAGAGCGGTGTGGAGGGAAATTGTCCGCCAGCTGGAAATTCCAGATGCGACTTACTGATGATTGATAGGGTAAAGGCAAGCAGGCTTTTTCCCACTGAGGTTGGGTGGTTCTACAACTAGAAGTCATGGGTTAAGGGTGAAAGGTGAGAAGTTTAAGTGGAACATGAGGGGAAACTTTTTCACTCAGAGTATGGTGAGAGTGTGGAATGAGTTGCCAGTGCAAGTGGCATGTCGATGAGAGTAGTCAGCTTAAGTGGTTCAGCATGGACTAGATGGGCCAAAGGGCCTGCTTCTGTGCTTTACTTTTCTATGACCCTACAAGAGAGAGGAGGGTGAAGTTAGAGAGATAAGTGGAGGCACAGAAAGTGCAGATTCTGGGTTCTGATAAGGAAGTTGATTAATATAACCAGATAAGGGAGGATGATGGACAGGTAAAACCAGATAGGGGAGGGTTTAGGAGACCCAATGGGAAAAGAATATGGGTAATGAGAGAGAATAAAAGGGAATGAGTGCAAATGGACAATTGTTGCTCAGCACAGACTTGGTAGGTTGAAGATCCTGTTCTTATGCTGTGTGAATGAAGCACTTGTGAAGTGTATTAGGTGGATGGAACTAGGTGGGGGTTTGTTTGTTCATTATTTGACATATTATCATGACATGGGTGATCATGGTCTTTCCCTGACCATGATTGCTCTTGGCAAGTATCTCTACAGATGCACTTTGCCATCGCCTTCTTCTGGGCAGTGTCTTTACAAGATGGACAACCCCAACCATTATCAATACTCTTTAGGGATCGTCTGCCTGGTGTCAGTGGTCACATAACCAGGACTTGTGATCTGTACCACTTGCTCCCATGGTTTCACATGGCCCTGATTAGGGGCTAAGCAGGTGCTACACCTTACCCGAGAATGACCTGCAGGCTAGTGGGGGGAAGGAGTGCCTTGCACCTCCTTTGGTAGAGATATTTCTCCAACCCTGGCACCCAGTAAGAGGGCGGGGGGTGGAGAAGAAAACTGGGTGATTGTGGGGGGGGGGGGGAGCATGGAAATGGATATATAAAAAAAGTGGGTAGGAGTTGATTCTGAGGGAGAGGGGGAGATATAGGAGGCAAGGGCTATCTGAAGTTGGTAGTCCATAGTTGTAGAATACAAGGAGGAATATGAAGTGTTGTTCTCAAGACTACTGAGTGACCTGCCCTTGGCAGTGGAGAAAATAGAGGACTGGCTGTTGCAAGGAGCGAAGGGAAGCGGACCCAAGTGCAGGACACAGGCATGGAGACTTGACACGGAGACAAACTTGGACATGACTTGGACACGAAGTCTGGACTGGGATTCGGAGTCTAGAACTGGACTGAACTGAGACTCGGAGCCTGGAACTTGACTGAACTGGGACTCAGAGCTTGGAACTAGAACACGGAGACAACAACACCAAACAAAGACAGACGATTCATATCTTGGCTCGGAGGAGTGGCAAACGGCCAGCAATCCTCAGCTAGACACGAAGAGACAGAATTCCCAACTCAGAGTAGCGGCAAACGACCGGACCTACTCAGCTGGAAAAGAGATGACTGAAACCAACCAATGACTGAGAATACGAATCTTGACACGAAGTAGCTCATGAAGCAGCAAATGGCCGGCAATCACTTACCCGGAAACAAAGAGACAAAATTCCCAACTCGGAGTAGCGGCAAACAGCTGGACCTACTCAGCTGAAACGAGGTAACAGAAACTAAACAATGACAGTTCATTTGTATCTAGAGACGGAAGAGCTCAAGAAGATGGTCCCTTATTCTTGGCGGTTCGGAAGACGGTCCCTTATTCTTGGCGGTTTGGAAGATGGTCCCTTATTGGCTTGGAAAATGATCACTTATTCTTGGTGGCTCGGAAGACGGTCCCTTATTCTTGGCGGCTCAGAGTGGCGTCAATCGGCCAGCAAATCTCAGCCAAACATGAAAATGACAGAATTTGCATCTTAGCTCGGAGTAGTGGCAAAACAGTTGGCAATTCAGCTGGACACGAAAACGACTGAATTCACTAAGCAATCACAGGCTCTGAAGCAACTAGAGTCCATGATTCTTGGCTGCCCCGTACAAGCATAGCTGCACTGGCTACAGTGAGGAGCCAGCAGTGAGTAGATGTAAGCTGGAGTTTTTATGCCACCGGTTCAAATGAGGATCAGGTGCCTCAATCAAGGAGCCCAGTGGAACATGGGGAAAAGGAAATCCAACAGAAACAGGGAGTTAGCAGACCGGACCGTGACACTGATAGGTTGGTATGGAAATGGAGGTGGGGTTGAAATAATATGCAACTAGGCCATTGTGGATGTACCATAAGTGCTCTGTTAATTTCAAACCCATACGGATCTCGACTATTTCTAAAACCATAAGAGGTTTTAGAAATGTTGCTGGTGGAGTTCAAATGGATATCCACTGTAATATAGATCTGAAGATCCCAGCCTGAAGTATTTTATCCGTATTCACCGCAGTTGTTTGTCGTCTACAAGACTTTGTAGAACTTCCCCCAGAGAGAGAGAGAGAGAGAGAGAGGAAGAAAAAGTTCAAAATCATTTATTATCAAAGTACTTAAACAGTGTGTCACCATATAGTACCTTGAGATTTATCTTCTTGCAGGCATTCACGCTAGATGAAATAAAATAACTGAAAAACTACACAGAAAGACTGACAAACAGCCAATATGCAACAGAAGACAAACTGTGCAAATAATAAAATATAAATAAGTAAGTAAATAAATAATACTGAGAACGTGAGTTGTAGAGTCTTTGAAAGTGAATCTGTAGGTTGTGGTTCAGGATGGGGAGGGAGAAGAGAGAGAGAGGGAGAGAGAGGGGGAGGGAGAGAGAGAGAGAGAGAGAGAGAGAGAGAGAGAGAGAGAGAGAGAGAGTGTGAGAGAGAGAGAGAGAGAGGGAGAGGGAGAGGGAGAGGGAGAGGGAGAGGGAGAGAGGGAGAGGGATAAAGAGAGAGAATTCAGTTTTTTGAAAATCTCAAATCATCTCACCCTTCCAATGTTATTGCTTCTGAATGATGAAACAACTTCCACCCTCTTCACCCAGCCTCTCCTGGGTAATGTAGTCCACATTACAGCAAGTTGCCATATCATTTTCTCTAACTTCAGTTAATGCCCCTCCTCCCCTTCTTACCCCATCCCTTATTTATATATTTATTTTCCCATTTTTTTCTCTCTCTGCCCCTCTGACAATCACTCCTTGCCCGTTCTCTATCTCCCTCTGGTGCTCCTCTCCCTAGGCCTCCTGTTCCATGATGCTTTCCCTTCTCCACTTGTGTATCCCTTTTGCCGATCACCTTTCCAGCTCGCAGCTTCACCCCACCCCCTCCTGTCTTCTCCAATCATTTTGGATTTCCCCCTCCCCCTCCTACTTTCAAATCTCTTACTATCTTTTCTTTCAGTTAGTCCTGGCGAAGGGCCTCGGCCCGAAACGTCAACAGTGCTTCTTCCTATAGATGCTGCCTGGCATTTTGTGTGTGTTGCCTGAATTTCCAGCATTTGTAGATTTCCTTGTGTTTGCCATATAAAGTAATGGCTCCTTGGTTCTGCATGCTCCATATGGCCACTGATCATCATGTCAGTGAAACATAAGCTGCTGGAGGAACTCAGCAGGCCAGGCAGCATCTGTGGAAAAGATGGAAAAGCGTAGAGTGAATGTTTTGGGCCAAGACCCTTCATTGGAACAGAAGAAAAGAAGATGAGGAGTCAGAGTAAGAAGGGGGTAGGGGAGGAAGAACCACAAAGGGATAGGTGAAAGGGGGAGGAGGGGAGGGGTAAAGTAAAGAGCTGGGAAGTTGATTGGTGGAAGGGATACAGGGCTGGGGAAGGAGGAATCTGACAGAAGAGAACAGAAAGCCATGGGAGAAAGAAAAGGGGAAGGAGCACCAGAGGGAAGTGAAGGACAGGTAGGGAGAAAAGGTGAGCACTTGTTCCACTTGCCAGGAAGGAGATCAGTAGGGAGGGATGACTGCAGAAGGGAGCAACATAAGGATCCCACCACCAAGCACATCTTTCCCTCCCCCTCACTTTCTGCTCTTTGCAGGGATCATAGGTGCTTCCTGGCCTGCTGAGTTCCTGCAGCATTTTGTGTATGTTGCTTTGATTTCCAGCATCCGCAGATTTTCTCTTGTCCATGTCAGTGGAAACAGTCTTCCCCAATTTCCTCTCTCAAAATCCTCCGATTTTGCCCTAGATTTCAGTGATCTGAAGGGTCGCGTCGACCAGCTTGTGGGGTATAGCATTCAGCCACCAGCTGCTGTGAGCAGAATTGCGTGGTCAGTGGACTACTGGGTCTTCTGTGTGCTACAGTGTGGCAACACACTTTCCCTCCTGAATAATGACCTCCTCACCTTCATGTTAATGAGAGCATTACAGGCTTGGCTGCGCTTGAAGTGTGGTGATGTACTGTTTCTTTAAGTGACTTGACAGCTGTGCATGAACTACCATCAGGAACTTATGGGAAGCACAGCTTGGACCTATCACATACAGAATGCACATGAGATATATTGGATGGACAAAGCAGTGAGTACCTGCACGGCCGGTTCATTATTCAGAATCAGAATTCTGAATCAGAATCAGGTTTAGTGTAATTGCCATATGTCTTGAAATGTGTTATTAAACTAGGAAAATTAAAATCATTACAAAATAGACAGAGGGCATTCAGCCAACTCTTCCTGCATTTACTCTTTTGTTGTCTACTATTTGTCCTATTCATATCCTTGTTCAGTCCCCCTTTAGCCAGTGTTATGGCTCTGCCTCAGCAACCACTTGTGATAAATCATTCTCTGTTATAGTAACTCTATAGGTGAAAGCCTTACCCTGTGACAAAACTCAGTCTATCCACATTTGTAATTAATTCTTCAACTAGAGTGTTCATTTGCCTTTGAATAGCCCACCATCTTGCTATAAAAAGAGCGATCTTCTTTCTCCTTGTTGAGAGAGAGAGAGAGAGAGAGAGAGAGAGAGATTGAATTGTTCGTTGGTTTCTGATGGATTATAAACCATGGTCTCCCTTTGGGTGCTTTCATGGCGGGTGGTGGGAGGGTTGATGCTTTTGCTGCTGCTTATGTGTGTGGGGTTCTTTAACTGTTTCTGTCATTCATTCTTTGGGTTTTTCTTCTGTTTCAAGGATGTCAGTGGAGAGTAAGAATGTCAGGTTGTATATTGTATACATTCTCTGATGTTAATTGGAACTATTGAACCTTTAAGTCAAAGCTTTCCACACTTTTAATGTTTGATGATCCAATGCTAAAACTTCACTAAAGGCAAAAGGTGGAGATATGTGTTTCATGATAAACTTTTGGTGGTGCTCTGATGTTGCGTTTTGTCGAACCTGTGTTCCCTCAACCTTGAACACCTACCGGTCAAATGCCATGCATGCATAGAGGCAGAGGCTAAAGAGCACAGCTCCAGAAATTAGGCCAGCAAAGAGGTGGTTGCGAGGGTCAGTAGAATGGTTATGGGATTGCTTCGAGTCTGTGGATAGGGCTGTGTTCAAGGACTCATCTGTGTAATTGGATGACACCACAAATCAAACGTGGTGACGAATCAGTATATAGGAGGGAAATCGAAAATCTGCTTGAGTGGTGCCATAATGCCAACCTCTTACTCAATGTCAGCAAGATGAAGGAGTTGATTATTGACTTTAGGAGGAAGAGACCAGGGGTGATGATCAGAGGTGGAGAGGGTCAGCAACAAATTCCTCAGTGTTATTATTTTGGAGGACCTGTCCTGGGCCCATCACATAAGTACACTTACAAAGAAAGCATGACACTGCCGCTATTTCCTTGGAAGTTTGCAAAGATTCATTGTGACATTTAAAATCTTGCCAAACTTCTAGATGTGTGTAGTGGAGAGTATATTGACTGGCTGCATCACTGCCTGGTACGAAAACACCAAGTTCAAGTTCAAGTTGCTTTTGTTGTCATTTTGACCATAAGCTGCTGGTACAGTACACAGTAAAAACGAAACAACGTTCCTCCAGGACCCTGGTGCTACATTAAACAACATAAAACTACACTAAGCTACAAAAAACAGCATAAAAACTGCACTAGACTACAAACCTGCACAGGACTGTATAAAGTGCACAAAGCAGTGCAGGGCAGTACAATAGTTAATAAACAAGACATTAGGCACAGTAGAGGACAAATTACAATGGCACTCTAGACTCTGAGTATTGAGGAGTCTGAAGGCTTGCACAGTCTGGTCGTGAGAGCCCAAATGCTTTGGTACCTTTTGCCAGATGGCAGATGGGGGAAGAGTTTGTGTGAGGGGTGCGTGGGGTCCTTCACAATGCTGTTAGCTTTGTGGGTGCAGCGTGTGGTGTAAATGGCTGTAATAGTGGGAAGAGAGATCCCGATGATCTTCTCAGCTGACCTCACTATCCGCTGCAGGGTCTTATGATCCGAGTCGGTGCAATTCCTGAACCAGGCAGTGATACAGCTGCTCAGGATGTTCTCGATACATCCTCTGTAGAATGTGGTGAGGATGGGGGGAGGGGTGGGAGATGGACTTTTCTCAGCTTTCGCAGAAAGTAGAGATGCTGCTGGGCTTTCTTGGCTATGGAGCTGGTTTTGAGGGATCAGGTGTGATTCTCCGCCAGGTGAACACCAAGAAATTTGGTGTTCTTTACAATCTCACGGAGGAGCTGTCAATGTTCAGCGGAGAGTGGTCACTCTGTGATCTCCTGAGGTCAACAACCATATCTTTTGTTTTGTTCACATTCAGAGACAGGTTGTTGGTTCTGCACCAGTCTGTTAGCCACTGCACCTCCTCTCTGCGGACTCGTCATTCTGGCTGATGAGACCAGTGTCCTTGAATGGAAAATCCTACAAAAGGTCCAGTCTGGATACGGCCCAGTCCATCACAGGTGAAGTCCTCCCCACCATTGAGCACATCCACATGGAGCATTGTCACAGGAAAACACTATCCATCATCATCTCTTGCTGCAGTCATCAAGAAGAAGGTACAGGATCCTCAGGACTTACATCACCAGTTTCAGGATCAGTTACTACCCCTCAGCCATCAGACTCATGAATGAAAAGGAATGACATCAGACTCTTCACTGAACTTCAGTTCATCATTGAACTGTTCCCACAACTTGGACTCACTATCAAGTTTTCAATATTTTTTTAAATTTATTATTATTTCTTTCTTTTTCCATTTGCACAATTTGTGTCTTTTGCACACTGGTTGAACGCCCATGTTGATGCAGTCTTTATCATTGATCCATATAGTTATTATTCTATTATGGATTTATTGAATATGCCTGCAAGAAAATGATTATCAGTGTTGTGTATAATGACATATATGCACTTTGATAACTTTGAAGCTCCTGTCTTTGCATACACACTCAGTGACAACTTTATTAGCTACAGTACTTTATTAGTACTTAGTATAGTGGCCACTTAGTGTATTTCTGCTTCTGTAGTCCACCTACTTCAAAGTTCTGCGTGTTGTGCATTCAAAGGTGCTCTTCTGCACACCACTGTCTTAGTGCTTGGTTATTTGTGTTTCTGTCACCTTTCTGTCAGCATGAACCGGTCTGGCCATTCTCCTCTGACCTCTCTCATTAATAAGGCGTTTTTACCCACAGAACTACCACTCACTTGATTTTTTTTTTAATTTCTTGCCCCGTTCTTTGTAAACTCCAGAGACTGTTGTACATGAAAATTCCAGGAGATCAGCGCTCTCTGAGGTACTCAAACCATCCTATCTGGCACCAACAATCATTCCATGGTCAAAATCACTTAAATCACATTTCTTCCCCATTCTGATATTTGGTCTGAACCTTTGACCATGTCTGCATGCTCTTATGCCCCATGATTAGCCAATTAGACATTTACAAAAATGAGAAGGTGTAGATGTGTATCTAATAAAGTGGCTACTGAGTTTAGTGCCTACTTGGAATGTGGCCAGGAGTGCTTTAGAGGTGGTGATGGTGAACTGCTTCGTTGAAGTGTTTCGGCTGTATAGTGAGATTGATCCCACAGTGTCTCTGGGTTAGATGTTTCAAGGTTTACATCAAAGTGATAATAAAAGGTCTTAATTCCTTAATTGTCTTAATTCCAGACAGGACAGCCTTCCCTATGACTTCATGTGACCCTGATTGGTGGGGGGGAGGGGGGCTATGCACATACTACACCTTGCCCAAAGGTGACCTATAGGCTAACAGAGGGAAAGACCATCTTACACCTCCTTTGGTAGAGATGTGCCTCCACCTTCCCATCCATATCTTGTAAAAAGTCAGCCCTGCTGATTTACCAAATTCAGCAGTCTATATAAAACATGGGTTCATATTTGTTTTTCTTAAAAACTTTTTTATAACCTTCAATAGTCTATGAAGCCATGTTACCAGATACATGTTTTTCCTTTTCAGTAACTTTCTCAAAATGCAATGCTTTATGCTTTCTATTATTCAACTACATCTGCCATTCATCTGCCCCCTTTGTTTTTTATTCTCTGTTTAGGCTCTCTTTCATAATTTTCTCGGTTTTGATTGCATTAGGAACTGATTGTGGAAGTTTTTCAAGTGTAAGTATTTTTCTAAAGATCACTGACCTATAATGCCAGTCAGAAGTATTAATATTTCATCAATTAGGAAACTTTTTGTTGAACTACACAACAATGCCAGATTCCACACAATATACTGAGTCACCAGTGCGTGGAAGTTTCAGAATAGATGAGCTTTATTCAGCCAAATCTTGAGAGGGAAAGGGAAGAAGTTGAGAGAGAAACAAAAATATGACTCAACCATGGAGACATTTTAAACAACATGATGTCGTTTGTGTGTTAACACCACCTAATAATCCTAACATTTGGAAATAGAATGTTGGAGTGGAAGCAAACAGGTCCAAAACTTATCTTGTGAAAATACGAAATAGAATTAGAAGCGTACATGAAATCACCCAATCCCCGCAAGTGGCATACACAAGAATAAGACCATAAGAGATAGGAGCAGAATTAGCCTATTCAGCTCATTCAGTCTGCTCCATATTCAATCATGCCTAATTTATTTTCCTTCTCAACCCCATTCTCTCCCTTCTCCCCATAACCTTTGATGTCCTTAATAACTAAGTATTTATCAATCTCCATTTTAAATACACCTTATGTCTTGGCCTCCACAGATTCACCACCCTCTGGCTAAGGAAGTTCCTCCTCATTTCTGTTCTAAAGGATGTCCTTCTATTCTCAGGCTGTTCCCTGTGGTCCTAGACTCTCCCACTGGTAGAAACATACTCTTCACATCCACTCTATCTAGGCCTCTCAATATTTGATAGGTTTCAGTGAGATTGCCCCCACCTACCCTCGTTCATCTAAATCCCAGCAAGTACAGGTCCATAGCCATCAAGTGCTCCTCATGCATTAAACCTTTCTTTACCAGGAAATTTCCTCTGGACCTTCGTAATGCCAACACGTCCTTTCTTAGATACGGGGCTCAAAACTGCTCACAAAGCTCCAAATTTGGTCTGACCAATGCCTTATAAAGCCTCAGCTTTTATAGAAAATTGAAGAGTTAATTAGTTAAGAACATATTTCAGAAGTTTATCCAGTAAAAACTATGGAAAGTAGAATACAAATTTTCAGGGAATTGAGTCAAGAAGTGTCATCTCCCCTAAGTGAAGAAGCAGATAGAACATCAATGGCAGAGGCTCATTTGAAAAGGTCAAAGAGTTGTGGAGATGCATTCTTTAAAAATACCCAAGGTGGTGAATTACATATACTTGAAGTACAGGAGGAAATGGAGATAAGGGGAGAGAGTGGGAAGGTGGTATTGAGAACAAGATTAGGTCAACCATGATCTTACTGAATGGCAGAACTGGCATGAGATGCCAACCCCTACTCCCATTTCTGGTATTCTTACACTCCCATCATTTAGCATTTTCAAGTCCCTGGGTGTCAACATCTCTGAGGATCTATCCTGAACCCAACAAATCGACTCAGTTACGATGAAGGCACAGCGGTTTGAGGAGATTTGGTATGTCACCAAAGACACTCGCAAGTTTCTACAGGTGTACTGTGGAGAGCATTCAAACTGGCTGCATCACCGCCTGGTACAGGGGGGAAGGGCTACTGCACAGGATTGAAAGAAGCTTCAGAAAGTTGCAGACTCATTCAGCTCCATCATGGGCACTAGCTTCCTCAGAATCCAGAACGTCTTCGAGGTGCGATGCCTCAAAAAGGTGGCATCATTATTAAGGACCTTCATCACCCAGGATATGCGCTCTTCTTATTGTTACCATCAGGAAGGAGGTACAGGAGCCTAAAGTACAGTTATGCTTCTAACTGTAATTTGCAGTTTTTATTATTTTGTATTGTATTGTACTGCTGCCACAAAGACAACAAATGCCATGACGTATGCCAGAGATATTAACCCTGATTCTGATTTAGAACACCTGCAGGAGTTTAATATTGGTGCAGCATGGCATGGTAGCAGTTAGCATAACTTTATTATGCCAACTGCTATGCATGGTTAGAACATGAAGGGATTCAGGAAGAAGGCAGGAGATCGGGGCTGAGAGGAAAATTGGATCAGCCATGACGAAATGGTGGAGCAGACTTGATGGGCCAAATGGCCTAATTCTTCTCCTACATCTTATGGTCTTGTTACAGCACCTGCAATCCAGGTCAGTTCTACTGTTGTTTATAAGGAATTTGTATATTCTCTCCATGACTGCATGGTCCTCTAATTTCGTCCTACACTTCAAAGATGTAAATTTTCACGTTATTTATTTATTTATTGAGCTACACCCTCGATTTAAAACTAGCCTGATCATGGGACAATTTACAATGACCAATTAACCTACCAATTGGTCCATCGTTGGACTGTGAGAGGAAACCTATGTGATCACGGTGAGAACGTACACACTCCTTACAGGCAGCAGCAGGTTTATTTGGCCACATGGCTGTAATTGGGTGCCACTAACTAGTTGGCCCAGAGGGGTCTGTTACTGTGCTATATCTCTAAACTAAAATGTGGAAGTGCTGTGAAATTATTAATTTCTTTTTCTTTTCAACAAGAGGGAAGTAATGTGGTGTATGTAAATATGCAGTATATCTGTATGACACGTGCATCTGGACAGTGTAGTTGGAGAGGGAAACAGAAGTGATACAGCTGTTTTGCAGTTCTTCATTTCTCTTGGTCATTCATTATATCCCACCTATTTCATATTAATAGAATAATAATCTACAAGTACATCACATTGCAAACCAGAAAGTAATGCAATTCTCACTGTCTATACCCTTTGAAAGTTGGCTGGTGATGTAGTGGCATCAGCACTGGACTTCGAGGCGAATGGTGCTGGGTTCGAATCTGGCCGGATCCTTACATGCTTTTCATGCATGCTGGGTTAAATGCTGAGCTAGCATAAAACAGACAAGTGCAAAGGAAATGGCAAAATTCCCACCCGGTGTGCCACAAGGTGTGGAAAGGAACAATGGACAATAGCCTTTGAAAGCAATATTGAGTCCAGGAGACTTTAACATCTACAGTTCAGGGGATGCTCCTGAAACTTGTGTTATTGAGTCATAGAACAATGCAGCATGGATATAGGTCCTTCCGTCTAACTTGACCAAGATGTCTATCTGAGCTAGCTGCATTTGCAAGCATTTGCCCACATCCTTTTAGGCCAGGAGTTCCCAACCTTTTTTATGCCATGGATCCCTATCATTAACCAAGAGATCCTTGAACCCCAGACTAGGAACTTCTTTTCTAGGCTGTTTCTATCCATGTACCTGTCCAATTTTTTTTTAAACATTGTAATTGTCCCTGCCTCTACTGCTTCACTTGGCAGCTAGTTTCATATACACACCATCCTGCGAAAAAGGTTCCCCCTACAGTCCCATTTAAATCTTTCCCCTCTCACCTTAAATCTATCCGCTTTAGTTTTAGGCTTCCCTATCCTTGGAAAAAGATTGTGACCATCCATCTTATCTACATCTCTCCTGATCTTATATCCTTGTATCATCATCGTCATCATTATCATTATGTACCGTGTCATATCACATAGGCAATCATGCTCTCTGATCATGGTTGTTCTTGGCAAACTTTCCTACAGAAGTGGTTTGCCATTGCCTTCTTCTGGGCAGTGTCTTTACAAGACGGGTCATTACTAATACTCTTCAGAGACTGTCTGCCTGGGGTCAGTGGTTGCACAACCAGGACTTGTGATATGCACCAGCCGCTCATACGGCCATCCACCACCTGCTCCCATGGCTTTATATGACCCTGATTGTGGGGCTAAGCAGATGCAACACCTTGCCCAAGGGTGACCTAGAGGGTAGTGGAGGGAAGGAGCACCTTACATCTGCTTTGATAGAAATATATCTCCTCCCCTCCACCCAGTATACTCACCCCAAAAACTCCAATGCTCCAGGGAAGTAAAATCCCAATACATCCAGCCTGTCCTTACAACTCAAGCCTTCTAGTTCCAGTGACATCCTCATGAATTGCTTATGTACCCTTCCCAGCTCAATGATACCTTTCCTACACCCAGTCAACCAGAAATGCTCACAGTATTCCGAGTGTGGTCCTGTGGGAATCAGTTATGGAAATTGATATCTATTTGTTTTTGACCAAATGTCTCAGAATCAGAACTAGGTTTAATATCACTGACATATATCATGAAATTCACTCTTTTGCAGTAGCAGTACAGTGCATTCCATTAAAAAAACTAGAAATTACAAATATTAAAATATACACACACATGCATATTATATATATAGATAAATTAATTAAATTAGTGCAAAAATAGTGAGGTATTGTTCATAAGACCATAAGATATAGGAGCATAATTAGGCCATTCGGTCCATCCAGTCTGCTCCACCATTTCCATCATGACTGATCCTCTTTCCCTCTCAGGCCAATCTCCTGCCTTCGCCCCGTATCCCTTCATGCCCTGACCAATAAAGAATCTATCAACCTCTGCCTTAAATACACCCAATGACTTGGTCTCCACAGACACTGTGGCAACGAACTCCACAGATTCACCACTCTCTAGATAAAGGAATCCCTCCTCATCTCCGTTCTAAGTCAATGTCCCTCTATTCTGATGTCCTGGAGGGTGGATGCAAGTGCCCAAGATAAAGCAGGCTGAGTTTGCAACTCTTTGCAGCTTCTCCAGATCCTGTGCTGTGGCCTGTCCATACCAGACACTGATGCAACCTGTTAGAGTGCCCTCCATGGTAACTCTGTAGAAAATTTCTGGAGTCTTTGGTGGCATTCCAAATCTCCTCAAACTCCTATTGAAATACAGCAGGCACGCCTACTTCGAAATTGCATCAATATGCCTGGCCCAGGATAGACCTTCAGAGATGTTGACACCTAAGAACTTGAACCTGCTCACCCTTTCCGCTGCTGATCCCTCAATGAGGACTGGTGTGTGTTCTGTGTTAGTCCCTGGTGAGGTATAAGTTTCAGATGGAACTTTGTAAAATCCTGCCCCAAAACGTTCACTGTCCATTTACCTCCACAGATGCTGCCTGACCTATCAAGTTGCTCCAGCAATTTGTTCCAGATTCCAGCGTCTGCAGTCTCCTGTGGTTCAGTGATTTACTGTCATTGTTCTGTACTGACTAGTTAAAATCTGCATTGAATCTTGGTTACAAAAACCCGTGTTAATGTCCTATCTCATATTTTTTTACATTATATGAGGCCATTTGATTGCCCGGTAGCACTCACATCAACAGTGATGAAATTGGTTGGTCATGACTGGACTGAACTCCTGCCTCAACAAGGACCTGGAGTCACTGCAATTTGCCTATCATCACAATAGGTCAACAGCAGATGCAATCTCAATGGCTCTTCATATGGCTTTAGAACACCCGGACAACACAGTCGGGATGCTGTTCATTGACTATAGCTCATCATACCATCATTCACACATTCACACAATCCTGATTGAGAAGCTGCAGAACCTGGGACTCTATACCTCCCTCTGGAATTGGATCCTCAACTTCCTAACCAGAAAACCAAAATCTGTGCAGATTAGTGATAACATGTCCTCCTTGCTGACGATCAACACTGGCACACCTTAGAGGTGTCTGCTTGGCCCACTGCTCTACTCTCTATATACATATGACTGTGTGGCTAGGCATAGCTCAAACACCATCTATAAATTTGCTCATGACACAACTATTGTTGGTGGAATCTCAGGTGGTGATGAGAGGGTGTACAAGAGTGAGATATGCCAACTAGTGGAGTGGTGTCACAGCACCAACCCGGCACTCAACATCAGTAAGACTAAAGAGCTGATTGTGGACTTAAGGAAAGGTAAGATGAAGGAACACATAACAACCCTCAAAGAGTGATCAGAAGTGGAGAGAGTGAGCAGTTTCAAGTTCCTAGGTGTCAGGATTTCTGAGGATCTAACCTGGTCCCAACATATTGATGCAGTTATAAAGAAGGCAAAACAGCAGCTATACTTTATTAGGAGTTTGAAGAGATTTAGCATGTCAACAAATACACTCAAAAACTTCTATAGTTGTACCTTGGAAAGCATTCTGACAGGCTGAATCACCGTCTGGTATGGAGGGACCACTGCACAGGACCAAAAGAAGCTGTAGAAGGATATAAATCTAGTCAGCTCCATCGTGGGTACTAGCCTACAAATTACCCAGTACATCTTAAGGGAGCAGTGTCTCAGAAAGGCACTATCCATTATTAAGGACCTCCGGCACCCAGGGCATGCCCTTTTCTCACTGTTACAGAGACAGGTAGGAGGTACAGAAGTCGGAAGGCATACACTCAGCGATTCAGGAACAGCTTCTTCCCGTCTGCCATCCAATTCCCAAATGGACGTTGAATTTTTTTAAATATACAATGTTTCTGTTTTTGCACTTTAAAAAAATCTATTCAATATACATATACTGTAATTGATTTACTTAGTTATTATTATTTTAAATTTTTTAATTTATTATTTTTTTTTTTTTTCTCTCTGCTAGATTATGTATTGCATTGAACTGTTGCTGTTAAGTTAACAAATTTCACATCATAATAAACCTGATTCTGATTCTGATTCTGAATTGAGCCTTTACCCTATCTCAGAGCAATCCCATCAATCTAACAACCACCCCCACCCCCCGCCTTATTTATCTGTAGGCACATGAAGATAATGATTAGCTTTATTTGTCACATGTACATTGAAACATTCAGTAAAATGCATTGTTTCCATCAAATCAAATCAGCTGGGAATTGTGCTGGGTCAATGTTGCCACGTCTCCAGTGCCAACATAGCATGCTTAAAGCTCATTGGCCCTAATCCTAACCTTTTAGATTGTGGGATGGAACTGAGCACCCAAAGGAAGCCCACACAGTCACAGAGAGAACATGCAAACTCTTTGCAGGCAGCAGCAGGAATTGAGCCCCAACCTTACAGCTGGTGCTGTAAAGTGTGGTGCTATGCAACTGTTCCACCCCTCTATACCTCCTGATTCTACTGCCACTCATTTACATGCAGGCCAGTTATAAAGTTCAAAGCAAGTTTTATTATTAAAGTACATATATGTCTCCATATATAAGCCTGAGATTCGTTTTCTTGTGGGTATACTCAATAAATCTATAGAATAATAACCATAACAGAATCAATGGAAGACCGCCCAACTTGGGCGTTCAACCAAAGTGCAGAAAACAACAAACTGTGCAAATACAGAAAGAAAGAAATAACAATAACAAGTAAATAAGCAATAAATATTGAGAACACGAGGCAAAGAGACCTTGAAAGTGAGTCCATTGGTTGTGGGAGCATTTCAATGATGTGGCAAGTGAAGTTATCCCCTTTGGTTCAAGACGCTGATGGTTGAGGGGTAGTAACTGTCCCTATACCTGGTGGTGTGAGTCCTAAGGCTTTTGTAGCTTCTTCCTGATGGCAGCAGCGAAAAGAGAGCATGACCAATTAAGACACCAACCAGCACATTTTGGATGTGGGAAGGAACTGGAGAGCCAAAGGGGAAACCCACGTGGTCACAGTGAAAAATTGCAAATTCCACACTGATGGCACCAGAGGTCAGGGTCAAATTCAGCTTGGTGAACCGGTGAGGCAGCTGCACTACCTGCTGGTGATTAACAGCACAGTTGCAAATTTGTCCTGTCAGCATGGTTTTCTGTATTAAAATAACTATTTCATAATAATGTCAGGGCCAACAAGGTGACAAGCAAAAAGAACTGGGGTGACAGCAGGAAATATTTCTGGAATAGATTATTGTGATTTGGAATGCATGACTTAATATGATTCATTAGTAGCTTTTAGATTTAGATAGAAAAGCACTTTGTATGGATGTTGGAAAAGAGCAGAGGATCACGATTAAATGGACTGCATTTTCTTGTGCAAGTTCAATGGTCGAGCGACGTCTGTCATGCAGAACTATTCCAGAGCAGTGTGACTTAGATTAGATCAATGGGTCGATGTCAGCATCCAATTTCACCAGACTTTCTTCTTCTGCAGTCCCATAATCGCCCATCTGACTCATGTGATCTGGCAGATGACATCACTTGAGAATGATTGACAACCAACGCTTTTACAAGTTCATCAACAATGAGCTCTCTTTTCTACCAACAGAGCAGAACTTCCATCAACAGGAACATAAAAAAAGGAAAGGTCACTCAACCCTATTCCATTTAATTGGATCAGGCCTATCTACATCTCCATTTTCTTTGACCAGCTATTAGCTGTATTTTTTGATAGCTCTGTTTAATAAAAGACTATTGACCTCTGTGTGAAATGCACTCAGCGGCCATCTCATGAAGTCTCCCCTGTACTAAATAAAGTGACCACTGAGTGTATGTTCATGATCTTCTGCTGAGGTAGCTTATCCTCTTCAAGATTCAACGTGTTGTGCATTTAGAGATGCTCTTGTACACACCACTGTTGTAATGTGTGGTAATTTGAATTACTGTATCCTTCCTGTCAGCTTTAGCCAGTCTGGTCATTCTCCTCTGAGTTCTTCCATTAACAAGGTGTTTTTGCCCACAGAACCGCTGCTCACTGTACATTTTTTTCACACCGTTCTCAGTAAACTCTGGAGGCTGCTGTATGTGAAAATCCCAGGAGATCAGCATTTTCTGAGATAAGCAATCCACCCCGTCTGACTCCAACAATCATATGCAGTCAAAGTCACTTTGATCACCTTTCTTCCTCATTCCGATGTTTGGTCTGAACTATAACTGAACCTTTTGACCACACCTGCATGCTTTTAAGCATTGAGTTGCTGCCATGTGATTGGGTGATTAGATATTTGCATTAACAAGCAGGTATACAGGTGTACCTGATAAAGTAGCAGCTGAGTGTACTCCAATTCGCTAAGCAATTCTCAGCTTCTAAGTGAGAGAGTTTAAGATACCATCCACCCTTTCCTTGAAAACTTGCTTGATGGAGGTGAGCCTAATGCAGTATTCTGACCTGAAGCACCAGCAGTTCCTTTAATAAGAACATAAGAATAGGAGCAGGAGTAGGCCATCTGGCCCGTTGAGCCTGCTCCACCATTCAATAACATCATGGCTGATCTGGCCATGGACTCATCTCCACCTACCTGCCTTTTCCCCATAACCCTTAATTCCCCTGCTATGCAAAACACTATCCAACTTTGTCTTAAATATATTTTCTGAAGTAGCCTCTACTGCTGCATCAGGCAGAGAATTCCACAGATTCACCACTTTCAAGGAAAATCAGTTCCTTCTCATCTCCGTCCTAAATCTACTCCCCCAAATCTTGAGGCTATGTCTCCTGGTTCTAGTCTCACCTACCAGTGGAAACAACTTTCTTGCCTCTATCTTATCTATCCCTTTCATAATCTTATTTGTTTCTATAAGATCTCCTCTCAGTCCCCTCACAAACACTGCTCAACCACAGTTCCTGCAGTGGATTGTTTGCAGATGCAGATTCCATTGTGGCTTGGGTTTGGGAAGTGACAAAAAAACATCTAACATACAAAGGAAAGCCAATTAACCAACAGCCAATGCAGTCATTAGTGAAATCTGAGCAGTCAGACTTTAAACCCTGAGTAACAAGGCTAGATCAACACATTCCAGTATGTTTTTGCAGTCCCTCAGGGCTGAGGGTAACTTGCTTCAAGTGCAGTTTTCTGATTTCTAAGGTGGTTGAGGAGTCCATTTTGGGAATCACAGTCTTCAACTGTGGGGTAGGAGGTATCTGTTGGGGCAAGTGAGTAGGTATGGCGTTCTTTTTACTGCTAAAGTGGAGCTTCTGTGTTTTTACAATGTATTGAGGTTCTCAGCACCATTTTGTTTTTCCACAGTGGGCCAGAGTTTCCAAAAAATGTACGGGGCTCTGGAACACATCCTTGAATCATTCCCTCTGTTCATCTGTGATAGATCTTAGAATCAGCGGCTGTTTCAGGAGTTTATGGTCTGCCATGCATGTTGCCTGCTCAACAGCACTGCTGATTGTGACTAGGGTTTATTGTAACTGGGAATGTAGGCCTGAGAGACACCAGTAATATCAGTTTCCTTATCCTTCCAGAGAACTTGGAAGATTTGGTGGTGCCTGCAAGTGTGGTATTTTTCTAGGTCTTGATGTGACTACTGTAGGTAGTCCAGATCTGAGGAGTGTACAGGAAAACAGGGATCACTTATACCTTGTAGACCCGGAGTTTTGTGCTAGATTGAGGTCTTGATCTACAAATGCTTTATGACATCTTCGAACACAATCTTAAGTTAGAAGTTTCAAAGGTTTTCCTTAATGTTCCTTTTGTGAATTCATCATCATCATAGTTATGTTCCATGTGGTATGACGTAGGCAGTTATGGCCTCATGACCATAATTGTTCTTGGTAAATTTTCCAAACCAAGTGGTTTGCCACTTCCTTCTTCTGGGCAATCCCTTTACTAGATAGGTGATCCGAGCCATTATCAATGCTCTTCAGAGATTGTCTGCCTGGTGTTAGTGGCTGCATAACCAGGACTTGTGATATGCATCAGCTGTTCATACGGCCATCCACCACCTGCTCCCTTGGCTTCACATAACCCTGAACGGGGGGCTAAACAGATGCTACACCTTGCCTAAGAGTAACCTGCAGGCTATCAGAGGGAAAGAATGCCTTACACCTCCTTTGGTAGAGATGTATCTGCAGTGTTTCTAAGGTTTCTACATCCTTCATATAATGAGGCGACCAAAACTCCAAGGGTGTGTTTAACCCAAGTTTCACAGGCTGCAAGATTACCTTACGCCTCTTGAACTTGACTTCCCCAACCATTGAAGGCCAAAACACAGTAAGACTTCTTAACCACTCTATTAACATACATGGCAAATGGGAGCGATCTTTGGACTTGGACTCCAAGATCCCCCTGTTCCTCCACACTGCCAAGAATTTGCCATTAACCTTGTACTCTGCCTTCAAGTTTGACTTTCCAAAGTGTACCACTTCACACGTTTCTAAACTGAACATCATCTGCCACTCCTTAGCCCTACTCTGCATCCTGTCAATGTCCCTACAAGCATCTTCTATACAATCCACAACACCTCCAATCTTTTTGTCATCTGCAAACTTACTAACTAACTCTTCTACTTCCTCATCTGATCACAGGCAGCAAGTGTCGCAGAACAGATTTCTGCAGAACACCTCTGGTCACCCCCAGGCAGAATACATTCCATCTACTACCACCCTCTATGGACACGCCAATTCTGAATCCACACAGCCAGGTTTCCCTGATCCCGTGCCTCCTGACTTTCTGAACGAGCCTACCAAGGGGAACATTATAAAATGCCTTTCTACTATACATATATGCCATATCCACTGCTCTACCTTCAACAATATGTTTAGTCACTTCCTCAAAAAAGTCAATCAGGGTCATAGTTCCTTCACAAAGCCATACAGACTATCCATAATCAGACTATGCTTCTCCAAATGCTTGTAAATTCTGTCTGTTTCTCCTTCCAGTAAACAATCCCCCCTCCCCATTATTCCCCACTGTGTCCTTTTACTTCTTCTCACCTGCCTATTACCTTCCCTGGGTCCCCTCCTCTTTCCCTTTCTCCCTCTCCTATCAGATTCTTTCTTCTACAGCCCTTGTCCATTCCCACCCACCTGGCTTCACCTATCACCTTCCAGCCAGCCTCCCTCCCCTCCCACCACCTTTTTATTCTGGCATCCTCCCACTTCCTTCTCAGTCCCGGTGAAGCGTCTCAGCCTAAAACATCGACTGTTCATTCACTTCCACAGATGGTGCCTGACCTGCTGAGTTCTTCCAGCGTTTCAAGTGTGTTACTTTGAAATTCCAGCCTCTGTAGACTTCCTCATGTTTGTGATTAACTGTCTCTAAAAATCCTCCCCAAAAGTTTGCCCACCACTGACTAAGACTCACTGATCTATAATTCCTTAGATTATTCCTATTAACTTTCTTGAACAACCAAATAATATTTGCCCTCATTCAGTCTTCTAGCGTTCATCTTGTGGCCAGTGAGGGCACAAAGGCAGCACTGTAGATTAGCAGTTAACGCCATGACTCAGAGCCCTAGTTGTAAGATTCCCGCCACCGTCTGTAAGGAGGTTGTATTTTCTCCCTGTGACTAACTGGGTTCCACCAGGTATTCCTCTCACGTTCCAAACAGCGTATCATTAGGGTTAGTGAGCTGTGTTAGAACCAGAAGTATGGTGACACTTGTGGGCTACCCAGCACAATCCTTGCTGACTTGATTTGATGCAAATGACACATTTCATTGCATGTTTCGATGTACATGTGACAAATAAAGCTAATCAAATCTAATCTAAGATTGTCACCAAAGGCTAGGTCAGAGTCCTAGGGTCAGAGGTCCAAGGTCAGTGAGTCCTGGAATTGGAGGACCATTGAGGTGAGTTGGCAAATCTAGAGCTTAAGGTCTGGGAGTCAGCAAGTCCAGAGGTCAAAGTCTATAATCTGAGAAGCATGGGGCAAGTCCTGGGGTTCCTTCTCAGAAGTTGCTGGAGTCCAGAGGTCAAAGCTGGAGGTTGAAATCCAGAGGTTGGTGAATCTGAAGGTTGAAACCCAAAGGTCGAGGACAAAAATGAGCAAGTCTGGAGAAAGAAGCCCGAAAGTCGAAGACTAACTTTGGCGAGTGCAAAGATTGAACCTTGAAGGTTCATGGCCTGTCCAGAGGTTAGAAGCCTAATGTCTGTGAGTCTGGGGCCTAGGACTGGAGGTTGGAGGCTGGGAGGCAGCTTGTCCTGCAGATGGAGGCCAGTCTGTTTTTGTGATTGGTTGATGGGTGGGAGGGTGGGAAAAGGGCTTATTTTGCTGTTGCTGTTTTGTTCTGCTGTTGTTGTTCTGCCAAACATTGTGGAATGCCATGTTGGCGCCAGATAAAGAAATCTGAATCTTCAGTCTCTGGTGCACCTGTGCGTACTCTGGGTACTTTTAACCAATGCAGGAGTCTGTTGCCCTCCCTCAATGTTGTAAGAACAAAGGACTTACAGGAAAGCACGAAGGGACAGCATTTGCTCCTTCAAAGGCAGATTTTTGCTGATTGAATTAGTGCAGTCAAATAGCAGTCATTTTCCTGAAGCCTGAGCTCTGTTTGCTCTCTGCAGGGGGCTGAAGGTCTTGGAAAGGGTGGGGGAGTGGGTGGTGGCAACTCTGAGAAGCTTTCATTTTGTTGCCTGATCTGGGAATTTTTGCTCTTGGCAGACTCTAGTATCAACAATTTCAAATATTCATCAGTTCGTCACATGTCAGTGCTCTTTCATTTATGGAGGCAAAGAAGAGAAGCAAAGATAAAGGGAATTGTAATGCTGACTTTATCTTAGCTGCGGCTCAGTGGTGGTGCTGTTTGAATCAGAGTGTTGTATGAAATTATTCTACTCCGAGAGGGGCTTGCATTTTGATAGTCTCTTAGATTCAGATTTAAAGTTCAAAGCAAATTTATTAACAAAGTGCTTATACTGTATGTCACCATGTATAACTCTGAGATACAATTTCTTGTGGGCATACTCTGTAAATCTATAGAACAACAACCGTAACAGACTCAATGAAAGATCGCCCGACTAGGGTGTTCAACCAGAGAGCAGAATTGTGCAAATGCAAAAAGAAGAAAAAATAATATTAAGTGAATAAGCAATAAATATCGAGAAAATTAGATGAAAAATCCTTGAAAGTGAATCTGAAGCAGAATCAGGTTTAATATCACCAGCATGTTTTGTGAAATTGGTTAACTTTACGGCTGCAGTACAATGAAATACATGATAAATAAATATACAGAAAAAACTATATTACAGTAAGTATATATATGTCTATTAAATAGTTAAGTCAAAAATAAGTAATGCAAACAAAATAGAGAAATAAGAAGTATTGAGGTAGTGTTCATGGGTTCAATGTCCATTCAGAAGTCTGATGGCAGAGGGGAAGAACCTGTTCCTGAATCATTGAGTATGTGCCTTCAGGCTTCTGTATTTCCTTCCCAACAGTGTGAAGAGGGTATGCACTGGGTGTTGGAGGTCCTTTGTGATGACACTGCCTTCCTAAGGCACCATTCCTTGAAGTTTCTTGGATACTACAGAGGTAAGACATTGGTTGTGGGAACATTTCAGTGTTGGAGGAAGTGAAGTTGAGTGAAGTTATCCCCTTTACTTCAAGAGCCTGAATTGTGAATTCAGATTCTCAGTTACTTGTCACATGTACGCTCAGTGGCCACTTTGTTAGGAACCTTCTGAACTGAATAAAGTGGCCACTGAGTGTACATTCATGATCTTCTGCTCCTGTAACCCTTCCACTTCAAAGTTTGATGTGTTGTGCATTCAGGGATGCTCTTCTGCACACCACTGTTGTAGTGCATGTACTGTCGTCTTCCTGTCAGCTTACCAGTCTAGCTATTCTCCCCTGCCCTCTCTCATTAACAAGGCATTTTCTCCCACAAAACTGCCATTTACTGGATGTTTTTTGGGGTTTTTTTTTGCACCGTTCTCTGTGAACTCTAGAGACAGTTGTGTGTGAGCATCCCAGGAAACCAGCAATTTCTGAGATGTTCAAACTGCCCCGTCTGTCATCAACAATCATTCCACGGTCAAAGTCACTCAGATCACATTTCTTCCCCGTTCTGATGTTTAGTCTGAAAACAACTAAACCTTTTGACCACATCTGGATGCATTTATGTGTTGAGTTTCTGCCACATGTTTGGCTGATTGGATATTTGCACTAGCGAGCAGGTATACAGGTGTACCTAATAACATGGCCACTGAGTGTGTATTGAAACATGCAATGAAATGCCTCAAGTGCACTAATGACCAGCACACCTAGAGATGTGCTGGGGGCAGCCCACAAGTGTCAGCACACAAACCAGCGTCAACATAGCACACCCACAATGCTGAGCAGAACAACACAACAAGCAACAAAACAAAAACCGCAAAACAAGCCCCTACCCTTTGCTCACATGGGCAGTCCTCCAATGCCAGGACAGGTCTCCATTCACCAGGCTTTGGCCATCGGGCTTTGAATTCCAGACTTTCAATCGATCATCAGATTTCAATCTTCAGTATCGTTGCATGATACAACACAGAAACAGGCCCATAGGCTCACTGAATTCATGCTGGACATTTCTATCTATCTATCCATCTATCTACATGATTTATTTAGAGGTGCAGCAAGACCAGGTAGTATGTCTGGGAAACTGGAGCACCCAGAGGAACTCCTTACAGTCATTGGGAGAACATACAAACTCTTTACAGACAGTGTGGCTGAATTGAACCCAGGTAGCAGACACTGTAATAGCATTATGCTACCTGCTGCACTACCGTGCTGCCCCATCAACCCCTGCTGTAACCCACCTTATTCTCTCCACATCCCCATCAGCACACTGCTGTTCTACTACTCAACAGGGGCAATTTGCAGAGGCCAATTAACCTACCAATCTGCACATCTTTGGGATGTGGGTGGAAACTGGAGGATGCAGAAGAAATCCATACATTCTAATTCTAACAAAGAGACCTGGGAGTCCTCGTACAGGATTCCCTAATGTTTAACTTGCAGGAGGAGTGGGTGGTAAGGAAGGCAAATGCAACATTAGTGTTCATTTCAAGAGGACTAGGATATGAGACCAAGGGTGTAATGCTGAGGCTTTATAAGGCATTGGTCAGACCATGCTTAGAGTTATGTGAGTGGCTTAGGGCCAATTATCTAAGAAAGGATATGCTGACATTGGAGAGGGTCACAGGAGGTTCATGAAAATGATTCCAGCAATAAAAGGGTGAACATATGAGAAGCTTTTGATGGATTTGGGCCTGAACTCACTGGAGCTTGGAAGAATGAGGAGGGATCTCATTGAAACCTATTGAATATTGAAAGGCCTAGATAGAGTGGATGTTTCCAATAGTGGGTGAATTTCTTTAGCCAGGGGGTGGTGAATCTGGTGGAATTTATTGCCACAGTCAGCTGTGATGGCCAAGTCATTGAGTATATTTAAAACAGAGGCTGATGGGTTCTTGATTAGTCAGGGCATCAAAGGTTATGGGGTGAAGGCAGGAGAATGGGGGAATCAGAGGGATATTGGACTGGATGGACCAAATGGCCTAGTTCTTCCCTATGTCTTATGGACTTATGATCGAACAGATAATATTCAGACAATATTTCACAGTACTTCACAATAGCACACATTTCACGGCTATTGCAGGCACAGCTGTGCAGCAGGTAGTGCAGCTGCCTCGCTGTTCCTGCAGCTCAGGTTTGATCCTGACCTTCCCATGCGGAATTTGTACATTCTCCATGCAACCAACATGCACAAATGCTGGAGGAACTCAGAAGGTCAGGCGGTATCTACGGAAGGAAATAAACAGTCGATGTTTTGAGCTGAGGCCCTTCAACTGGACTAGAAAGGAAGGGGGCCGAAGGGCTTTGCTCAAAACATCGACTGTTTATTCCTCTCCATAGACGCTGCCTGACTTGCTCTTCCAGCGTTTTGTGAGTGTTGCTCAAGACTTACAGCATCTGCCAAATCTCCTGTGTCTCCTGTGACCACCATGGTTTCCTCCCACATTTCAACAATGTGCTGGTTGTTAGACTAATTGTTTAATGCAAATTTCCCCTGGTGTAAGTGGGTGGTGAGAGAACTGGCATGGTATTAAAAACAAGAATTGCTTGCAGGGAAATGATAGAAATGCTTAGAAAGCCAGCATAGATTCAATGGGCTGAATGACCTATACAATGACATGAGAAATACTGTAACGTCAACAGCCAATTCATGCACAGCAAGCTGCCACAAACACCATTGTGACCGTATATGTAATGTGAAGAATATTGGCACAGGTCACAAGGGGAATTATCCTTGCTTTTTTAAAAAACCTCTTTGGACCCCCAGGACACTCAGCTAAGAGTATCAAGAGTGCACTGAGATGCAGAGGCTGGCACAGACAGTAGCTTGCCTAGCAGCAGCCCGCCAGCCTGATCCCAAGATCCAACTATGAGTTGTTTAACTGCAACAGCTTTAATATACGTTTTTGGAGCTGGAATTACCGCGGCTGCTGGCACCAGGCTTGCTCTCCAATGGATCCTCGTTAAAGGATTTAAAGTGTACTCACTCCATTCACAGAGCCTCGAAAGAGTCCTATATTGTTATTTTTCATCACTACCTCCCCGAGTCGGGAGTGGCACAAGGGAACAGACAGAAGTATGTCATTAACCTTGCTAAACACCCACAGAACTTCACTGGAGTCTCAGAAAAGAAGCAGGCTCTGCAAGGAAAGTTGACAATGAGCATGCTGTCTTTATTCACACCAACCAACTTGCCTCTGAACCTGTAGTAGACTGGTCAGCCAGAATCTGCTGACAAGAAGCATTGCTATCAATGTTTGGTGAATCGACCTCTACTTTGCAGACGGCTATCACACACCCGTTCACACTTTCCCGGACTATGATCCCTCTGAACATCAGGCCTTTGTCTTCCAGTCACTGGTTTCATTTTCCTTGTGAGAGCTTCCCTCCTCATTGTTCCCCAAACCCACCCAACCCACTTCTACCTCCTTCCCAAGGTCCATGTGATGGACCCCTTTGGTATACCCATTGTTTCAGCACTTGTCTTGCAGAGTCTACTTCCCCCTCTCCAAAAGTTACTTTTTCTCCACGAGTCCACATTTACAGCAAGCCCAATACCCTCTGCCATTTTGGTAGCCTCTGTTTTCCTGATCTCAGCCTGCTTATCTTCACCACGAACATCTCATACCAGAATAATCTGAGAGCTCTTCACCAGCCCTTGCCAGGTACTTGTCTTCACATAGCTGCACTTACACCAATATTCAACGGCTTTTTCCTTCAATCCATAAACACAAGGCATTCTGCAGATGCAGGGCAACACACACAAAATACTGGAGGAACTCAGCAGGGCAGGCAGCAGCGTCTATGGAGAGGAATAAACAGTCAGCATTTTGGACCAAGGCCCTTCATCAGGACTGGAAGGGAAGGGGTTAGAACTAGGTTAAAGTATTAAATAGAATTGGAAGACAAATTCATCAGGATGAATCACAGCCCGAAATATTGACTGTTTATTCCCCTCCATAGATGCTGCCTAACACATTGAGGTGGTGGGAATGCCGATGCTTTATAAGTAGGGGGAGGGTTAATGCTGCTTACTGCTGCTTGTGCATGGGAGAGGGCAGGAGGCTTGGGGTTCTTACTTCTTTTTTCCATCGTTCATTCTTTGGGTTTTGGTTTCTGTTTCAAGGATGTCTGCGGAGAATAAGAATTTCGGGTTGTATATTTTATACATTCGCTGATATTAAATGGAACCATTAAACCATTGAGTTCCTCCAGCATTTTGTGTGTTGATTTTTCCTCAATACTTCCACCCTCACCGTGTTAAAGGTGTAGCTATGGGACCTCACATGGATCCAAACCACGCCTGAATCTTCATTGGATGTATAGAATAGGCCATTTTCCATCCTATTTAAGCCCTTCCCTTTGCTTTGCTTTCAAAAATATACACTGATGACTGAATTGGTGCCCCTCACTGTGTCTTTATAGTTCTGTCATTTTCCACCACCCTCATTGCTACATTTCCATAATCCTTCCCTTCCCTTTTTTGATATCGCTATCTCCATCTCAGGGGATAGATAAGATATGCTTTAGAAGCTCACTGACTCTCACACCTGTTTCACCTGTACTTCCTCCCATCCTGTGTCTGGATAAGGACAGGTTCCTATTCCCCCAGCTTCTCTTTCTTTGTTATACCTGCTTTGATGATGAGGCTTTCCACATGTATCTTTGAGGTATTTTTACTTCTCTTTAACTAGTTCATCTCCTCTACCAGAGTCAACTAGATCCCCACTCTTTCTTGCTCCCAATCTCCCTCCATAACTATGGCTGCCTTCAGTGGGATTTCACCATCAGATACATCCTCAACAAAAGAAAATCCGCAGATGCTGATCAGATACATCTTTCCCTCCACTTCCCCTTTCTCATTCCAAAAAGACCACTCCCTTACAAATACCTGATTCACTCTTCCACCTCCACCAATTGCTCTCCTCCTTATTCATTCCTGGGTTGGAACATCTTCCCTTTTCTTCCCCAACATCCAGAGACCCAAAGAGACATGGAGTCATCACCATGGAGATAAGCCATTTGACCCAACCAGCCCATATTGCTCAAGGTTCCCATTTAAGCTGGTCCTATATCCCTCTAAACCTTTCTTATCCATGCATTGGTTTGTGTCCTTTAAATGTTATTAATATAATCTGCCCCAACCATTTCCTCTGCCAGCTCATTCCATTTGGATCATTCTCTGGGTGAAAAAAAATGCCTCTCAAATTAGTGGTAAATGTCTTTCCACTCACATTAAAACTATCCCTTTTAGTTCTTGATTCCCCGGCCCTGGAAGAAGACTACATTCACCTTATTTACGCTCCTCACAATTTTATGCACCTCTATAAGATTACCCCTCATTCCCCTACACTTCAATGGATAAAATCCGAGCTTACTCAACCCCTCTCTATAACTCAGTCTCTTAAGTCCTGGCAACATCTTCATCAATCTTTTCTTCACTTTTTCTAAATCATTGGCATTTTCCTACACCAGGGTGACCAAAACTGAACACAATAGTCCAAATATGTCCTCACTAACATGGTGCACAGATGAACCAGAATGTCCCGGTGAAAGAGCAGATCATTAGCACTTTTACTTTAGTGCTTGGCGACCACAATGAAGTTTCCTGAAAATTGGAGATGGAGCTTAGGCAGCCATATTGTAAAACACCATTGTTCAGTCTGCTATCTGATGTCTGAATGGACATTGAACCCACATACACTACCTCACTACTTTTTATTTCTATTTTTGCGCTACTTTTCTAATTTAACTATTTAATATACAGGAACAGGTGCTGTTTTCTCCCGTTTGGGGATCAGTTTTTAGTTCCAAGGTCTCTACATCTCATATTCTCAGTAATATTTATTTATTTATTTATTGATTGATTGATTATTCACACTCACTATTTCTTTATAACCTGTATAATTATTTATCAAATGATTTACTTTTTTTGTGTTTGCGGTATTAGCCTTCTTCGGCACAAATTGGTTACTCATCTGTCTGTGTGTGGTTCTTCATTGATTCTATTGTATTTCTTTGTTCTACTGTGAATTCCTGCAAGAAAATAACTCTCAGGATAGTTTATGTTGATAAATAAGTACATTGACAATCAATTTACATTGAACCTTTGATTTGTTGCCCGTACATACAATAAAGCATTTGGGAGAGGGATTTGTCAGCTCTTGCAGGGTCACAAGCATCCCCTGTCATGTTGGAATATAGTTTGTGAAAGTACTTGAATGGTTGTTTCAACTGCATGTTGACCTTGGCCTGAGTTTTTATGTAAATACATGGTCTGCTGGCCACAGTTCTGGCTTATCAGCTGTTCTGTTTACTAAGAGCTCTCAGGAATAGGACACTGTTGTAATCTGGAGAGGACCTGCATACAATTTTGGTTTCCTTAACGGAGAATTCTTCTTCCATTGGAGGCATTCAGAGAAACTTCATTAATCGGACACCAAGAATGACAGTGCTCTCGTACAAACTTAACAAATTAACAAATTTTGAGTCACATGCCGGTGATAATAAACCTGATTCTGATTCTGATCTTCACTCACAGCCCATCACTGAACTGTTCCCACAAACTCACTTTCAAGAACTCTTCAACTCACGTTCTCAATATTGCTGGCTTGCTTGCAGGTTTATCTATCTATCTATCTATCTATTTATTTATTTATTTATTTATTTATTATTTGTTTGTTTGTTCGTTCATTTATTCCTAATTAATTATTCTTTTTTCTTTTTGTACAGTATTTGCAGTTTGTTGTCTTTTGCACACTGGTTGCTTGTCTTCCCTGTTGTGCACAGTCTTGCATTGATTCAATTGTGTTTCTTGTATTTACTATGAATGCCCCGCAAGTAAACAGACCTTGGTGTTGTAAGTGGTGACGCATAAGGACTTTGGTAATACATTCACTTTGAAAGTTGAACTTTTCTGATGAGGAAGGGCTGAGCAGATTGTACCTCTACTCGGCAGAGTTTAGAATAATGAGATGAGATCTCATTGAAACATACAAGATTCTGAGGGGACATGACAGGGTAGGTGTAGATGTTTCCCCTTGGGGGGGTGTGGAGGTGGGATTTTGATGGGGTCTAGGGATCATATTTTCTGAATAAGGAGTTGCCCTTTTAAGAAGGAACTACGAAAGACATCTTTTTTTCAGAAGGTCATGAAGCTGCGGAACTGCCTGTTGGAGAAAAATGTGCTGAGTTATTGTACCTTTTCAAGGCTGATGTAGATAGGTTTTAGGACTATTTGGGGTGATGGCTGTAGGCAGGGAAGTGGAGCTGATGTCATGACTAGAACAGGCATGACCTTATTAAAAGGTGGCATGAGTGTGGGGAGGAACAAGGCCAGCTCATGTTCCTGAAAAACCTCCAGGACTAAGTCCAGACATCACAGCAACCAAACCCCCCCACCCTAAACACAACAATCACACTCTGCACATATACATCCCAGTACTGCATTGCCAGGTGAGGTGGCCAAGCTGGCCAAATTGGAATTTGTTTACTACTGAGGTGCAGTAATTTGCTTACTTATTATATGTAATAATGTGCTTACATATTACCTGCACAGATCAAATCAGTATGGAGTGCATTGAGGGAGTATAAGGTAAGACGATAACAGAGTGCAGAATAAAGTGTAACAGCTATAGAGAAAGTGCAGTGTAGATAATAAGGTGCAAGGTAGTATCAAGGGAAATTGTGAGGTGTTTATCATGGGGTGGAGGGGGTAGAGTTTGCTCTTGAGCCTACTGGTACGTGTTTTCAGGCTTTTGTATCTTCTGCCCCATGGGAGGGGGAGAAGAGAGAATATCCAGGGTGCGTGGGGTCTTTGATTACGTTTACTGAGGTAGCTGGAGACTGTGGAGAGAAGGCTGATTTCTGTAATGTGTTGGGTAAGGTGGCAGAGGAGCTGTGGGGGAATGTATTTTGGCATAAGGGATGGAGGAAGCTTATATAAACTTAATGGCATGATTCTGAAGAATGTGCAGGAAGACTAGGTTCTTGTGCATAGATTTTCTGAAATCAGGAGGACGAGCTAATAGAACAGTGAGCTAAGCAGAGTTCATTAACAGAGACATTGAGCAGAAAGACACAGTTACATTTTTGTTAGATTTTATACGCTGGTTAGACCACAACACAATTATTGACCACCAAAAATAGGAAGGATGTGAAAGTCTCCAAGGTTGTGCTGAGGAGATCAAGGATGAAGCATTAATTTTCTTTGCCATATATATTTAAATATATCAGAAGTTTACTGTGGTGTGTTTTTGTGACATGTAACAAAAACAACACCATTCAACATATAAAGGATAAAGAATTATATAAAATTAAAGTTAGTACGAATGTGCATAAATAAATAAATATCAGCATGTATTTAAAATATATTACATGATTATAAAAAGCTGTTTAAGATGCTTACATTACAGTGCAGTGACTGAGATAGTGGATAGAGGGGGGTGGGGTGTCTAACTAGTGGTTGATCAGATTAACTGCCTGAGGGCAGAAACTTTTAAGATGGCATGAAGTGTTTGTTTAATTAGCCCTAATTGTTCTAATCACCCTAAATGTTTCAATTACAATGATTTAGATAAGGTAAACAAGGAAAAGCATTCAACATAAGAGTCTTGATGAAAGGTCTCAGCCCAAACCATTGACTGTTTACTCTTTTCCATATTAGCTTCCTGACCTGCTGAGTTCCTCCAGTATTTTGTGTGTATAAGCTAGAAAATGTTAGGTGAAATCAGCAGGATGGGAGAGGGGGAATGAAATAGGAAGCTGGGAGGTGACAGGTGGGAAGGGTAAAGGGCTGGAAAAGAAGGAATCTGATATGAGAGGAGAGTGGACCACCCGAGAAAAGGAAAGAGGAGGGGCCTCAGGGGGAGGTAGTAGACAGGTGAGAAGAGGTAAAAGACCAGAGTGGGGAATACAAGAAGAGGGAAGAGGCAAAATTTACCAGAAGTTGGAGAAATCGATATTTATGTCATTTGGTTAGATGCTAACAAGATGGAATGTGAGGTGTTTGCTCCTCTAGCTGAGTGTGGCCACTTTGTGGCAGAAGAGGAAACAGTGAACTGACATGTCAGAATGGGAATGGGGATAGGAATTAACATTGTTGGCCACCGGGAAATTCCACTTTCTGTGGATGGAGTGGAGGTGCTCGACAAAGCGGTCCCCCACTTTACGTTTGGTCTCACCAATGCAGGCGAGGTTGTTTCAGAAGCAACAGGTACAGTAGATGACTGTAACAGATTCTCAGGTGAACCATTGCCTCACCTGGAAGGACCGTTCGAGGTGCTGAATGGAGGTGGCGGAGGATGTGATTGGGCAGGTGTAGTACCTGTGCCACTTCCAGGATAGTGGGGAGAGACGAATGGACAAGGGAGAGTGGGGGGCAGAGGTAAAGAAGTGTTTTATGGTAGAGTCTTGTTGAAGATGGTGGAAGTTGCAGAGAATAATGTGTTGGATGCAGAAGCTGATGGGGTGGTAGGTAAAGATGAGAGGAACTTTATCCCTGTTTATCCATTTGGAAAATGCGGTAAGCATGGATGCCCGAGAAATGGAGAAGATGTGGGTGAGGGCAGAATCAATGTGGAGGAATGGAAACCCTGTTCTTTGAAGAAAGAGGACACCTCTATTGTCCTGGAAAGAAAAATCTTATCCTGGAACCAGATGCAGGATGAGAAGAGGTATTATCAAGATAGCTATGGAAATCTTTATGTTTATTAAAGATATCAGTAGATGGTTTGTCTTCAAAGATGGAGACAGGAATTGAGAAAGGGGAGAGAGGCGCCAGAAATGGACCAAGTGAATTTAAGGGCAAGGTGGAGATTGGAGGCAAAGTTGATGAAATTAATGAGCTCAGCATGGGGGCATGAAGCAGCTCCCATTCATTGATACCATTGTTGGTGGCAGAATTACAAATAGCCAGGTGATTGGGTATACTTAAAGCAGTGGATGATAGGTTCTTGATTATACAGAATATCAAAAGTTACAGGGAGTGAGTTAGGTGGTTACTGCCTGTTATGCTGCTGGAACTTAGGGTAGCAATAAAGGTCCTCCATCTCTGTCTGTCTTTGGCCATCTTCTGTATGTGCCCCAGGTGTGGTTCTTGATTTTGGTTGAGTTTGGAGCTTCCTTCATCGTGCCGGTAGTTCCTTCTCAGTTTTCACTACTGTCAGTCATGCATTTTCTGGATGGAGACTCAGGAATACAATCACACACAGATAAAAGATTCTTCATTGCTCTTTCTGTAACAACTTGTTTTGATGAAGCAGGGTTGTTAGCCCTGAACTAAACACCCAAACCTGACAGATCGGTGGACCACTCTTAGTCTGGCCTCTACCCCTTGACCTGTTTGGCATGGGTGATCCCACCAAGAGCCAAAGCATAAAGCCCTGACTCCAGCCTACATAGCTCTCCGGGTCATTGAGGCATGCAAGCCTCCAAAACCTATGACAAGGTTGTGGTCCTCTTGGAGGTTTACAGGGAGAAGGCAGGAGAATGGTGTTGAGAGGGAAAATTAATCAACTATGATCAAGTGGCAGAGCAGTCTCAATGTACTGAATGGCCTAATTCTGCTTTTATGTCTTATGGTCTTATGGGATGACCAGTGGTTCATATTTAAGGTTTTGGGCAAAGATAGAAAAGGATGTGAGGAAGAACCTTTTCCTTCGAGCAGTAAGGGGTAATCACCTGGAATGTTGCCTACACGTTGGGAGAAGCAGAAATGATCAATGCTTTACAAGGAAAATCAGATACAAACTTAAGAGAACTTGTGGATGAGCAGAAAAATGTCTTGGAGAAGATTTCCTTGCAGAGAGCTGGCATAGGTTCAATGGGCAAATATTGTGCTCTCTTGTTATATAGTAAATCTATGACTATCAGACAAACATTCTGTAGTGAGCACATGAAAATCGTGGACATGAAGTAACCAGTAGATCTGCCCTAGTCATACGTTGGCATCCCCTCAACTTCCTGTGATGCATTACCCACTTCCTGTTAGACATCAGGGAGGGTTGTGCACTGAGTCTGCTGTGGCGGAGTAGGCAGTCCTCTCCCCGTGTGTCAGAAAATCAGGGATTGGTCCCATCTCAGAGATTTGAGCATGTACATTCAGCAGCCACTTTATTATGTACACCTACACATTAATAGAAATACAGTAGATTCTGGTTAGTTGGGACACCTTGGGATGAGTGCATTCTGACCTAATTAAGCAGCTGCGATGATTAGCCAAAGTTTCATAGAAATAGTTAAAAAGGTATAAAAAAGACAAATTACCATTTAACTGAGTAACAAATCAGGTATTTAATTGACATACAGAACAAACTAGAACTCTACCGATACTATAATACTGTATATTAATTCCTAATAGTTATTGGTGTAGGAATTAGTCGAGAGTATGCTGATGTGTTCTTTTGATTGACTGTAAATGTACAAATTCAGTGCAGACACAAAGTGCAGATAATGGACTACCTTTATAGAATGCTTTTGATGATTGTATTATCCAATTTTTCATTTTCATTGTAACCTTCAAGATGATTGTCAACACCTTCAAATTCTTCATAGTTTCTAACTTATTTAGTGAGATCATTTCATTTTCACTCCTGGCCATTTCTGCCATCTCCATGCCTGAATGCATGAAACTGCAGTGAGCAAAATAGTTCTTTCTTTCTTTCTCACCAACTACAGCATCAGTGACAAAAAATCACTGCTTTTTTAACAGAAACATATGCAACTTATGCTATTTTAAAAAGTGTTTGTTCTACAGACAGTGTAGTGTCTAATGGCCACACAAGTGCCAACAGCTGATGCTAGTTAGAAACTGTTCAGCAACAGTCTCTTGTCCCAATTAAGTGGCAACATGTCCCAAATAAGCAAAGGGAATTCTGACTATTTTTTTGATTAGTTTTTGTTCTTCAAATGTTGTCCCAAATAAGTGGCTGCTCCAATTAACTGATGGCCCAATTAACCAGAATCCACTGTATGTAATCAGCCAATCATGTGGCACTAATTTAATGCATAAAAGCATGCAGACATGGTTTTGCATCAGTTGTTGTTCAGACCAAACATCAGAATGGGGAAGAAATGTTATCCAAGTGACTTTGAATGTGGAATGAATGATTGCTGGTGCCAGATGGGGTGGCTTGAGTATCTCAGAAACTGCTGACCTACTGGAATTTTCGCGCTCAACAGTCTCTAGAGTTTACAGAGAATGGTAAAACAAAAAAAAAACACCTTGTTAATGAGGAGAATGGCCAGACTGGTTCAAGCTGATAGGAAGGGAACTGTAACTCAGATAACTACATGTTACAGCAGTGGTGTGCAGAAGAGTATCTCTGAATGCACAGCGTGTTGGACCTTGAAGTAGATGGGCAATATCATCAGAAGACCACGAACATACAAGAATATATGTACCTCATACAGGAGGTACCGAATAAAGTGGCCACCGAGTATAATCTGGTTAATATGCCATGCCAGAGCTGCACTGATAGAGCCGTAGTCTCTCTCAGGAGATGGCAACTGCTCAGCCAGTGATCTTGTGGCAGTCATTCAAAGAAGGACCAAGATAATTCTCCTTGATGCCCCGGCCAATTCCTGTACCTCAAAAACATCAACAAAGACAGGGTTTCTCATCCTTTATTACACCATGCATGCAGAAGCTCGCTGTGTGCACATTAGCTGCATGACAACGTTGACATTTTAGTAAATTCTCATGCAAGAACAGGGATCTATGGACACTGAAAATCTGAAATGTAACCAGAAAATCCCAGTGCCATCACTGAAAATGGATGTTGGTGGAAGGTCATTAATTAGAAATAATGAGTTGATGAGTTTATTATTTATTTATTTGTTTATTATTATTATATGTTTTTGTATTTGCACATTTTTTTTTATGCACATTGGTGTTTGCTTGTTCAAAGTACGTTTATGATCAAAGTATGTACTCATTATACAACCTTGAGATTCATCTCCTAACAGGTAGCCACAAAACAAAGAAACCTAAAAGAACCCATTAAAAAAAAGACCATCGAATACCCAATGGGCAGGGAGAGTAAAAAACAAATCATGCAAACAATAAACACAAGCAAATTGCGTTCTGAACTGATGTCCACAAAGGGAGTCTGAGATCCATAGTTCAGTGCAGAGCCAGGCCAATGTTGTGGAGCAGTGAGCTGAACTGGCCCATCCCTAGTCTCCAGCCACAACCTTTTCAAGCTGGCCCAGTGCCTAAATCATCTTCTGAACATTTGGGTCAATAGCCTTGATACGCTGTGGTGCCTGGACCTCACCCCCTTGATTCAGTCTGTACCGGGTCTAGTTTATCATTGATTTTATTTCTTTGTACTACTGTGAATGCCCACAAGAAAATGAATCTCAGGGTGGTATATGGTGACCTATGCATACTTTGATAATGAAGTTGCTTTGAACTTTGATTGTTCACCATCTGATCCCAACCTATGCCCACATTTGCCCATCCCTGTGCTCCCTGGGTACATTAACCATTCACATCCGCACAACTCCCAATGACCTTCACAGTGATCTTACGAGAGCAATTGAGGCTCAAATCCCACCCCCCCCCCCAGCACTTACAACAGCATATGCTGATAATATGAAGCATTTAGAACAATTAAAATTGATGTTTAAAAATCAGGAATTATAAAATAATGCATTTAATCAAACTGCTGTGAGCTAAGGCACTGTACAGTGAATTAAAGTATGTCATCACTTTGCTCTTTTATGGTTACCATTCAAATGAGATATGAGCTGGGGTAGATCAGTAACCGCACAGCAGCTTAGTGATTAGCGTATTACTTTACAGAGCCTGCTGTAAGATCAGTTTTCAATTCCCACCGCAGTTTGTAAGGAGTTTATATATCCTTCCTGTGGCTGTGTGGGTATCCACTGGGTGCCCCAGTTTCCTAACACATTCTGAAGATGTATGGGTTAGGGTTAGTAGGTTGTAGGCAGGCTATGTTGGTGCCAGAAGCTGTGCCCGCAGCACAATCCTTGATACAAAATGCTGTATTTGCATTTCACTAAATGCTTTGATGTTTCCATGTAGATGTGACAAATAAAGGCAGCCTTTATCTTTAGCAACACAAACAAAGGAGCTCAGCAAGTCAGGGTGCATCTACGGAACTCACAAAATGCTGCATTTTTATCTGTTGGACTTAAATCTGAGGGGTCAGATATGAAGTGCATTTAACTACCAGGCTAGTATATTATAGCGCAAGCCTGCACTTTGTGGAAAGTCTGGGGAAACAACATGCACCACCCTGATCCAACCTCAGCAATAGAACACAATGCACTATCCCTTGCACTACCACAGACTCGTCTCTGTGTGACATTCTTTTGCACTAACTTCTCCTTTGCCCAGCCCATTTTTTTTCTGTCTTGTGTAAGTTACATTCTACGTTGTTGTCTGAATGTGTCTGAGATGCTGCTGCAAGCAAGTCTTCCATTGTACCACAACCTCACTGTATTTGTGCACCTGGCAGTAAACTCAGCTTTAAAGAGTGAGAGGAGAGATGTTTCTTACCTACACACTGCAGCACTCAGGTACAGATGTCCAGTCTGCATCAGTGTACAAACAGCATGTTCTGTATGGAACTCCTGGGTAGTCAGGAGTATGAGCTCTAGGTGTCTCTCTCCTTAGAGACTGCCTGACCTGCTGTGCATGTCCAGAGCCACAAGCAAAAAGCTCGAGGAACTCAGCAGATCAGGCAGCATCTACATAGGGAAATGGACAGTCGACATTTCAGAATGAGGATCTGTGTACTTCCGGTTGGGGGAACTCAGCACTTTGTGTGTGTTGCTTGGATTTACAGCATCTGCAGATTGTCTCTTGTTTATGGTTGGGCATGTAGTTTAAGCCCATCACCCCGATTGGTGTATAGGCCACCAATGACAGCTTGCCAGATTCTCTGTCCTGAGCCAGTCTTTCAAGTGGCCCCCGGGTATAGCCCATCTGGGCGCAGACCCTTCCTCCCCCAGGGATGAGGTGTTTGGAGCTTCTGGTGGCGTTTCTGTAGCTCTGGGTTTGCCAGCCCTGTGCCCAACCCTCCTCCTCCTTTTGTAGCCAGGCTTGGGTTCGTCCATGGAGGAGTTCAGAAGGATAAGAAATGTAGATCTGTAGCTTTGCTCATTAGTTTCCAGCGAGCAGCAACTGAACAGCCTGGACGTGATTCATTGACTCAGCCTGGCCAATAATACCTGAGATCACTGGGAAATTGACTCATCAATATTCTTCTCTGGTAAAGAGCAAATCACCAGTAGCACATTAAAAATAACTGATCTCTTCTCTTTGCCAATGGCTCTCCCTGCCCTTAAAAAAAATGTAGATTTTCCGATAAAAACAGTAAAATACTGAAAATAGCTAAATATCTTTCAAAATATTGCTCTTTTACTTTTGCAACATAAGCAGTTGCAAATTTGTGAAATCTGCCATTTACTGCATTTATTCTGCACATGATGGGATTATTTTGAGGCTGTGTGGGCTGCTAATGACCCGGAGAGCTGTGTTGGCTGGAGTCAGGGCTTTATGCTTTGGCTCTTGATAGGGTCACTCATGCCAAACAGGGAAAAGGATAGAGGGCAGACTAAAAGGGGAACACCGGTCCTCAAGGTTTTAGGGTTCAGCTTGGGGCTAACTACCCTGACTGGTCAAACAAAATTGTTATGGAAACAGCAATGAAGAATCCTTCTACATCTGAGTGTGACAGTATTCCTGAGTCTCCACCTGGGACTTGCATGACTGATAGTAGTGAAAACCGAGAGGAAGCTACTGACACAATGAAGGAAGCCTTGAACACCGCCAGAGATGGAGAATCTTCATTGCTGCCCTAAGCACCAATAGCGTAACAGGTTGTAAGTAAATCAGTAAGAGCAGGCCATTGAGGTTGCTATTTTTTGTATGGTTGTGTCTCGCGTTAAGTGCGGAGCTCAACAGACATGCTGTGTAGCATCAAATCGCATGGTTTGACACCACTAATTCAATTGGGCATGTATGCCCCACTTTGGTGATGCTAGCAGAGGAAGGGCCTTTGTGTAATGCGCACATGCCAGGCAGTTATGTGATGTGTAGGACCCTGGAAAAAGGAAAGATTAGCTTTATTTGTCATGTGTACATCAAAATATCTGTCTGTGGGGAAGACAAATTTCAGGGTGTCTCCTGCCTACGTACTTTAATAATAAATGTACTTTGAACTTTTTTTTGAACTTCAACTATCAAAACATACAGTGAATTTTGTTTCAAGGCAAATCGGCGGGGACTGTACTGGGGACAGCCCACGAGTGAACAAACTGGAACGAACTGGAGCACCCGAAGGGGAATCCCACATGGTTAGGGGTAAAATGTATAAACACATTTCAGACAGCAGTGAAATTGAACCCAGGATACTGGCGCCACGATAAACGTTAACCGTACAATAAGTGTGAAACTACCATGCTGCCTCTGGAATGGTGAAGAGCAGAGCTGAAGAAAAAAGAAGTTGAACTACCTGCTAGCAACCCCTGCACAACTCCGCACAATTACTTGAGGGCCGAGTTTCCACTTATTTCTCACTTGCTAAGTCAAATGAAAAACAGGACTAGACCGCTCCTCCCCTGTTACCCATTCAATAGAATTATGACTATCTGATTGTAATCTCAATTCCGATTCACTGATTTATTGGCGGACGTCGGGGAAGCTGCAGTGTCACCTGTTTACAGCCGCCAGGACAGAGATGTTGAAGCTGGTGCACTCCACCAGGGGGCGATATGGCACACTGTCCAGTCTGGAATTGGTGCTGTCCTCGACAAAAGACGAGCTGTATTGTGATCAACTGTAGACATCTGTGGCATTCACGGACTCGGGTCCTCAAGCTGCACTGTTGCCTGTTTACAGCCGCCAGGAGAGAGACATTGAAGCAAGTGTGCTCCACCTGGGGCAATATGTCACGGCATCCATGCTGGAGTCGGTGCTGCCCCCAGTGTTCGTCTGTCATAAGACAGGCTGTATTGTGGTCAACTGCAGAGTTCTATGGCATTCATTGACTCAGGGTCTTGACTTTTTTTTTCCATGGTTATAATTTACTGATATTTTACCTGTGCTATGTGTGACTGTCAGTACTGTGTTTTGCACCCTGGCCCTGGAGTAATGGTGCCTCGTTTGGCTCCATTCATGGGTATTGAATGACAATTAAATCTGAATTGAATTGAATTGAATTCTGCAATCTCATCTCCCCAGAATAATGTTTCTCACCTTTTCCCTGTCAAGGTTCTATTTACCTCTGTGTTAAAAATATTCAAAGACTCTGCTTGCACTTTCAAGTTTTCCCTCTTTGCTGCCTTAGAGTAACATTGACTACTAGATATTCCCAAGGGAATATTTCAACTTCCTCTCCACCTCCACCCTGTCATGATCCCTCAGGGTCACGTTTACCCTATTTCAATGAAGTTACCTGTCACTCTTCTGAGCTTTACCAGGAACAAGCTTTGCTCATTCAACAAACACAAAATACTGGAGGAACTCAGCAAGTCAGGCAGAACCGATGGAGGGGAATAAAGAGCTGATGCTCCGGGCCGTAAAAGAAAGGGGGCAGAAGCTTTCCCTCCATTCCCTTCCATTGATGCTGCCCGTTGAATTCCTCCAGCATTTCGTGTGTGTTGCTCAAGATTTCCAGCATCTGCAGAATCTCTTGATTGGGCTTATTCAACCCTTCCTCATTAAAAAAATACACCCTATTTCATATAAGAGTCCTGTAAATCTTCTCCAAACTATCCTGAAGGCATTTTGATCCTTCCTTAAACAAAGAGATCCAGTACAGAGCACAGTGCTCTGTCCTCCGTATGTGGTCTCACTGATGCTCCATATCTAGTGTCTAGTCTCTAGTGTCTCATAACTGAAGAAGACTAACCTCTCTATTTGAATATTCTGCCCCTGTCTAATAAATAAAAACATTAGGCTAGATTCCCCAATTATAGTACCTGTGTTCAAGCCTCTTGGGAGTCATATGCTGGGACAATTAGATGAGTTCCGATGATGGATCTCAGTCTAAAACATCGACTGTTTATTCCCCTAATAGACGCCTGACCTGCTGAGTTCCGCCAGCATGTTGTGTGTGTGGCTCTGGATTTCAAGCATCTGCAGAATCTCTTGTGTTTAGATCTTTACCTTAGAGTGTTCCAATCAATCACTGTTCAGATTAAATTTCTCTTACTTAATTTTTATACCAAAATGGACAAATTCACATTTATCACATTATGCTCAATTTGCCAGATTTACCCACACATTTAACCTATCTATATCCCTTCGTAGCCTCCTGCTGAACAGTGCCAAGGGATGACCTTGTTCTGAATATTTTTGTGTTGCTGCTGGTTTTTATGCTCCATCTGTAGCAGTCTCTTGGTAATAGAAGTAATATTTCAGGGCTGGGAGGGAAGGAATTAGCTCCTTCAACACGTTCTGATGAAATATTGCTTCATTGACCAGGACTAGCTGTCCGGTGAACTATGTCCATTATGGAAATGAAATCAATTGGACAATTCATTCAAGTTAATAACCAGCTGAGCTTTCCCAATGGCCCAGTGATTGATGAGAGAAAGGAAGGGCCTACAGTTCTGTAGTGTTTTTCTCAACCTCAAGATGTCCCTCAGGGTTTCTGCCAAACAAGTTCCTCCTGAAACATAGTTGGTGAGGGTAGTTTATCAATTCCCAACCTTAAAACTTAGGCTTCAAGTTTTACTCCAGCAGCTAAGATCTAGGTTGACATACTAATGGTTGACATGGGGATTGCTACAATGCTGGAGATGTCATCTTTCAGATGAAATGATCAACTGAGCCCCTGATATAGACTCAGTGGGGACTGTGTTAGGTACACCTGTAAACCTTCTCATTAATACAAATATCCAATTGACCAATCAGGTGCCAGCAAGTCAATGGATAAAAGCATGCAGACATGGTCAAGAGGTTCAGTTGTTGTTCAGCCCAAACATCAGAATGGAGAAGACATGTGATCTAAGTGACTTTGACTGTGAAATGATTGTTGGTGCCAGTTGAGATAGTTTGAGTATCTCAGAAACACCTGGGATTTCCATGCACAATAGTCTCTAGAGTTTACAGAGAGTGGCATGGAAGACAAACAAAAACATCAAGTAAGTGGCAGCTCGGTGGGGCTGGAAACGCCTTGTTAATGAAAGGATCCAGAGAAGAATGGTCAGACTAGTTCAAACTGACGGGAACGCGGTAGTAACTCAAAAAAAAAACGTGCAGTGTGCAGAAGAGCATCTCTGAATGCTCAGTGCGTCAAACCTTGAAGTGGATGGACTGCAGTAGCAGAAGACCAGGAGCATACACTCAGTGGCTACTTTAATAGATACAGCAGGTACCTAATGTACAATGTCCTGTGTATGTTACTCAAAATGGATTTTTTTGGTTTGTTAAGAGTAGGAATGCTTCTTTGATAAGTGTTTCTCTCACAGTTGTTTTGCTTTATACTTGTTGATATGGTAATTGTATTCATTTGTTAACCAATGGGGAATGTTATTTTGTCTTGTGAGGCTGGGAACTTGGGGGAGGGGTTTTTCACGGGCTTTTGGTAGCGCTCAGGAGGAAGACGTCGAGGAAGGTGGACGTGCGCTGCACTGCTCGGAAGACCACCGGGGGTGGTCCTAGGTGCGAAGACGTGGAGAGTCGGGAGGAAGACGCCGAGGAAGGTGGATGTGCGCTGCACTGCTCGGAAGACCACTGGGGGTGGTCCTAGGTGCGAAATCATGGAGGTCGGAGGCAAGCGACGAGGGGTCGAATGGTTCGATGTTTGAGCTCCAACGATGTGCACTAAACTGACTGAACTTTGATAAGTTGGCGCCTTTTTGTTTTTTTTCCCTTGCATATATATTGTATTGCCTAATACTCTTTTAATTTTAGTAAACTCTTTAAAGTGTATTTCATAACGGTATTTGTTGTGGGTTTGATACTGTGGGCGGGCGCGGGGCATAAACTCGATTCTCACAGCACCTGCGTGTACGGGAGGTGGGATTGGTGTGTGGCTGGATCTCCTTTTCCCCTAGACATATACCAGCCTGTTGGGTAAGTGTTACACTAATAAAGTGAACACTGAACGTATACTACCATGTGCTACCTGACAAGTCACTATATACAACCTTAGGATTCATTTTCTTGGTAGTATACGGTGACAAGCGCATACTTTGATATAAATTTACTTTGAACTTTGAATGTCCCCTCAAATGGACATAAACTGCTCTTGATTTACGTAATGGTTCCCGCTACCTAAAAGTGCTCCTCACGGTACAGCATGCGACTCAAACAGCCTCTGAAAACCAATTCCAACTCCTGGCCTTCTCGTGTGGCTTAGCCTCTAAGCCCGGCGGAACTGTTTCTACTGACAGGAGAAGGGGCGAAGGCGGGTCCTGGCGCCTTAAAACCAGTGCTTTGGGTAGATGGAGCTCATCAGCCTGGGTAGGCAGTCCATCTAAGAGAGGGAAAACTCTGATTTCAAACCTCTGCAGCCTTGCGGCCATACCCACTCATGGGGAAGGCTTCGGGAGTAAACCCTGAGGACAATTCTGGAGCTGGAGTCCCTAAGGCAGTCCAACGTTGCCTTCAACCTCGTTCTGGCAACTCCTGTGATGACACCAGTGCCGAGTTGTATCGGCCCTTGACCTTCCCTCGGTGGCATGGAGAGGGGAGACTCGCTGCATGGGCAACTGCCGGTCTTCCATACAACCTTACCCAGGCCTGCACCCTGGAGAAGACTTTCCAAGCACAGATCCATGGTCTCGTGAGACTAATGGACGCCACCATTAACATCACATGTACCAAGAAGCACGCGTGGCAAGGTGGAAATACGACTCTACCAAAGGAGGTGTAAGGTGCTCCTTCCCTCTGCTAGCCTGCTGGTCACCCTTGGGCAAGGTGTAGCACCTGCTTAGACCCCCTGATCAGGGTCACGTGAAGCCACGAGAGCAGGTAGTGGATGGCCATATGAGCAGCTGGTCCTGGTTATGTGACCACTGACGTCAGGCAGACAATCTCTGAAGAGTATTGATAATGGCTGGGGTCACCCGTCTAGTAAAGATACTGCCCAGAAGAAGGCAATGGCAAATAGTTCTGTAGAATCATGGTCATGGATAGACCATGGTCACCCTTGTAAATACAACATGCACAACACTGACCAAGGTCCAGTGAGAAGCTTCTCTTGCATACTGTTTGTATGGATCAAATCTGCATTGAGCTAGGATAAGGTAAAACAATGCCAATGCAGAATAAAGTGTAAAAGTTACTGAAAAAGTGCAGACAAGTAAACAAAGTTCAAGATCATAATGAGTTCGATTGTAAGGGCAAGAGTCCATCTTAGTGCACAGAAGGTCCCTTCAAGACTATGATAGTGGAATATGAGCCTGGTGAGATCTTCTGTTCAGTGGGAGAGGGGAGAAGAGAGAAAGCCAGAGGTGAGTGGGGTCTTTGATTATGTTGGCTGATTTACTGAGGCAGCGAGAGGTACAAACAGAGTCAATAGAGGGGAGGCCAATTCCCGTGATGTGCTGAGCTATATTATGTCCAAAACTCTGCAGTTTCTTGCAGTCAAGTGCAGAGCAGTTGCCATACCAAGCTGTTATCCATCCACACTGAATGCTTTCTATGGTATGTTGATAACAATTAGTAAGGATCGAAAGGGACTTGCCCGATTTCTTTATCTCCTGAGAAGGTAGATATTAGTGAGCTTCCTTGATCATTCCATCAATGCAGTTTGGTTCAGGACAAGCCGTTGATGACCTTCACTCCTAGGAATGTGATGCTCTCAACCTCTCAATGTCAGCACTGTTGATGTAGACAGAAACATGTGCACCAACCCCTTACTGAAGTCCATGGCCAGCTCTTTTGTTGACCATGAGGGGAAGGTTGTTGTCATGACACCGTGTCACTCAGCTCTCTTTCTCCATCCTATACTCCAACCCATTGTTATTTTAGATGTGACCCACTACAGTGATATCATCTGTAAACTTGTACGTGGAATTAGAGCAGAATCTGGGCAGGCAGTCATGGGAACAGGGGGCTGAGGACACAGTCATGTGGAGCAGCAGTGCTCAGAATAATCGTGATGGAGGTCCTATTAAAAGAATGCACTCTGTTTCCATGTCTGGACTTATCTTAGATATAATCATTATCACACTGAAATTTGTGGGATCTTTCTATGTGTGAAATGGCTCCTATGTATCCTACACAGTGCTTTATATGGGAATGGTGCCTCACTCTCAGTCCTTTCCCCCTTCCTTATTCCTACCTCCTCCCTTTATTTCTTTCTCCTTCACGTTGCCTTTCATTCATTCTTTCCTTTTGCCACTGTCTCTGGGACTGTTGAATGACCTGATTAAGAGTCTGGAGAGACCTTCATCCAGTTCCTGCCATGCTTCCTTCTCACCGCTGCCTTTGGGAAGGATCTGCAGGAGACTTGGGTCTCTCACCATCAGGCTCAGGAACAGATATTACCCCTCAACCATCAGGCTCCTGAACCAGCGTGGATAACTTTACTCACCTCAATGCTGAACTGATTCCACAACTTGGACTCAATTTCAAGAACTCTACAACTCATGTTCTCAATTTTTATTCAACCGTAGAACTGTAAGATGCGGGAGCAACATTTGGCTCATTGAATCTGCTCCACTATTTCATCATGGCTGATCCATTTCTCTCTGAGCGCCAATCTCTGGCCTTCTTCCCGTAACTCTTCAAGCCCTGACTAATCAAAAATCTATCAACCTCTGCCTTAAAAATACCAAATGACTTGGACCCATAATTACCGGTGGCAACAAAATTTCACATTTATTTTGGTATTTGTTTTTGTTATTTTGTTTTTCTCTTTACATTTGCACAATTTGTGTCTTTGCACATTGGTTGTTCATCCATCTTTGTGTGTAGTTTATTTTGTTGATTCTATTGAGTTTCTTTGTACTCACTGTGAATGCCCGCAAGTAAATGAATCTCAGGGTAGTATATGGTGACGTAATGTACCTAGATAATAAATTTTCTTTGAACTTTGAACTTTGATAGGCATGAATCTGAGGACCTGAAACAGAGGTTGTAATGCTGAGGCTTTATAAGGCTTTGGCCAAACCGCATACGTAGTCCATGGGCATTTAAAGTCAAGAACACAAGGAAGTTACTTATTGCTATTTATTTATAATCACATTTGCACAGTTTGCATTGTTTACAGTTACTGTTCTGTAGATTTGCCAACTATGGCTGCAGATAAAGAACATCAAGGTTATACGTGGTGATGTGTATGAACTTGAATTTCTTTGAACTTTGAAGTATTCTGATGCTGGAAATCCAAAGTACCACACATGGAATGCTGGCGGAACTCTGCAGATCAGGCATCATCCATGGAAAAGAGTAAACAATCAACATTTTGGGAGAAGATCCTTCTTCAGGGCGGAGAAGATAGGGGGAAGATGCCAAAATAAAAAGGTGGTAGGAGATGAAAGAGGCCAGCTGGACGGTGGTAGGTCAAGTCAGATGGGTGGGAAAAGTCAAGGGCTGGAGAAGAAAGAATCTGATAGGAGGAGAGTAGACAGTAGGAGAAAAGGAAGGAGGAGGGGACACGGAGAAGAAGAGGAAGGTCAGAGTGGGGAATACAGGAGGGGGTGTGGGAATTTGTTCACCGGAAGGAGAAATTGATATTCATATTATTAGCTTGGAAGGTAGCAAGATGGGAAATAAGGTTTTGCTCTTCCAATCTGAGGGTGGCCTCATCTTGGCACAAGAAGAGGCAATGGACTGGCATGTTGGAATGGGAATGGGAATTGGAATCAAAACGTTTGGCCACAGGAAAGTCCCAGTAGTGGTGGATGGTACGGAGGTGCCTTAAAATCAAATCATTGTTTAATCCGGAATCCATGTCATGCAGCAAACAGAGACCACGCTTCAGAAGTAATACATTCAGTGCAAGGTGCTTTGGGACGACCTGCCAATGTTCAAAATGCAAAGAGACAAAAACCAGCACATTGCATTGCGAGGAAATGACTAAAGCCAAATGGTTAATTAGTTTCCTGGGTTATCAATGGTTCTTAACTGTCGGCTGAAAAGATTGACTAATTTGAAAGTTTTGTTGCGTTTCATAGCTGCTTTTCAGAATTGTCACATATAATGAACGTATTTAGTGTTTTGTTAATCGCTGTTTATCAGCAAGATATTTGATTGAATCAAGATTGCTAAAGTAACAAATAATGATTAGTTTGTTAATCTAATAGCACAGTGTTAAGCTGGATATTGTGAGCAGTGCTAAATGAAAGATACTTTGCTGTACAGATAATGCTCTCATATTCCCTGCACCTCCTGTTCATAAAGTCTTTGAAGCTGAAGGGCCTGTACAGTTCTGTATTTTTATACTGTATGTTCTGTGTTCCAAGTCTAAGTTACTGGTAATTGTTGACGAATCATTGACTATAGAACCATAACACCATAAGGCATAGAGTAGAATTAGGCCATTCAGCCCATCAAGTCTGCTCTGTTATGCAGTCAGGGCTGATTTATTTTCCTTTTTAATCCTGTTCTCCTGCCTCCTTCACTTAGCCTTTGATGTCCTTACTAATCATGAACCTATCAATCTTAGCTTTAAATAAACTCAATGACTTGGCCTCCACAGCCATCCATGCCAATGAATTCCACAGATTCACCACATTCTGGCTAAAGAAATTCCTCCTCATCTCTGTTCTAAAGGAATGTCCTTTTATTCTGAGGTTGTGCCCTGTAGTTGTCCACTCTCCCACTATTGGGAATATACTCTCCAACAAGGCCTTTCAATATTCGGCAATTTCAGTGAGTTCCCCCACCCCATTCTTCTAAATTCTAGCAGGTACAGGTCCAGAGACATCAAATGCTTCTCATAAGTTAACTGTTTCATTTCCCGGGTCATTCTCGTAAACCTCTGGACCATCTCCAATGCCAAGGCATCTTTTTCTTAGATACGGAGCCCAAATCTGCTCACAGTACTCCAAATGTGGACTCAGCAATGCCTTATAAAGCTTCAGCATGGACTTGATATTTTTCTTCGCGATTGCAATAGTTAAGACCATAAGACATAGGAGCAGAATTAGGCCATTCAGCCTATTGAGTCTGCTTTGCCATTCCTTCATGGCTGACCCCGATCCCACTCAACCCAATAAACCTGTCAAATAAATACCCTTTCTTTTCAAATCTCTTACTTCCTTCAACTATATAACCCCTCCTTGAACATTTGCACTCATCAATTCTAGTCTCTTACTTATCCCTGAATTCACTTGCACCATCATCTTCAATTGAGTGAATGCTTGACAATGGAATATTGTCCATGGGAGGGGGGAAGGAGGGGGTTGGGGTTCTTGATTCTATCATTCATTCTTTGGGGTTTTTTGTTTCGTGGATGTTTCTGTGAAGAGTAAGTTTCTGTGTAGGAGGGGACTATGTTGAAAAATAAATGTGCTAGGTTCTCTAAAATTGACTCCTTCTACTTTAGGCCACAAATTTATCAATCACCCCTCGTATGTCACTATATACGACCCTGAGATTCATCTTCTTGTGGGCATACTCAGCAAATTTATAGAATAATAACCATAACAGACTCAACGAAAGATAGCCCAACTAGCGGGTTCAACCAGATTGCAAAAGACAACAAATACAAATACAAATACAAATACAAATGCAAATACAAAAAGAAGAAACAATAATAATAAATAAACAAGCAATAACTATTCAGAACATGAGTTGAAGGGTCCCTGAAAGTAAGTCCATAGTTTGTGGGAACGTTTCAATGGTGAGGCAAGTGAAGATGAGTGAAGTTTTCACCTTTGGTATTGTGAGGGTTAGCAAGTTTTAGGCATGCTATATTGGTACTGGAAGCATAAGGCTGCTTAGCATAATCCTCACTGGTTTAATATGATGCTAAAGACACATTATAGTGTTTCAATATACAGCTGACAAATAAAGCTAATCTTCTTCCCCTTCTTCTACTTCATTTCCTATTGATAATACTCCTGTGCTCCTTGGGATGTTCCACTAAAGAAACTTTACACCAACAATGTTCATGGAAAGAGTGCTTTTAACTAACTGAAAGATCCCAGTTGAGACCAGTGGAGTGATGATAAAAGCTGTCGATAATCTAATAGGGGGACAATAAAGCAGATGACCAAAATCATTCATTAATGAGACAGGTTTTACAGAAGGATCGAGAAATATTTAGGAAACATTTCCTGGGCCAAATCAGCAGAAGTTCCATAGCTGCCAAAGATGGAATAATGGAATGATAGAATTTATTTGATTACTATCACAGGCAAGAGTTAGCGGAATGCAGAAATTTCAAGTCATTATTAATCAGGAGTTTATCAAGGATTAAGAATCAACTTTATTCACCATACAGATTTAGATGATTTAGATTTAGAAATTTTCTGTGGTGCGTTGGTGTGAAATGAAACAAAAAGGCAACAATATTTATCAATTATAAAGAATAAATAATTATATAAAGTAACGCGCACGTGCACGCACACACACGCACACACACACGCACACACGCGCGCGCCACACACACACACACACACACACACACACACACACACACACACACACACACACACACACACACACACACACACACACACACACACACACACACACACACACCCCTACCTACCTACCTGGTGGAACTCAGCAGGTCAGGCTGCATCAATTGAAATCAATAAACAGTCGACATTTCAGGCCAAGATGCTTCTTCAGGACTGAGAAGGAAGGGGAAAGATGCCGGAATATAAAGGTGGAGTGAGGGAAAAAAGATCACTGGAGGGTGATAGGTGAAGCCAGGTGAGTGGGACAGGTGAAGGAGGAATCTGATAGGAGAGGAGAGTGGACCATAGGAGAAAGGGAAGGAGAAAGGGACCCATGGAGAAATAATAGGCAGGAGAGAAGAAGTAAAAGGTCAGAGTGGGGAACAGAGGAAGGGGATGGGGAGGAAATGTTCCTCTAGCATTTTGTGTGTTGCATTAGGTTTCTAGGATTTGCAGATATTCTCATGTTAATAACTATACAACTAAGAAATTAGTGGCAATTTTCAAATAAGGAGACACAAGTGCAATGGCCAGATCTGAAATCAATGGAGAGAATTTGAAAACTGAGGTCTTGCTCTGCCTAGGGTCAATGTCAGACAGTAAGCAGAGGGGGTGAGTTAATGGAGCTTGGTGAAGTAGACTGGGATGGTGGTAAGAATGGAGTAGGTAGAATGAGGGACGGAGGGAAGGAGTGTCCTGGAGTCATTATTTACAAGTAACAAAAGCATGGATGAGGGTTAATAGGAGATGAGTAGAGCAAACGTCCGTAGGATTTGGAGATCTCTGTGCCTCAGTGACCTGGAGAGTTGTGTTGGCTGGAGTCAGGGCCTTGTGCTTTGCCTCTTGATGGGGTCATCCATGCCAAACAGGTCAAAGGGTAGAGGCCAAGATAAGACTGGTCCACTGGTCCTCCAGGTTCAGGGGTTCAGCTCAGGGCTAACATTCTGACTGGTCAAAAAACAATTGTTAAGGGAACAGCAGTGAAGAATCCTTCTATACAGATGTTGCTGTCCATTACACCAGCAGCAGAGGGAAGTCAGGTACTGTGAGAGGAAAACAGAACACCCAGAAGAAACGGGAACAATGGGTAAACACCTAACAGGCGGTGGAGGGAATTGAACCGGGAAATGATTCCCATAGGGGCTTCATCATCAATCTCAGGTGAGACTGCTAGGAGGACCCCACTCCTCCAGTTGCCCATCAAGATCCAAGATTAAAGCTTTACTATCACACAGAGTGAAATGCATGATTTGTGTTAAAAACCAACACTGATGATTATTTATAGGTTTCTGTGTTGTGTTTTACCACATGCATTTGGAATTGTATTTGAACTATTAGTATAATGTTTTTGATTTATGTGCTGTGTGGGTGCACTGTGTCCGGAGATGCATTGTTTTGTTTGGTTGTATATGTGTACAGTCAGGTGACAATAAACTTGAACTTGAACACACCTGTGCTGGGAGCACCCTGTAAGTGCTGCTACACATGACAACATATCATGCCCACAATGTTCGGCAGATCAATATGGAACTCAACAAGCCCTGTTCCTGCCCTGCTCTCACCCTCACATATATAGAGTCCTCTAACTCCCAATACTTCCTCTTCAGCCTCCCAGCCTCCAGCGAACTGGGGGCTCAACCTCAGGCACACACCCACCTGGACTTCACTGCCTTTGATGCCCCACACTGTCACAGCAATGGCCACTATTAGCTTGAGTAACGGCAACTCAATTCCCAGCTAGACGCATTCCAGGAAATGTTGTTGATTGTGAAAGAGGTTGTTGTAGATCACAGGGGATCTGGATCAAGGAAATGGGGAGTGGAAAATGGATTTCAATACGGTTAAATGTGAGGTATTGCATTTTGGAAAGTCAAACCAGTGTAGGAATTGTACCATGCATAATGGTAGGGCACGAGGGAATGCATCAGAACAGAGGGAACTAGGAGCACAAGTGCATACTTCATTGAAATCAGCGTCACTGGTAGACAGGCTAGTGAAAGATATTTACCACACCTTTGTCTATGGTGAGTATATGGACAAGCTGCCACAGGAAGTGGTTGAAACAGGTGTCATTTAAGAAGCACTTGCTTTAAATCCGGAGCAACACACTGAAAGTGCTGGAGAAATTCAACAAGTCAGTCAGCATCTATGGAAATGAAAAATAAACAGTCAGTATTTTGGGCCAGACCCCTCTTACATGATGGATTGGGATTGGGATATAGATATGGGCTGAATGCAGGAAAATGACAATAGCTGGGTGCGCACCATGGTCGGCTTGATCTGGTTGGGTTGAAGGCCCTGTATTTGTGCTGTATTTGTCATGCCTGTATGGGCAAGCTCCTCCCAGTCTCCACTCCGCTAGCAGGAGTCACCTGCCACTTGGTTCCAACTCATCACCTGCAGCCTATTTAAATCCAGTTCTCATCCGCAATCCTCGTTCACCAGCCAGCCTCAACCAGTTGTCCTGAGCCTTCATTTACCCTGTTGCCTTATCATGCTGAGTATTTGTTCTCTCATTTTGTGGTCCCTTGTGGCTTATTATTTTGTAGTTTATTATTAAAGTTAACGCTCACTGCTAAATCATCTCCATGCTCTGCATTTCAGTCAAGCCTATTCTACATTTCCTGATAGTATTGCTCTGTGACTTAAGGTGAATTCAACAGTTTCAGACAGTCAGCTTTCAGAATCAGAATCAGGTTTAATATCACTGGCATATGTAGTGAAATTTGTTAACTTTGAGGCAGCAATACAATGCAATACATGATAATAGAAAAACCCTGTGAATTACACTGTAAATATATAAATATAGTAGTTAAATTAAATAAGTAGTACAAAAATAGAAATTAAAAAAGAAGTATTGAGGTAGTGTTCATGGGTTCAGTGTCCATTCAGGCATTAGATAGCAGACGGGAAGAAGCTGTTTCTGAATCGTTGAGTGTGTGCCTTCAGGCTTCTGTACCTCCTTCCTGATGGCAGCAATGAGATCAAGTCATAGCCTTTCTTGTTTGTATCAGAATTAGTTGATAAGGTAAAAGGTCCTCATATTGAAACATGAACTTGATTTGCCACTACACAGATTGTTCCGACAATTCTTAATTAATACTTGTAACGAGATCATAGGAGGCCACTTGGCCCATCAAATCCATGCTAATCCCTGGGGAGCTCTCCTATTTGTCCAGTTGCCCCTCTCCTTATTTCTCTGTACTCCTGCTGTTGTGTTTTGTAATGCCAAAGCATTAAACTAATTTGAATAAAAAGACAAGAACACCCTGAGAATGTGAGTCATAGTTCGTGTTTACTTTATGCAAGGTGTGCACAAATCACATGGTAGTGAGATGCCGTATGCAATTCACCTATTTTTATATACAACATATAATGAATTATGTAATCAAACAAGAATGTTTAGTCTACCAATACATATAGAAGATTAAATATTACTGAGTATTCAATATACAACAGCAGCAATTTTGCATATGCTCAACAATTCTGGAATCCCAACATTCTCTGACTTATTTTAGATTTCCAGCTTCTGCAGTGTTTTGCTCCTCTAGTTTGTATCAGACTGTTCCAGCCTTGTTTTAATTTCTTGTTTATTACTTAATGAGATGCATCACGGAATACATCCTTCCGGCCCTTCTATTTAGATATCCCCAATTTTTAACTCTAGCCAAATCACAGGACAATTTACAATGACCAATTAACCTGCCGGTCAGTACATCTTTGGATTGTGGGAGGAAACCAGAGCACCTGGAGTAAATCTACATGGCCACAGGGAGAATATACAAGCCCCTTGCAGGCAGCAGTGGGAAATGAACCTGGGTTGCTGGTACTGAAAGGGTGGAGCTTGAGGAAACCAATTGTTCTCTCTCCCCTTCAGTTTTTGTCTTCTGCCGTCCACACCTCCTCCAGAAAGGTCAGCTGCAACTGTTACATACTCACTTTTGAACACGGGACTGTGGGATGATGTAATTATCTCATGACCGTTGGGTGATGTTATGTTATGTGATGGCATGTTCCAAACCATATTTAAACCAAACCCGCGGTCTGTGATGCAGTTCTCATTTTTATTTTTGTGCAACGTTGTTGTTGCCGGTCGGTGGTGTGCAGGTTCCACTGGTTTTGTTTGTTGCACATTTATTTTTCCCTTACAGTCCAGTATCGGAGAGTGAAGGCATTACCAGAGTTATCAAGTTCAAAGGATTGGATAAAGTTAATGTTGTTCAATGTTTTGGGGAATGATAGACCTTTGTGACTTCATTCAGGAATTGTGGCATGCACATTTGAGTTAAACCCCTGCAAGGTCGGGAAGGTTTGTGCAGTGACCACCCTCCAGTCAAAAGGTCAGTTCCTTTTATTTCCTCGTGATTTCTGTGAACAAGGCATCTCTCAGCTATGGGATCGGCAGATTTGTCATTACTTTGAAGGAATCATTGTTTCGGGGAAGTCTCTCCTTACTAACTGTATAAATCACATGGACTTTTTGAATTTATCACCTTAAGTCTGTGCTTGGATGAGAACTCATTAAGAACAGTTTCTAAGTTTGACTGTGAGATATTGCCACCTAACTGTTAACTTCTGGTTAAGTTAGTCGTTTGTTTAATTTTCTAAGTTTTGAGTGGAGGTTAATAAATCTCAGGATTTGTTTTAAACTCTGTCTCAGTTTCATATTCATTGCTGCTGCATTCATAACACAGTTGACAAGCGTTCACCACCCTCTCTCAGCCAGCCGCACCAACTCTTGTGGCATTCAGTTTCTCCTATCTTCATCCTATCATAGATATTCCCTTTGTTCTAACTACTCCTTCCCTTTCTCTTCAACTTTTTTTTCAACTTCTATTTTAACATAACATTGTCTATGAAGATCCATACAGTCAAGTCTATGGTATTTCCAATTGTGATGTATGGCTATGAGAGCTGGACTATAAGGAAGGCTGAATACAAAAGAATCGACACCTTTGAACTTGAATGCTGGAAGAAAGTGTTAAGACTTTCGCTGGACAGCAAGAAGATCCAACTAGTCAATACTTGAAGAAATACAGCCAGACTGCTCACTAGGAGGCTTGATTTTGAGACAAAAGCTCAAGTGTTTTGACCACATCATGAGAAGACAGGATTCCTTAGAGAAGACTCTCATGTTAGGTAAAACAAAAGGTAAAAGAAGGAGAGGACAACAGAGGCTACAATGGATAGATAATATTACTCAGACAATGTGTGTGACCTTGGAAAGATATGATCTTAGAGAGGCAGTTTCCAACAAGGAGGCTTGGTGTGCAGGAGTCCATGAGGTCACGAAGAGTCAGACTCAACGACTGAACAACCACAGATTTTAATTTATCACACCAGTGGCTATACTTCATTAGGAGCTTGAGGAGATTTGGTATGCCATGAAGGACTCTAGCAAATGTCCACTGATGTACCATTGAGAGCATTCTGACTGGTTGCATCACTGCCTGAAGAGACAGCCTACATTGGAGAGGTTGACACCCTGACACAGCGGTGCCAAGATGACAACCTCTCCCTCAGTGTCCAAAATACAAAAGAGCTGATTGTGCATTACAGGAGGAACAGAGACAGGCTTGCCCTGATCAACATCAGTGGGTCTGCAGTTGTGAGGGTGAGTAGTTTCAAGTTCCTCAGCATACACATCACCGAAGATCTCACCTGGACTGTACACACCGGCTGTGAGAAAAAAAAAAGCACAGCAGCGTCTCTTCCATCTCAGGCAGCTGAAAATGATCAGCGTGAGCACCAAATCCTCAAGACCTTCTGCAGGGGCACCATTGGGAGCATCCTGACCTGTTGTATCACTGCCTGGCACGGGAACTGCACCAACCGTGATCGCTGGGCACCACAGAAAGTGGTACCAACAGCCCAGCACCTCTGTGGGTGTGAACCTCCCTCCAGTGAGGATATTTATAGCAGCAGGTGTGTAAAGAAGGCCTGGAAGATCATTGGGGACACCAGTCACCCCAACTATAAACTGTTCCAGCTGCTTCCATCTGGCAAACGATACTGCAGCATTAAAGCCAGGAACAACAGGCTACGGGACAGCTTCTTTCTTCAAGCCATTGGACTTTTAAGTTCACATGTCTGTACATTGTGAAGGTGTCATAATGCAAAGGTTTTTATTCCCTCACATTGTGGGATGAATGCATGATTCAAATAAGTTCTATAATTTCATTCTATACTAAGGATCCAATGCACAGAATGGAAAGAGGCAGCAGAGGGTTGTAGGCTTAGCCAGCTCTATCATGAGCTTAACCAGCACAGCCATCAAGGGAATCTTCAAAAGATGATGCCTCAAGAAGGTGGCATCTATCATGAAGGACCTTACCAGTCTGGGACTGGCCCTCTTCACATTGCCACCATTAGCGAGGAAGTATAGGAGTCTGAAGATCCACTCTCAGCATTTTAATGAAACAGCTTCTTCCCCTCTGCCATCAGGTTTCTGAATGGCCCATAAGCATGTCCGCATTATTCCTCTTTTGCTCTATGTATTTATATTTTTGTTGTAACATATTAATTTTTGTGTCTTGGTATGGCTGTCACAAGGCAACAACTTCCATGATGTATGTCAGTGAGGGTCAACCTGATTCTGATGAAAGGCTCGGGGTTTCTCTCTCCCCACACGTGTTGCCTGATCTGCTGAGTATTTCCACTGTCTTTGGCTTTTATTTTAGCTTTTCATCATCAGCCCCTATTTTCCCCTTCAATCTTTCTCTGCCCTGGGCCCTGCTCTGGGCCATGTTCCACAATTTCATCAGACTCTGAGTAAAGAAATCTATTCCTCATCTCTCTTTCCCAGAGCTCTGAACCTGAAATGTTAATTCTTCTCTTTCTACAGATGCTCAAAATTTCCTTTCTTACTTGAAAGATTAGCTTTATTTGTCACATATACAGTGCTGTATTTGTTAATGTGGAGTGAAGAACAAGTTTGTAAATCTGGTGGGAGCAAAGGATGTTGGGAATGGTAAGGGTGGAGTGCTGTGGGAGGGATGTGGGACAGGTGGCAGAGAAAGAGTACCGGGGGTGTGTGTGTGTGTGGTGTGGGTTTGGACATACCCAGCCCTGAGAGACCAGACAAGGCCATATCATTCCATACAATTGGTTTATTGATCATTACAGAATGTCTCTCTGGCGCTTCCCTCCCCTTTTCCCTGTCACAATTCCCATCTCCCTGCCTCCTTCCCACTCTCAGTCCACAACAGAGACACAAATCAGAATCAGGTTTATTATCACTCACATATATCATGAAATTTGATTTTTTTTGCGGCAACAGTACAGGGCAATACATAAAATTACTACAGTACTGTGCAAAAGTCTTAGTCTCCCTAGCTATAAATATATGTGTGTGTCTAAGACTTGCCCAGGATTGTGCATTGAAACATCAAAACATACGGTGAAATGCGTCATTTGAATCAGAGGCCAACACAGTTCAAGGATGTGCTGAGGACAGCTCGCAAGGGTTGCCCTGGTCCCAGCACCAACAGAGCAGGCCCACAACTTATTAACCTAAATTATATGTCTTTAGGCTGTGGGAGAAAACCAGAGAACCCAGAGGAAACTCATGTAGTCATGGGGAGAACGTACAAACTCCTTAAAGACAGCGGCAGAAATTGAACACCGATCGCTGATCGCTGTCGCGCTAACTGCTATGCTATCGTGCCACCCTTCAAATTCGTATCACCTGCAGATTTTTCTGGGTTTTCTCATATTCTCCTACTGATTATCATGCTAATGATGCCTGCTTCTGCATTCGGTAACACGAAAACATCTGTACCTGTCCTGAATCAGAATCAGATTGGGGCGGCACGCGAGCATAGTGGTTGGCATAGCGCTTTACAGCGGCAGTGAGCCGGCCTCAATTCCTGGCTTTTAAACTTTACAAACTGTAAGGAGTTTGTCCGTTCTTCCTGTGACCACATAGATTGCCTCTGGGTGTTCCAGTTTCCTTCCACATTCCAAAGATGTAGGAGTTATTGTTAGTCTGCGGTGGGCATGCTAGGTTGGCACTGGAAAAGTGGCATCACTCGCGAGCAGTCCCCAGCACATCCTTGGACTATGTTGGCCGTTGATGCAAACGATGCTCTGGGGCAGTGTGGTAGCATAGTGCTAACCACAACACTTTACAATACAGGTGAATGGGGTTCCCACCTCTGCCTGTAAGGAGTTTGCCCACTTTCCCCTGTAACCACAAGGGTTTCCTCCCACAATCCAAAGACGTACCAGTTGGTAGGTTAATTGGTCGTTGTAAATTGTCCCATGAATAGGCAAGGGTTAAGTCGGGGTTTGCTGGGCGATGTGGATCGAAGGGCCGGAAGGGCCTATTCTGCACTGTATCTCAAAAAATAAATTAATTAAATACCGAATCAGATTCAGGTTTATTATCACTGACATATGTCCTGAAATTTGTTGTTTTGTGGCAGCAAGCCATAAGAAATTACTTTAAGTTATAAACTAGTGCAAAAGGTGAACAAAGAGGTAGTTTTCATGGGATCATGGACTGTTCAGAAATCTGATGGCGATTTGATGGCAGAAATCTGATGATACTTTGTCCATCTCTTTTATAATCGCAAGGATGTCGGCCAGGTTGCTCCTCTACCTACTCATTAGCCTGCCCTTAATGAAGTCCTTGGCTTCAGAATATTTCCTATTTCAAAGTTCATGTCTATTGGCTTCAGATTCTGATGGAGCAGCCTGTGTGGTGCTGCTGGAGGCTGTATCACACAGTTTACACACTAATATGCACACTTTCGACTATTCCTTGTTCCAAGTGTAATTGCTGGCCAAGGCAGAATCGGGTCCCCAGCCAAATGCCTTGAAGCCCAGATGCCTGGGGCCTCCCACTGCATCTGTTAGTCCTGGCGCAGCCTGCCTTAATTCCCTTGCTCCACGCAGTTTGTAGAATTTCAGATCAGAGCCTTGGGTTATGATCACGCCACAGCAATCTAATTCCAATTGGAGCCTGAACTGAGCCTTCATTTCCTCTTTGTTCCACAGATACTGCCAACACTGACAGCTCTTTCCACGTCTTCCTTCACGCTCCCACTCCCAGCCCACCCTATTCCCCCAGCACACATTTAGTATCAGAGTATGTATACATAAACATTCCTTGGGATTTGTCTTCTTGCAGGCGGCCACAAGACAAGGTACACAGTAGAACCCGTTAAAAGCCCCACACAACAAAGACCAGAAAACACCAAATGTGCAAAAAAGAGATAAAATTGTGCAAACGATTAAAAAGTAAACAAATAACAAGCAGACTGAACTGCAGAGTCCCTGAAAGTGAGTCCACGGCCACCGAGCCCGTCCCGCACTGAGACAAGTGAGGGCAGTCCAGGAGCGCAATGGAGTCTGTTCAGAGCTGAGGTGAGCGAACCTCACAGAGTAGTGAGCTGAACAGCAGTTCATCCTTTGCCCTCAGCCTTGACGCCTTGATCTTTTTTTCCTCTCTGGCTTGGCACTTAAGTCGGCCAACTGTTCAGACCTGCCAGTCCCTACCCATTTTCAGAGATGGGAACTCGGCTTTTAAAGCAAGTTCAGTTCTCTGCCTTAAAACCTTGACCAAATTCAATAGGTGCAACTGCAGGTTCTTGATTAGTCAGGGCATCAGAGGTTATGGTGGAGGGGGCAGGAGAATGGGGTTGAAAGAGGTAATGGCTGCAAAAGGGTCTTTTAAAAGGCTCCTGGAGCCTAGAAAAATAGAGGGCTATGGGCAACCTGAGGTGATTTCTAAAGTAAGTACATGTTCGGCACAGCTTTGTGGGCTGAAGGGCCTGTATTGTGCTGAAGGTTTTCTATGTCTACGTTCTATGGAATGGTGGAGCAGACTCGATGGGCTGAATGGCCAAATTCTGCTTCATCTCTTATGATTTTATGAATGTTGTCATATGTTAGGATATGAGTGTCGGTGTGCAACTTAGCGTAGCAGTTAGCACAACGCTATTATAGCTCAGGGCGTCGGAGTTCAGAGTTCAATTCCCACTGTTGTCTGTAAGGAGTTTCTACGTTCTCTCCATGACTGCTTGGGTTTCCTCTGAGTGCTCCAGTTTCTTCCCACAGTCCAAAGACATACTGGTTAGTAGGTTAATTGGTCATTGTGAGTTGTCCTGTGATTAGGCTGGGGTTAAGTAGATGGGTTGCTGCGTTTTGAGGCTCACTGGGCTGGAAAGGCCTGTCCCGCGCTGTATCGCTAAATAAATAAATAAATGAGGTCTTGAATGCAGTGTGGACTGTTTCGTTTGTGGAGGAGTTGTGAATGGGGTGGAACATTTCTCTACCAGCAAACACCCCCACATTCAACCTTATGGTGAACAAGAGGTCATTGATGAAGCAGTTAAAGAAGCCTAGGACACTGAGGGACTCCTGGAGTGATGTCCTGGAAACCAAAGGTTAAAGAACAAAGTCGGTCAGCCTGGAAGTCGTTGGCATGCCCAGAAGTCAGAAGCCTGATATCTGTGGGTGTTTGAGTCTGGGCCTGGGACAACCCCCAGGTCAGTGAGTCCTGCGATCAGAAGTTCAGAATTTGAGCCCAAACCATGTTCGGCAAGTCCTGGGGTCATTACAGAAAGATGAAGCCCAAGGTTGAAGAGCATATCAAAGCGGTCAAAGCACAATGGGTCACGGAAGTGCCTGGAGGTCAGAGTCCGGGCCAGGGACAGGAAGCTCAAGGCCCGTAGCAGGCCTGTCCTGTGGTTGGGGGGTGGGGGAGGGGAAGAAAAGGAGCTTGATATGCTGTTGCTGTGTTGTTGATGTTGTTTGTGCTTTTCTGATGACGATTGTGGGCAGAATCAGAACCAAAACCAGGTTTCATATCATTGGCGTAAGTCATGAAATTTGTTGTTCTGCGGCAGCAGTACAATGCAAGACATAATAATTAAAAACTATAAATTACAATAAGATATAAACAAAAAAGAAAATTAAATTAAATTAATAGTGCAAAAACGAGGGGCAAAAGAACTGAGGTAGTGTTCAGGATTGATTGAATTAACCTGCAGAAAGGTGTAAATGGAGCCAGCTCCATCGTGAGCACTAGCCTCTGTAATATCCAGGACATCTTCAAGGAGTGATGCCTCAAAAAGGCAGCGTCCATCATTAAGGACCCCCACCACCCAGGACATGCCCTCTTCTCATAGCCACCATCAGGAAGGAGGTACAGAAGCCTGAAGACACACACTCAACGATTCAGGAACAGCTTCTTCCCCTTTTCCATCTGATTTCTGAATGGACGTTGAACCCATGAACACTACCTCACTACTTTTTTGCACTACTTATTTAATTTAACATTATATATATAGTATTTCTTGCTGTAATTCAGTTTTTATTATGTATTGCATTGTTCTACTGCCATGTAACAACCAATTTCACGATATATGCTAGTGATATTAAACCTGATTCTGATTCGTGTTGGCGCCAGAACGTGTGTGATGACACTCGCGGACTGCCCCCAGCACTTCCTTAGGCTGTGTGGTCAGTAAACGCGAACGACACATTTCACTGCATGGTTCGATTTATGTGTGATAAATAGCTATGAATCTGGAATAATTGACCTTCATTAACCTCCACCATCCTCCTTTGTAAGTGGCATATCGCCAAAGCTTAAGAGCAATTGATGCCCAGTAACTTCAGCTTTACTAGATTTTCATGTTGCTACACTCACTATCCCCTCACCTCTGCAATTCAACATTGCTCGATTGTTATTGACAATATTGATAATTGATGATTTGCAATTGATGACTGGAGCAACACCCACCAAGTGCCGGAGGAATTCAGCAGATCAGGCAGTGTCTATGGAAATGAATATAAATGATCAACATTTTGGGCTAAGACCCTTCTTCAGGGCTGTGAAGGAAGGGGGAAGATGCCAGAATATAAAGTTGAGGGAGGGGGAAAGAGGCTAGCTGGAAGGTGATAGGTGAAGCCAGGTGGGTGGGAAAGGAGAGGAGAGTGAACCATTGGAGAAAGGGAAGGAGGAGGGGCCCCAAGGGCAAGTGATAGGCAGGTGAGTTGAGGTGAAAGGTCAGAGTGGGGAATAGAGGAAGTGGGGGAAGGGGTTAATTTTTTTCCCATATCCATGCCACCAGGCTGGAGCCTACTCAGATGGAACATAAGGTGTTGCTCCTCCACCCTGAGGGTGGTTTCATCTCGGCACAAGAGGAGCGGCAATGTCGGAATGGGAATGGGAATCAGCATTAAAATGTGCAGCCACTTGGAAGATGGACCTTGTAGTTTAACTTGGTCCAGTTTTGAGCTGTCCCAAACTCTCAAGCATGGATTGAGTCACGCCATTTCTTATCGAATTTTGCTGCCTCAGCTCAAAGTTGGCTAGTTCATTTGGCTAGTTCAAGGTGCTCAAGTGTGTTGACAGAATAAACAAACAGAAGCTGGTTCCAGTGGAAGTGAAGTCAGAAACTGGAGGGTCGTGTTATTAAAAATGCAAACACAAGGAAATCTGCAGATGCTGGAGATTCAAGCAACACACACAAAATGCTGGTGGAACACAGCAGACTAGGCAGCATCTATAGGGAGAAGTACAGCCAATGTTTCGGGCTGAGACCCTTCGACAGGACTGTACTTCTTCCTATAGATGCTGCCTGGCCTGCTGCGTTTCACCAGCATTTTGTGTGTGTGGGTTGTGTTTTTAAAGAAGGCTGGAAGAGGACGTATTTTCCAGTGTAGAGATGCGGAACCTGGAATGCTCCACTTGAAGAGGTGGATAAAGGAGATTGCATGTGAACTGTCAAAAGGGCAAAGGGCAGTGTACTCAGTGGCCATTATATTAGGTACCCCCTGTACCTAATAAAGTGGCCACTGAGTGTATCCGAGTGGCAGAGTGGAGATGTGTCTCTACCTAAGGAGGAGTAAGGTGCTCCTTCCCTTGGCTAACCTGAAGGTCACCCTTGGGTGAGGTGTTAGCACCTGCTTAGCTCCCTCTCACCCTGATCAGGGTCATGTGAAGCCGTGGGAGCAGGTGGTGGATGCTCACATGAGCAGCCGGTGCCCATCACAAATCCTGGTTATGCGACCACTGACACCAGGCAGACAATCTCTGAAGAATGTTGATAATGGCTGGGGTCACCCGTCTCATAAAGACACTGCCCAGAAGAAAGATTTGCCAAGATTCGAAGAAAAAATTTTCAAGACAATCATGGTCATGGAAAGACCGTGATCACCCACTTCTAGTTTTGGCATGTTGTGTGTTCAGAGATGCTGTTCTGCACACCACCGCTGTAATGCGTGATTATTTGAGTTACTGTCATCTTCCTGTCAACTTGAACCAGTCTGTTCTCATCTCTCATGAACAAGGCATTTTTGCCCACAGAACTGCTGCTGACTGGATATTTTCTGGTTTTTGCACCACTTTGCACCTTGTAAACTCTAGAGACCATTGTGTGTGAAAATCTCAGTAATCAGCAGTTTCTGATTGGTATTGAGGGAACACTGTGCTGGAGGGGGGACAGGTACTGAGGGAACACTGCACTCTGGGGAGCACTGGTATTGAGGGAACTCTGCACTGTGGGATTACAGTTGGTAGTGAGAGAACGCTGTGCTGCAGGTGGTTTGGACTGAGGAAATAATGGGCTGTGGGAGAGCTGGTAGTGAGGGAACTTTGCATTGTGGGAGGGATTGTAGTGAGGGAACTTTGCACTGTGGGAGGGGTGGTAGTGAGGGAACTTTGCACTGTGGGAGAGCTGGTAGTGAGGAAACTTTGCACTGTGGGAGAGCTGATAGTGAGGGAACTTTGTGCCGTGGGAGAAGTGGTAGTGAGGGAACTTTGAGCTGTGGGAGGGGTGGCATTGAGGGAACTTTGCACTGTGGGAGGGGTGGTAGTAAGGGAACTTTGCACTGTGGGAGAGCTGGTAGTGAGGGAACTTTGCACTGTGGGAGAGCTGGTAGTGAGGAAACTTTGCACTGTGGGAGAGCTGATAGTGAGGGAACTTTGTGCCGTGGGAGAAGTGGTAGTGAGGGAACTTTGAGCTGTGGGAGGGGTGGCATTGAGGGAACTTTGCACTGTGGGAGGGGTGGTAGTAAGGGAACTTTGCACTGTGGGAGAGCTGGTAGTGAGGGAACTTTGCACTGTGGGAGAGCTGATAGTGAGGGAACTTTGCACTGTGGGAGAGCTGATAGTGAGGGAACTTTGCACTGTGGGAGAGCTGGTAGTGAGGGAACTTTGCAGTGTGGGAGAGCTGGTAGTGAGGGAACTTTGCACTGCGGGAGAGCTGGTAGTGAGGGAACTTTGCAGTGTGGGAGAGCTGGTAGTGAGGGAACTTTGCAGTGTGGGAGAGCTGGTAGTGAGGGAACTTTGCGCTATAGGAGGGGTAGCACTGTAGGTGATCCACACTCTCTGAGGCAGTACTGAGGGAGTTCTCTACCTGTTGGAGGGGCACTCCTGAGAGGTTGCTGCACAGTTGGAGCAGCCACATTGTGAGAGGCTCAGTGCTGATGGAATTCTGCACTGTGTTTCGGAAGCATCCTTCCAAGGAAACCAAAGGGATTTCACATTTGCCTGACTATTTTCCTGCCAACACCACACAAGCTGGTTGCTTGTTCAAGATCATAATTCCCTTTATGGGAGGTTGCTGGGTGTAATATGAGTTTTGTATATAACAATATAGCCGCTATAAAACGCAAGTCTTGGATATTACAGCACAGTACAGGCCCTTTGGCCCACAATGTTGTACTGACTGTTTAACTGACTCTTAAGATCAATCTAACCCAGGGGTTCCCACCCCTGTTTATACCACTAACCGAGGGGTCTGTGGATCCCAGTTTGGGAACCCCTGATCTCACCCTTCTGACCTACATAGCTCTCCATTAGTGTGCTGATCTAAAAGAATACAGAGCATTTCCCCCTTTTCTGCACCAAAGAAACAGATTGGAAAAGCATAACCAACATCCAGCCTTCCCGCTTTGCCTCTGTTTCCTGGATTTGTCCTTACCCTGCATGCTCTCATAACTTCACATCCTTGGAGCTCAAATCGGAGCATTTTCAGTCATTGGGTTTCACGAGGAAGTGGAAAAGATCTGACTTGAATCCTCTGGAGTGTAGTACGTATGATTCTGTCAATGTGTCCTGGCACTCAAGTGCACCTTGTAAATTAATGTCAGTTCCAAGGACGTGGTGGTATATCCTCTGTCAGAGATGCAATGCCTGTCAAGAGCACAACATCTTCATGGCTATCACCAGGATTTAAAGCTAACGCTCAGTCCCAAGAATCATACCTTAGTGCCAAAAAGACAAATGAATACCCCTTTCCCAGAACTAATGAGCTCGCATTTCTGTCTTCTTTGATCAGCACAGCATTCTCAATTTTAAAAGGGTACCTACCATCACTGGCTGCCTCTCACAGGGACTCTCTCTCCAACAGTGCCCTGCTGACGACGCAGCGCTCCCACAGCTTTCTGCCTCAGGTTGAGCTTTATTTCTCCCATGTACATTAGAACATACAGCCACAAGCAGGGCTTCCCTGTGGCCAGGTATTTTACTTCCTACTCCCATTCTGACGTGTTAGTCCAGTGCCAAAATGAGGCCACCCTCAGGGTGGAGGGAGCAACACCTTATATCCCATCTGGGACCCTTCCAATCGGATGGCATGAATATCGATTTCTCCTTCCTGTAAAAAAAACTTCCCCTCCCATCTCCCCTCTATTCCCCACTCTGACCTTTTACCTCTTCTCACGTGCCTATTACTTCCCCCTGGGTCCCCTCCTCCTTCCCTTTCTCCTGTGGTCCACTCTCCTTTCCTATCAGATTCCTTCTTCTCCAGCCCCTGACCTTTCCCACCCACCTGGCTTCACCTATCACCTTTCAGCTGCCCTCCTTCCCCTCTCCCCTCACCTCTTTATTTTGGGAATTTTCCCTTTCTTCTCAGTCCTAAAGAAAGGTCTCGGGCTGAAACGTCGACTACTGATTTATTTCCATAGATGCTGCCCGACCTGCTGAGTTCCTCCAGCATTTTGTGTGCGTTGCTCTGGATTTCCAGCATCTGCAGACTTCCTTGTGTTTACCTACAACGAAATGCCTGATTTCCGAAGGATGGGCCAGGGGATTGGGCAGCCCGCAAGCGTTGCTACACTTTCCAGTGGCCTCATAACATGTCTATAATGCTCAGCAGAACAATGCAGAGCGCAATAAAACCAAACGCAAGTGCCAAGGCAACAACAAACCACCCACCCACACCCGTGGACAGTCCTCCAACTCCAGGACAGGCTTCCAGTCTCCAAGCTTCGACTTCCAGATCAATCTTTGGTATCAGCCCCCAGGCAAGCTGATGTTGGGACTATCTTTCAGATAGTGCAGTGCTTCCTCTGACAAATCTGTGTTCCTGTAGTAGTGTCTCACCAGCATTAAATACTGCCTCAGTACATCCAAAGTTCTTCCATAAGTACCGGCCTTCAGACAGTGCTCGGTTCTATTAGAACTAACCGTCCATCAATGCTGCCTCTTGGCCAGTGCTGCATGGCACCAGTATTGCCCCTTCCATAATGCTGTGTTTTATCAGTACAGCCCCTCCAACAGCAAGCGCGCCTCCCATCCAGGCTAATGCCGCATTCAACGTCAAGCCAAAGCGAAAATCAGTTTATTATCAAAGTCCACACTTGATACCAAATACTACCTTGAAATCCATTTTTTGCAGGCATTTATAGGAAAATTAAAAAAAAAGAATCATCAATGAAAAGCTATTCACAAAGGCTGACAATTAATGTGCAAAAGAAGACAAATTGTGCAAGTTATTAAAAAAGTTATTTGGAGATATAGTACAGATTAGCTCCTTCCAGTCCATCGAGCCGTTTCAACCCAGCAGTCCCCAATTCAACCTAATCACGGGACAAGTTACAATGACCAATTAACCTACCGAATTGGTAAGTCTTTTTTGTACTGTGGGAGGAAACCAGAGCACATGGAGGAAACCCACACATTCCATGGTGAGGCAGTACAGATTCTTTACAGGTGACGTCAGAATTGAACTCTGAAATCCAATGCCCCGAGCTGTACGGGCGTCATGGCAACCGCTGGGCTACCATCATGGCTTTTTCGTAAGAAATAAATAATGCTGAGAACATGACTGCCCCTCCAACAGTGGTGTATTTTATCAGTACTATCCTCCCACAGTGGGGTATGCCATCAGTCCTGCCCCTCCCACAGTGGGGTATCTATCAGTACTACCTCCCTGATCAAGCAATAACCTATCCTTTGGACAGGACAGTGGTGAATCATGCAGGGCATCATTTAAGACATAAACAGTTAATTCTTCAATAAACCCAGGAGGTTCTGCCAGAGCTGTAAATGTGGAGTAACATACACAAAATGCTGCAGGAGTTCAGGAGGTCAAGCAGCTTCTATGGAGAGAAATTTACAGTCGACGTTTTGGGCTGAGACCCTTTGTTGGGACCCTTCTTAAATTTGTGCTATATAGGCAATATCACTGTATAGCACTGAATAATAGCAAACAGAGTAACGTCAGGAGTCCTTGCCTTCACCCTTGTTCAACTCTGCTGAACCCAATCCAAAACTAGTGATCTTACCAGGGCACTTCCACATCTCACAGATCACTGCAACACTACCCAGCATGTTCACCCACTGAGCTATCCATTAATGGCTATAATGTGGAGGATGATGATTAGGATCGAGGTTTAGGTCTCATGTTTGCAGTTAGATTTATGAAATGATTAAGGCTGGTTTAGTATTTAAGTTAATTAATGATTAGTAGATTAAGATTTTAGCTTCATGGCAAGTACTAGAATTCATCATTAGATTCGGTGCCAAGGTTTAATGTTAGGATTATTGTTTTGTTAAGGTGGTGAGGTGGGGATACGTCTCTACCAAAGGAGGTGTACGGAGCTCCTTCCCGCTGCGGGTCACCCTTGGGCAAAGTGTAGCACCTGCTTAGCCCCCTCCGCTCAGGTTCAAGTGAAGCCATGAGACAGGTGGATGGCCGTATGTACAGCTGTTGCATATCACAAGTCCTAGTTATGTGACCACTGATGCCAGGTAGACGGTCTCTGGAGAGTATTGATAGTGGCTAGGGGTCACCCATCTTGTAAAGACACTGCCCAGAAGAAAGCAATGGGAAACCACTTCAGCAGAAAAAATTGCCAAGAGCAATCATTGGACATGGAAAGACCATGATTGCCCATGTCATACAACATGACACATAATGAACAAGCAACTGTTTTGTTATTGAGGATTATTAGTTAGCATTTTTGAGTTAGTGTTAGGATTTATGATTAGATTTAGATTTTAGTGTTATTGATGAAATGTAATATTAGGGTTAATATTAGAATCAGTAGTTAAGTTCTTACAGAAACATTGGCATGATGCTAAGCTAGGGCACATCATCAGTGATGTTACCTGGGGTCATTAGGTGTTTCGGGTCTTTCAACATCATAAATCCTCACCCAAGCAACCCGACCGGGGTTGATCAGACCCCGGCCTGTGCACTAGCAGCAACCCACAGATCTGCCCTCTTTATCCAGAGCCATCTTGACGCTTTCTCTGCTGCATCTGTGGTGGTAGAAACGGCTCTCCTTCCTCTCCCTCCCGTGATTCCAAGTGCAGTGTATACTTTGCAGAGCGACTGGCCTGCAAAGCCATGACACCCGACCTCCACGGGCCAACACTTTGCTCTCCAGCCTCTTCTTTGGCAGTTGTTCTTCAGATCCTCATACTTGGCTCTTTTCTGCTCGTAGGCCTCCTCCATGCGTTCTTCCCACGGCACGGTAAGCTCAAGCATAAGAACGTGCTTCGATGAGTGGGACCACAACACAATGTCGAGCCACAATGTCGTCTCTGTGATGTGGGGAGGGAACTGCAGCTGTTTTCCCAGGTCTGCTTTTAGCTTCCAGTCCTGCACAGTGAAGAGCAACCCAGTTGCTTTCTGGTGTTCCATTGGTCTTTCCCCCTCTTTGACAAAGCAGATGGTATTCTTGACTAGACTTGTTTTCTGGCAGATGTTCAGGCTGCTGAAGATTGTCTCAGCAATTGTCCGGAGGACCTGGTCATGCTGCCAGCGATAACGGCCATCAGTAAGAGCTCAGAGTGTGCTGTAGCGTACTGGTCTTCTCACAGAGGGGGCAAGCTGGTCATTCTGCAAGACCCCAGCAGTGCAGATTGGATGGGCTAGGAAGGATGTCATAAACAGTTAGTATGAATGTTTAGAATTAAAATTTAGGATAACTAGATAACCTTTAGTTTCATGGTCAGTGATTAGCATGATTAAAAAGTGTTTAATTCTGAAGTTTAGAGGTACATTTTTAACATTTATGGATAGTGTCCAGTCCTGATGGAGGGTCTCAGCCTGAAATGTCGATTGTCTAATTTTTTCCACAGATGCTGCCCGACCTGCTGAGATCCTCTAGCATTTTGTGTGTGTTGCTTTGGATTTCCAGCATCTGCAGAACCCCTTGTGTTTTAGACTAGTGGTTTGAGTTTAGTATTAGGACTGCGATTTTGTTCCACGTTGTTATCACAAGGTATGTCAATTTGTTTTATTGCTGCCTAATTGACTTTCAGCAGGTCACTGTGTGCCTACCTTGTCTTCATGTGTGAGCCTGGTTGATGAATGTCAATGGGGTGTGTGACTTTGCTATCCTGTTCTCTGTGGGCTTGTAGCAACATCTGATCCACCTAATCAGCAGCTCATTCCCGCTGTGACTTGGCTTCCACCCCCACCTTCTCAAGGTCATCAAGGGCTGGGCAGTGAATGCTGGCCTGGCCGCTGATGTGCAAATCCCAGTGGGGAGCAGGTGGTGTTTCAGGTCATGCAGCTGCCTCGAGGATCCGGCAACGCTGCTTCAATCCTGAACTTCAGTTCTGCTGCGTACAGTTTACATGTTCTTCCTCTGCCAATGTGGGTTTCCCGGGATGCTCCCGTTTATTCCCACATTGCAAGCGCGTGCTGATTGGTAGAATAACTATCCACCGTTCCTTATACCTAGTAGCTTTTGCACCCTAGTTGTTTGCCAGTCTTTATTTGTGAGCAGTTTTTAAAAATTGATTCTATTGTATTTACTTGTTTTACTGTTAATTATGCCACTTTCTGCTCGTTACGCCACTGGAGGTCCTCCATCTCTAGGCTTCCTTCCTCAAGTTAGTGGCTTCCTCTTGGTTTTCACTACTGTCAGAGATGCAAGTCCCAAATGCATCTGAGGAATATCGTCGATGAAGGATTCTTCATCGCTGTTTCCGAAACTAGCTCATTTTAGCAGTCAGGGTTGTTAGTTTTGAGCTGAACCTCCGAAACTGGAGGACCGGTGTTCCACTTTTAATCTAGCCTCTACCCTTTGACCTGTTTGGCATGGGTGACCCTACCAAGAGCCAAAGCATAAAGCCCTGACTCCAGCCAACATAGCTCCCCGGGTCATTGAGGCACGCAAGCCTCCAAACCACGACAAGGTTGTGGTCTTCTTGGAGGTTTACTGTGAATGCCTGCAGGAAAATGAATCTCAGGGTTGTAAATGTTGACATATCCATACTTGGATAATAAATTTACTTTGAACTTTGGCTGGTGGGAGAATCAAGGGAGGGTTGACAAGCATATGAGGGTGAATTAGTGGAGGAATTGGAAAGATTTTGGTTGCTCTTGGGGGAATTGGAAAGATGTCAATTGCTCTGAGAGCTGTCATAGGCTTGATGGGTCCAACGGCCTCCTTCTAAGTCACTAGGCGTTAATGAATTATTTTTGAAAGAAATTCAGAGTAGCTTCACCTGCAATCCTTGGCACCAAATGGGAGATTTCCATCATATTCATTTCTGACAGAGAAATAATGGATCAGGAACTGCAGTGGGCTTTTCCAGGATCAGTATTCACCAGGTGATGCTCCCTGGAGAAAAGCATCTTTGCAAAGTTACTGCCAGACTGGAGAGGATAGCTCTCACAAAGAGCAGATTCTGCTTCTAATATGTTCAGTATAGCAGCTGCTTAATTAGGCCTAGATAATATTTCCCTTGTTTTGTCCTTCTGCGAGAGCTCAAGCAAAATAAATCAACACAAGGAGTAGTCCTTTAACCCCCTGAGTCTGCTCTGCTGTTTAATAAGGTCAGTGTGACCCCTCAATGAGAGCCCATTTCCCTATCCAAGCCCCATGTGCCTTAATTTACTTAAAAGACTACAAATATATCTATCTCAGTTCCAAATACACTCACTGTTCACCATCACACCCTCTAGCTCAGATACCAATGATTTTTATTTCTCTCTTAGAAGAAATTTCTCTTTCTCGTGGCAATAGCCAATCACAAATCTCTGCAGATGTACCATGGAGATCATTCTAACCGACTGCATCACTGTCTGGTATGGGAAAGGGGTGAGGGTGGGGCTACTGCACAGGATTGAAATAAGCTGCAGAGAGTTGTAAACAGTCAGCTCCATCGTGGACATCAAGTTCCATTGTACCCAGGACATCTTCAAGGAGCGATGTCTCAAAAAGGTGGCATCCATCATTAATGACCTCCATCACCCAGATCATGCCTTGTTCTCATTGCAACCATCAAGGAGGAGGTACAGAACCCTGAAGGCACACACTCAATGTTTCAGGAACAGCTTCTTTCCCTCTGCCAATGAATTTCTGAATGGACATTGAACCCATGAACACTACCTCACTGCTTTTTATTTCTATTTTTGCACTACTTATTTAATTTAACTATTTAATATATATATTTACTGTAATTTAGTTTTTCTCTATTATTACTCTATTTTCTCTATCATACTGCTTCCATAAAGACAACAATTTTCATAACATATGCCAGTGATATTAAACCTGATTCTGACTCTGATTCTGATCTGTGACTCCAGAATCTGCCCTGTAAGAAGAAAGTGGTCTCTCAGCATTTATCTTGTAAATTCCTCTCAGAATCTTGAGGGACAGCAATGGAAGATTGTCACTGCTTGGTCTTGTTTCAACCCGGTCTGGCTCTCCATTCACATCACTCTCACTGGCAGTGATGGAAAGGAACAATTTTACTGCAGCTCAACCCAGGGTTTGATGCCAGTGAAGCACTGAAGTTTTGTTAACAAGGAATTTCCGCTCACAAGACTGCCACCCACCGAATGTTTGCTTTGTTTTTGGCACCATTCTCTGTAAATGCGAGACACTGTTGTGTGTAAAACCCTAGGAGACCCTGAAATACTCAAGCCACCCCATCTGGCACGAACAATAATTCCACAAAGTCACTTAAACCACATTCTTTCCTTTCTCTGATGATTGATCTGAACAACTGAACCTCTTGACCATGTCTGCATGCTTTTATGCATTGAGTTGCTGCCACGTGATTGACTGATTAGATATTTGTATTAACATGCAGGTGTATTGAATTTATTTGAATTGACTTTATTACTTACCTCCTTCATATATTTGAGGAGTAAAAATCTTTACATTACGTCTCCATCTAAGCATGCAATGTGCAATTTGTGGTAATTTATAATAAATATTATGTACTACAGGATAGTCAATATGACATAGAAATACAATTGCATCAGCATGAATTAATCAGTCTGATGACCTGGTGGAAGAAGCTGTCCCGGAGCCTGTTGGTCCTGGCTTTTATGCTGCAATACTGTTTCCCGGATGGTAGCAGCTTGAACAGTCTTTGGTTGGGTGACTCAGATCCCGAATGACCCTTCAGGCCCTTTTTACACACCTGTCTTTGTAAATGTCTTGAAGAGTGGTAGTTGTAGTCACAACTACAAATGCGCTGGGCTATCTGCACCACTCTCTGCAGAGTCCTACGATTGAGGGAAGTACAGTTCCCAATCCAGGCAGTGATGCAGTCAGTCAGGATGCTCTCAGTTATTCCCCTGTAAAAAGTCTTGAGGATTTGGGGGCCCATACCATACTTCTTCAACTGTCTGAGGTGAAATAGGCGTTGTTGTGCCAAATTAAGTGGCCACCAAGTGTATACAAGGCAACAAATGGCTTGGCAAATTTCAGAAATGAAAAGGCCTTAAGACGTGTGTAAAATAATTATCTGCAGTAATGCTCATCATCCATATAGTCAGCCAGACCTTCTCTACTGCCACCAGTCTCTCATTCTATAACTGACAAAGTTATATGTCAATCTATGCTTGTTCCACTTCCTGGCACTTTTAAAATTTTATTTATTTCTGCCTCCGGATTAAAATGGAGGTGTCAGTGTAGTGACACAGTAATTACTGTTGTTGCTGTACAGCTTCACCACCTTTGATTTGATCCAGGCTTCAGTGCTCTCCACTTTGCATTTTCTCTCTGTCACTGTATAGTCCCTAGGACCTTAAACCATAGGAGCAGAGTTAGGCCATTTGGGTCTACTCTGCCATTCAGTCATTGCTGAACTAATATCACTCTTAACCCCATTCCCCTGCCTTCTTCCCATAACCTTTGACTAAAAGATTACTTTCCAAAACCGTACCTATCAAGAACCAATCCGCTTTAAATATACTTGGCCTCCACAGCCATACATGGCAATGAAGTCCATTGGTTCACCACCCCTCTGGCTAAAGAAATTCCTCCTCATCGCTATTCAAAAAGGACATCTTTCTATTCTGAGGCTGTACCCATGGTCTTAGACTCCCCACTAGATGAAACATCCTTTCCACATCCACTCTATCTAGGCCTTTCAATATTCAATAAGTTTCAATGAGATCCCCCATCATTCTTCTAAACTCGAGGATGTACAGGCCCAGAGCCATCAAATGCCCTTGATACGATAACATTTTCATTCCCAGGATCATTCTGGGATCCCAGGAAGCTCCTCTGGATCCTCTCCAATGACCTTAGATAATGAAAGGGTTGGCTATTTTCTAAATGGAGGGAAATTCAAAGAACTGAGGCACAAGAGGACTTAGGAGACCTTAAGCAGGGTTTCCTAAAGGTTAATTTGCAGTTTGAGTCTGTGGTGAGGAAGGCAAATGCAATATTAGCATTCATTTCAAGGGGACTAGAATATAAAAACAAGGATGTAATGTTGAGACTTTATAAGGCTTTGTAGAGGCCTCACTTGGAGTATCGTGAGCAGTTTTGGGCCCCTTATCTTGGAAAGAATATGCTGAAATTGAAGAGTGTTCAAAAGAGGTTCATGTAAATGATTCCAGGATTGAATGGCTTGTCAAATGAGGAGCGTTTGATGGCTCTGGGCCTGTATTCACTGGAATTCAGAGGAATGAAGGGTGACCTCATTAAAACCTATTGAATCGTGAACGGACTTGATAGGGTGGATATGAAGAGGATGTTTCCTGTGGTTGGAGAGTCTAGGACCAGAGGACACAGCCTCAGAATAGAAGGACATCCTTTTAGAACGGAGATGAGGAGAAATTTCTTTAGCCAGAGGTGATGAATCTGTGGAATTCAGCCACAGGCAGCTGTGGAGGCCAAGTCATTATGTATACTTAAAGCAGAGGTTGATAAATTCTTGATTGGTCAGGGCATGGAGATGGCAGGAGATTGGGGCTGAGAGGAAAAATGGATCTGCTGTGATGAAATGGCAGAGCAGACAATGGGCCAAAGGGCCTAATTCTGCTCTTATTTTTATGGTCTTATGGTCTTATAAGTGGTCCAGAAATGCTCATAATACTCCAAATCTAGTCTGACCAGTGCCTTGTAAAGCTTCTGCATTACATCCTCGCATTTATATTCTAGTCCTCTTGAAATGAATATTGCTCCAAAGACAGTATCCAAAGACCTGTTGTTTGTGAGGTTGATTTGTTTGTTTAAATTATCTCTAGTGTGGGTTGGTGGCAGAAAAATCAGAGGATTTGATCATCATGTGAAAAGGAATAGTTTGCAAGGAAATAAATAAGACTGAGCGAATTTCGCAGAGAGCTGTCATTGACTCAATGGGCTGAATGGCCTCTTTTCAGTGATAAGGAAATATAACAGGAAAATATCAAACATATATTGCTCACTCTGTAACTACATCTTATTGCCAGTGGAGGCATTGCATCTCTCCTACTCTTAATATAATTACAGTGACACAGATTAGCACAGGCAGTCTTCATTATGTGTACGAACATGAGAATGATATAGAAGTATAACATTTGAACAGATGGTGTGGCTTCAAAATGGCTCCAGTCCAGTTATCTCCTTTCCTCAGCCTCACTTCACCTTAACACATCGGTCTTAAATTTCCCTTGTGCTTTGACTGGAGAAGTATTGAGCACAGATCACATAAGCAAGCTACCAGGAAAGTTACGTAAACGGCAAAATCCTGCAGTACTTGACACTGCTGAGTTTAAGGGTAGAAGAAGTCCAATGCACTCAATGATAAAAAAGTTCTTAGTTTTTGAGCCAGCCCCTGCTACTTACACCCATGTGACCAATTAACCTATGAACTCATACGCCTTTGGAATGTGGGAGGAAACCAGAACAGCCAGAGGAACTCTGTGGTGTCATGGGTAGACAGACAGTATCAGAATTGAACCTATGTCACTGGCACTGTAATAGCTTTCCGTTAACTATCACGCTGACGTGCCGTTCCCATTAGTTATTATTAAGTTTGTGAGAGCAACCTCGATGGGCCAAATGGCCTCATTCGGCTCCAGTGCTTTATGCCTTATGTTTCTGGATTACATAATGTAAACAAGGGCACATGCTCTTAGCGTGCTGATATAAAGCACAGAGCTAAATAGAAAGCAAAACACATCAAAATGAGGAGAAGTCTGGAGACTGGGGCTGAGAAGGAAAATGGATCAGCCATGATGAAATGGTAGGGAAGATCTGATGGGCCAAATGGTCTAATTCTGCTCCTGTATTTTATGGTAGAAAAGAGATGGCACCAGGTTGATTGAGCCTCCGTCGTCCAGGGTCAACTATGGATGTTGCATCCCAGCTCTCTAGATACAGAAGCCTGAGCAGTACGATAGGGAGAGCAAGCTGTTGCCCACCTAACAGGCAACAGGCTCCCCCTCTCTCCACTCTCCAAAAGGAACAGCAGAGCATTACAGTTTGGCACCAGCAGCATGCAGGAGCTGCCAGTCAGCGTTGAACTCAGTGTAGGACTGACTAAGGGACTCTCCGGATTTTTTCCCTTGGGGTTTATTCCTGAAGCTTTCCCCATGAGTGGGTATCGCCGCAAGGCAGCGGAGGTTTGCGATCAAAGTCTTCCTCCTCCTAGATGAGCTGACGGGCCCCATCTGCCCAAAGTGACTGGTTTTGAGGCACCAATAACCTGCCTTTGCCCCTTCTCAGTAGAAATGGTCCCACCAGGCTTAGTAGCTAAGCCACATTTGAAGGCCAGGAGCAGGACTTGGTTGTCAGAGTCTAACTGAGACACACACCATTGGGATCATTTAATAGGTAGTGGGAGCCTATCTCAGCTATCATCCCCAGCTATAACGAAGGAACCAAAGGGTAACGGACCTGAGGCGCATTGATATTATACAGCGAGCCACAGTGGTGGGAGTAAATTGGCAGTAGAGGGCTTAAAAGCCGGGGAGAATCTCCCAAATCTGGTAGCAACACGTCAGATGGTATTGTTATTGCAGTTTGTTGCCATCTATTCCTTCCCACTCCCTAGCAACTATCTAAAATTGAACTAAACACTTGACAACCTGGAGTCAGATTTGGCCCTGAGATGCGCTCTAGGCCACACTTCTACTTCTCTCTTTTCCATCTCCATGATTTTGCCACACCACACCCCAACCCCAGCTCATCTCCCACAGTGTCGGTTCCTGCAGCCAGGACTTTTCCATTGACTCTTTTCTCCCCAGTCCTCAGTAACCACAAGCTTGTCTGTTATTCTACTGCCATGTGACCTTAGTTCACTTCCACCAGCCCTAGTCACGTTCATCCTGGATTTCCGATCCATTCAAGGTCTTCCACCCACCACCAATCCTCTTCTTCCTCTGTAACCTCCTCCAATCCTTCGAGAGTTTTGCACTCTTCCATTTCCTGCTCATCCTAAATTTAATCTTCAGATCGAAAGGGGTTCTTTTGGGTTTCTTGTTTTCTGGCTGACTGTAAGGAGATAAAATTTCAAGGTCATATAATTGATAATAAGTGTACTTTGAACTTTGAGCTACAGATTCATTTTAATTGTGATATATCCATTGAAACGTACAGTGAAATGCGCAGTTTCCAATAGAACTAACATGACCTAAGGAAGTGCTGGGGGCAGCCCACAAGTGTGGCCACACTTTCTGACGACAGCGTAGCGTGCCCACAATGCTCGGCAGAACAACACAGAACAGAGCAAGCAACAAAACAGCAACTTCAAAACAGGCCCAGTTCCTCCCATCCTCCTAACCACTTGTCTGCATCTGCAGTCCTCCAACCCAAGGCCTCCAGCCTCCAGTGGATTCACAGACACTGGGCTTCAATTTTCCCAGTGGACTCGTGGCTCCTGCAATCGGCCTCGTTTTCCGGACTTCTGATCAGCCTTAGGGCTTCGGTCTTTGGTATCATCCCCAGGACTCGCCTATGACAATGAATGAGAACTCTAATGTGGATCTTGCCACCATGACTGGTCCCGGGCCCTTAGCTCTGGGATTCCCCATCTTGAACAATGGAGATGATTATGGGCTTCAAGAAGACTCAGGTTGAACAGTCTCCTCTGCACATCAATCTCTCTACCGTGGAGAGAGTGAAGAGCACAAAGTTCCTTGGTGTGCAGATTATAGATGATCTATCCTGGACCTACAACACTTCCTCATTAGTCAAAGAGGCACAGCAGCCTCTGCACTTTCTGAGTCGATTGAGGTATGCAAGGCACCATGCCCTTATTCTAACAAGTTTCTACAGAAGCACCATCGAGAGTATGCTGTCTGGCTGCATTATTGTATAATTTGGGAGATGCAAGGCATTGGACCATAAGACCTTACTGAGGATAGTTAAAACTGCCAAGAGGATCACAGGGGTCTCTCTCCTCCCTCAGGTTCTGTCGGCTGCATAAGTCTAGGGAAGACAACCTCTAGCCCCACCAAATGTATGAGACTGAGGTGCAAAACCTCCTGTTTGGTGGATGCTACATGATGTGTTACAAATCAGTTCCACGAAATAACGGACAGTATGCCACATGCAATTAAATGACTTAGCTTTATAATTCTTAATTTGACCAAAGGGTTAGTAAAGTAAAACAAAAAGAAATGGGCCCATTTTAATGAAGCAGTCTAACATGCAGAAGTTGGAGTGCACGGCTTCCCTTCCGTTGGCCCTCCATCGATTTCCCCGGGCTTCGTTGACCCCCGGCCCCACTCCAAGTCCACTCCTTTCTGGCATCTTCTCTCTCCATCTTCTGCCAAACAAAAGACCCAGATCATCCTTGGTATCAGGCACACAACAAGAAAAAAAAGCTCCCTTCATTGAACGGCGTACATTCCAAAGCCTCTGTTATCTCTAGCCATAACCCAAACATTGCTGCTACAGAAAAAAGCATTACATTAGCAGTGCTTCTACAGAAAGACCGTTACATTAGCAGTGATACCTTTCCCAGGGTATTACATTAAGGATGTCTGACATAATCTTTTTGGCCCACTACTATCAAGAAGGAGCTACAGGAGCATTAGGACTAGGCCCACCAGACTGAGTAGCAGCTTCCTCCCTGAAACTAACGAATACCCTGCCACCAACAAGGTCTCGTCACTAGGACAGTGACCTGTTTACTATTTACTGTACTGGTTACTGTTTACCTGTGCTGTGCACTACAGGCACTTCAAACTATATTTTATTAACTTATTTGTTGTAATATTTTGTTTAATATGCTGTGCAACATTCCTTCTAATTTTTTTAAAGCTGCATGGACCAACCATTGTTCTGAGCAGGAGATTTTTACATGGTCTGAAAACTGTGTGATGCTTTAAATGTTTTTTAAAAAAATATACACACTATGATTATTGACTAGATGACACCGCTATTCAGCAAGCTGGCAGTTTATTAACAATGAGCTTCTGACTCCCATTCTGCGTTTACTGTTACAATCTGTAATGGTATCTTAACTTGAAAAACTGACAACGTACATACAGTGAATCTCCAAAAAGTTCCAAAGTAAGGGTTGTGATACATCTATTGTTTAGAAAATTTATGGATTATATTCATTAACACATAATTAATTACAGGTTATTTCAAATTATATTAACATAGATTTCAAAATTATATCAGCATAATTTCAAAATTATATTAACAACATATAAAAGAAAATTCTAGCTATGTGGCAACAAAGTCTATGTGAGCAGGAGCATTTCAGCTACCCATGCAGCTTAGAGGGAATCGTGGTGCTCTGTGTGATAAATGTTTTGTGGGATTAACATTGTTTTATTTGGTTGTATGTATGTACAGGTAAATGACATTAAACTTAAACCTCTCCGCCGCTCTTTCTTTTCTTAAGAAATCCTTTAAATCCTCCCTCTTTAACAAAGCCTTTTGGCCAGCTTCACTGTTACCTTGCTTGGCTCAGTGTTCACTATTGGTTTGGAATGCATCGCTGAAGGACCCTGGGAAATTTATTATATTAAGAGAACCAGCATGCACGCAACATCTTGTTATCATGCATTGCTTCTGAGAAGGGCAGGCACTCAGCTGTGCTATGTGGTTCGAGGCTTGATTCACACAGTAGCATAGGGGTCAATGTTACGCCATTCCAGCACCATCAATACCAATCAGGGCCCAAACACAAGAGATTCTGCAGATGCTTGAATTCCAGAGCAACACACACAAAGTGCTGGAGGAACTCAGCAAGTCAGGCAGCATCTGTGGAAAGTTCTACGGCAGGGGGACGGGAACCAGGGCTGAGGATGGGGCAGTTGGTGAACAACTAGATGCAGTGTGCTGGGAAGGACAGGCAGATGATAGGGCACAATTGCAGTCAGTGGGGTGATTTGCAGAGTAATATGGGGACAACATCGAAAAGGGTGACAACTTTAGGACTGAAGGTGTTATTGTTGAATGTAAGCAGTATATGGGGAAAGGTAGATGATCTTGTAGCACAGTTAGAGATTGTTAGGTATGATGTTGTGGATGAAAGAAGATCATAGTTAGGAGCTTAACATCCAAGAATACGCACTGTGCCGAAAGGACAGGCAAGTAGGTAGACGGGGTGGGGTGGCTCTGTTGGTAAAAAGTGAAATCAAATCCTTAGAAAGATGCAACATAGGTACATTTACATTTAATGTCAGAGAAATGTATACAATATACATCCTGAAATTCGCATAGCAAAGCAAACATCCACAAAAACAGAGGAATGCCCCAAAGAATGAATGACAATTAAATGTTAGAACCCCAAAGCCCCCTCGATCCCCCCTCCCATGCATAAGCAACAGCAAAGCAATGACCCCCCCCCCCCCATCAACGAAGAAGCCTTGGCACTCCCAACCGAACACTCAAGCATGCAGCAAAGCATCAGTAAAAACACAGAACTGCAGTGCCCCAAAAACTACTCATTCACTGGTTTTCAACATACCCCAGGCGCTCTCTCTCCCTAATAGGGGAAAAAGAGGTGTCCCCGTTTCACATGGGATCGGAAGATGTAGAATCCTTGTGGGTAGAGTTAAGAAACTACAAGTATAAAAAGACCCTGATGGGAGTTGTATACAGACCTCCAAACAAGTGCTAGGATTTGGGCTGCAAATTGCAACAGGAGATAGAAAACGCATGTCAAAAGGGCAATGTTACGATAGTTATGAGGGACTTCAATATGCAGGTACATTTGGAAAATCAGTTTGAATGTGGATCCCAAGAGAGAGAATTTTTAGAATGCTTATAAGATGGGTATTTAGAGCAGCAAGTGGTTGAGCCCAGTAGAGGAAAAAGGCAATTCTAGTTAGGATGCTATGTAACGAGACAGATTTGATTACAGAGTTTAAGATAAAGGAGCCCTTAGGAGACAGTGATCGTAATATGATAGGCTTCTCCCTCTCCAATTGCACTGTGGTGTAAGGGGAATTATAGAGGCATGAGAGAGGAGCTGACCAGAATTGATTAGAAGGGGGCACTAGCAGGGATGAAGACAGAACAGCAATGGCTGGAGTTTAGACCATAAGACTATAAGACAAAGGAGCAGAAGTCAGCCATTCGGACCATCGAGTCTGCTCCGCCATTTCATCATGAGCTGATCCAATCTCCCCTTTAGTCCCATTCCCCCCCCTTCTCACCATAACCTTTGATGCCCTGGCTACTCAGATACCTATCAATCTCTGCCTTAAATACACCCAATGACTTGGCGTTCACTGCCACCCATGGCAACAAATTCCACAGATTCAACACCCTCTGGCTAAGATAAATTCTTCGCATCTCTGTTCTGAATGGGCGCCCTTCAATCCTTAAGTCATACCTTCTCGTACTAGACTCCCCCACCATGGGAAACAATTTTGCCGCATCCACTCTGTCCATGCCTTTCAACATTCGAAATGTTTCTATGAGGTCCCACCTCATTCTTCTAAACTCCAAGGAGTACAATCCAAGAGCGGCCAAACGTTCCTCATATGTTAACCCTCTCATTCCCGGAATCATTCTAGTGAATCTTCTCTCAACCCTCTCCAACATCAGCACATCCTTTCTTAAATTAGGAGCACAAAACTGAACACAGTACTCCAAATGAGGTCTTACCAGTGCCTTATAGAGCCTCAACATCATATCCCTGCTCCTATACTCTATTCCTCTAGAAATGAATGCCAACATTGCATTTGCCTTATTCACTACCGACTCAACCTGGAGGTTAACCTTAAGGGTATCCTGCACGAGGACTCCCAAATCCCGTTGCATTTCAGAACTTTGAATTCTCTCTCCACTTAAATAATAGTCTGCCTGTTTATTTCTTCTACTAAAGTGCATGACCATACACTTTCCAACATTGTAATTCATTTGCCACTTCTTTGCCCATTCCCCCAATCTATCCAAGTCTCTCCGCAGACTCTCTGTTTCCTCAGCACTACTGGACCCTCCACCTATGTTGGTATCTTTCTGGGAGAAATTTGGAAGGTGCAGGAAAGATACATCCCAAAGAAGAAGAAGAAATAAGCTAAAGGCAGGATGATGCAACCCTGGCTGATAAGGGAAGTCAAAGACAGTATAAAAGCCAAAGAGAAAGCATATAATAGAGCAAAAATTAGTTGGAAGATAAAGGTTTGGGAAGCTTTTAAAATTAACTGAAGGTATTTAACCAAAAAGCCATAACTGGTCAGAGCATGAAGGGATATGGGGAGAAGGCAAGAGATCGGGGCTGAGAGGAAAATTGGATCAGCCATGATGAAATGGCGGAGCAGACTCCATCAGCCAAATAGCCTAAATCTGCTCCTATATCTTATAGTCTTATAAAGAGGGAAAAGATAAGATATGAAGGTAAGCTATCCAATATCAAAGTATATTATTATAATATCAAAGGTGAGAGTAGATATAGCATTGCTGGAAAATGATGCTGGAGTGGTAGTAATGGGGGAGGGGCAAGGAAATTCAGATGAACTAGATTAGTATTTTTCATTTGCCTTCACTGTGGAAGACACTAGCAGGATGTTGGTAGTTCAAGAGTGTCAGCAGGCATAAGTGAGTGCAATTGCTATTACTAGAGGGAAGGTGATTGGGAAGCTGAAATGTCTAAAGGTAGATAAGTCACTTGGACTAGATGGACTACATCCCAGGGTTCTGAAAGAGGTAGCTAAAGAGATTGGGGAGGTATCTTTCAAGCAACACTGCATTCTGGAATGCTTCCAGATGACTGGAAAAGTGCAAATGTCACTCCATTCTTCAAGAGTGTAAGGAAGCAGAAGAAAGTAAATTATAGGCCAGTTATCCTGACCCCAGTGGTTGGGAAGATGTTGGAGCCGATTGTTAAAGATAAGGTCTCAAGTTACTTGGAGGCAATTGGTCATAGTCAGCATGGTTTCCTTAAGGGAAAATGTATGACAGATCTGTTGGAATTCTTTGAGGAAATAACAGTCAGGGTAGACAAAGGAGAATCGGTGAATGTAGTGTACTTTGATTTTCAGAAGGCCTTTGACAAGGTACAGCACACAAGGCTGCTTAACAAGAAAAGTGCACATGTTATTACAGGAAAGATACTAGGATGGATAGAGGATTGACTTATTGGCAGGAGGCAAAGAGCCGGAATAAGGGGAGCCTCTTCTGGTTGGCTGCCAGGACTAGTGGTGTTCTGCAGAGGTTAATGTTTGGACTGTTTCCTTTCACATTATATGTCAATGATTTGGATGTCAGAATTGATCATTTTGTTGGCCAGGTTTGCAGACGATACAAAGACAGGTGGAGGTGCAGGTAGTCTGAGAAAGCAGGAAAGCTGCAGAAGGACTCAGACAGATTAGAATGGGCAGAGAAGTAGGAGATGGAATACAGTTGGGATGTGTATGGTCATTCTCTTTGGTAGAAGGAACAAAAACATAGACTACTTACCAAAAGGGCAGAAAATTGAAAAATCAGAGGTGCAAAGGGACTTCAGAGTACATGTACAGGATTCCCTGAAGGTTAACTTGCAGGTTGAATCTGTGGTGAAGAGGGCAAATGCAATGTTAGCATTCATTTTGAGAGGACTAGAATATAAAAGCAAGGATGCAATGCTGAGGCTTTATAAGGCATCATTTGGAGTATTGTGAGCAGTTTTGAGCCCCTTATCTAAGGAAGGATGTGCTGACATTTGAAAGGGTTCAAAGGAGATTCATGAGAGTGACTCTGGGAATGAATATGTTAATTTATAAGGAGTGTTTGATGGCCCTGGGCCTGTACTCACTGGAAGTTAGAAGAGTGTAGGGAGATTTCATTGAAATCTATCGAACGTTGAAAGGCCTCGACAGAGTGGATGTGGAGAGAATGTTTCCTATGGTGGGAGAGTCCAAGACCAGAGGACACAGCCTCAAAAGAGAGGAGCGGCCTTTTAGAATGGAGATGAGGAGGAATTTCTTTAGCCAGAGAGTGGTGAATCTTTGGAATAAATTGCTACAAGTGCTCATGGAAGCCAAGTCATTGGGTGTATTGAAGGTGGAGGTTGATAGGTTCTTGATTAGTCAGGGTGTGAAAGGTTATGGGGAGAAAGGTTGAGAGGGAAATGGATCAGCTATGGTGGAATGGTGGAGCAGACTCAATGGGACAAATGGCCTAATTCTGCTCCTATATTTTATGGCCTTATGGAAATGAATAAACTGTTGACATTTTGGGCCAAGACCCTTCTTTGGGATTGGAAATGTTGCCAAAATAAAAAGGTGGGGTAGGGGAGGGAGCACTAGCTCAGTGATGGGTCAACCCAGATGGTGAGAAAGATAAAGGGCTGGAGAAAAAGGAATCTGTTGGAGGGGAGAGTGGACCATGAGAGAAAGGGGCAAAATGAGGGGAGGTGATAGGCTGGTGAGGAGAAGAGGAAAGTGGTCAGAGTGAGGAATAGAGGAAGAGGGAAAAGATTACCAAAAGGAGAAACCAATGTTCATGCCATCAGGTTGGAGGCTACCCAGACAGAATATGAGGTGTTACTCCTCCAACTGGAGCGTGGCCTCAGCGTAGCAAAAGAGGAGGCCGTGTACTGTCTTGTTGGAATGGGAATGGGAATACCAATCAAAATGGCTGGCCACCAGGAAATTCCACTCCTGGCGGTTGGAGCAGAGTTGCTCAATGAGGTGGCACCCCAACTTATTCCGGGTTTGACTAATGTAGAGGAGTCTGCGTTGGCAGCACTGGATACAATAGCTGACTGCAACAGATTCACAGGTGAAGTGTTGCCTCACCTGGAAGGGCTGCTTGGGGTCCTGAATGGAGGTAAGGAAGGAGATATATAGGCATTTTGATTGCTTGCAGGAATATGAGCCATGAGGGAGAATAGTGGGGAGGGACAAATGGATAAGGAAACCGCAGAGGGATTAAATTCCTGCCACCATCTGGAAGGAGTTTGTACATTCTCCCTGTGACTGTGTATACCTCCTTGGATATTCCAAAAAACATAGAGTTGGGGTGAGGACAGAGAGTTGTGTACTTGCTATGTTGGTGACAGAAACGTGGCGACACTTGTGGGCTGCCCAGTGGAATCCTCACAGATTTGATTTGATGCAAATGATCCATTTCACCGTATGTTTCCACGTACATGTGACAAAAAAGTGAATCTTTATAAAATCTCTGATTCCAGATTCCCAGGGCTCAGTACGAAGGTTACTCACGAATACCTGGTTTTAGCAGAATGTGGGTGAAGAGGATCAAATTTCTGGTCTCCATTGCAACCATTCCATTGTCAGGTTACCTCCCCACCCACATTCCCAGCTTATCTACCTCTCGCTGTGCAGAGTGAGGTGAGCTCCTGGAACGAGCTGCCAGAGCAAGTGGTCATGGTGGGAGGAATTTAAGAGGCCTTTGGATAGTTACACAGAGGCTTGGAAGCTTAAGTGCTGAGCCTGGGCAGCTGGACCAGCAGGGAAGATGCAGTAGTTATCATAGACAAATTAGCCTGTGGTGCTTTACTCTGCGACCCTTGGCCTCTGACCTCATCCTGCCCTCCCCCATGCCCAATCTCTCAATGATATCCTCCCACGCATGAAAAATCATTAATAAAAATGCAAGTATTGCGTTCAGCTGGCATTTGCCAGACGACATTTCACCTCCTGCCCATACCCAGCCCCACACTCGCATGCCCCACTCCCTATAAATACTGCAGCAATGTGGAGCAAACTAAAGAAAGTGCCGGATAACTTCATCTCTTCAAAGCTTCCCAAAGGAGCAGGTCATTCCAATTTGACACAGAGCCATGACAACCAAAAGCTTGGTTAAAGAGGTGGGGAATTATATAATATCTCAGGGCCTCCTGTGGTGGCTTAGCAACAATAAAGAATTTTTTTATTGCAATTTACAGGATGTGACAGCCAAACTGTATATGTGGCAAGGTCCTACAAACAACAACAACTAGACCATCAGGATGGTGACAGAGGGATAAATGTTGGCTCTGATACATGGGCTCCCTTCTCATTTTCAAACTAAGGGCATGCAGAGTGCTTACTTCATGTGAGTGAACAGATAGGGGGTTGGATTAATGTTCATGTGAAAGGTGCTATCTTCAACAACACGGCTATTGCTCAATCGTGTCAGTTTTAAAGTGCAGTTCTACCTCAGTACTGTCCCTCTGACAGTGACACACTCCCTCAGTACTGTCCCTCTGACAGTGTGACACGCCCTCAGTACTGTCCCTCTGACAGTGTGACACTCCCTCAGTACTGTCCCTCTGACAGTGACACTCCCTCAGTACTGTCCCTCTGAGAGTGTGACACTCCATCAGTAGTGTCCCTCTGACAGTGAGGCACTCCCTCAGTACTGTCCCTCTGACAGTGTGACAGGCCCTCAGTACTGTCCCTCTGACAGTGTGACACTCCCTCAGTACTGTCCCTCTGACAGTGAGACACTCCCTCAGTACTGTCCCTCTGACAGTGTGACACTCCCTCAGTAGTGTCCCTCTGACAGTGACACACTCCCTCAGTACTGTCCCTCTGACAGTGTGACACGCCCTCAGTACTGTCCCTCTGACAGGGAGACACTCCCTCAGTACTGTCCTTCTGACAGTGAGGCACTCCCTCAGTACTGTCCTTCTGACAGTGAGGCACTCCCTCAATACTATCCCCATGACAGTGAGGCACTCCCTCAGTACTGTCGCTCTGACAGGGAGACACTCCCACACTACTGTCCCTCTGACAGTGTGACACTCCCTCACTACTGTCCCTCTGACAGTGTGACTCTCCCTCAGTACAGTCCCTCTGACAGTGAGACACTACCTCAGTACTGTCCCTCTGACAGTGAGACACTCCCTCAGTACTGTCCCTCTGACAGTGAGACACTCCCTCAGTACTATCCTGCTGACAGTGAGGCACTCCGTCAGTACTGTCCCTCTGACAGTGTGACATTCCCTCAATACTGTCACTCAGACAGGGAGACACTCCCTCAGTACTACCCTGCTGACACTGAGGCAATACCTCATTACTGTCCCTCTGACAGTGAGGCACTCCCTCAGTACTATACTTCTGACAGTGAGGCACTCCCTCTGTACTGTCCCTCTGACAGTGAGGAACCCGCTCAGTACTGTCCCTCTGACAGTGAGACACTTCGTCAGTACTGTCCCTCTGACAGTGTGACACTCCCTCAGTAATGTCCCTCTGACGGTGAGAAACTCCCTCAGTACAGTTCCTCTGACAGTGAGGCACTCCCTCAGTACTATCCTTCTGACAGTGAGACACGCCCTCAGTACAGTCCCTCTGACGGTGTGGATCTCCATCCGTACTGTCCCTCTGACAGTGAGACACTCCCTCAGTACTGTCCCTCTGACAGAACGACACTCTCTTGGTCCTGTCCCTCTGACAGAACGACACTCTCTTGGTCCTGTCCCTCTGACAGTGAGACACTCCCTCAGTACTGTCCCCTGACAGTGTGGCACTCCCTCAGTACTGTCCCTCTGACAGTGTGACACTCCCTCAGTACTGTCCCTCTGACAGTGAGACACTCCCTCAGTACTGTCCCTCTGACAGTGTGGATCTCCATCCGTACTGTCCCTCTGACAGTGTGACACTCCTTCATTAACGTCAGTCTGACAGTGAGACACTCCCTCAGTACTGTCCCTCTGACAGAACGACACTCTCTTGGTCCTGTCCCTCTGACAGTGAGACACTCCCTCAATACTGCCCCACTGAAAGTGAGACACTCCCTCAGTACTGTCCCTCTGACGGTGAGACACCCCCTCAGTACTGTGCCTCTGATGATGAGACACTCCCTCAGTACTGTCCCTCTGACAGTGTGACACTCCCTCAGTACTGACCCTCGGACAGTGTGACACTCCCTCTGTACTGACCCTCTGACAGTGTGACTCTCCCTCAGTACTGTACCTCTAACAGTAAGACGCTCCCTCAGTACTGTCCCTCTGACAGAGTGACACTCTCTCGGTCCTGTCCCTCTGAAAGTGAGACACACCCTCAGTACTGTCCCTTTGACAGTGAGGCACCCCATCAGTACTGTCCCTCTGACAGTGAGACACTCCCTCGGTACTGTCCCTCTGATGGTGAGACACTCCCTCAGTAATGTCCCGCTAAAAGTGAGGGACTCCCTCAATACCGATCCTCTGACGGTGTGACACTCCCTCAGTACTGTCCCTCTGACGGTGTGACACTCTCTCAGTACTGTCTCTCTGATGGTGTGACACTCCCTCAGTACTGTCCAACTGACAGTGTGACACTCCCTCAGTACTGTCCAACTGACAGTGAGACACTCCCTCAGTACTGTCCCTCTGACAGTGAGGCACTCCCTCAGTGCTGTCCCTCTGTCATGGAGACACTCCCTCAGTAGGCCCTCTGACAGGGTGACACTCACTCAATACTAACCTTCTGACAGTGAGGCACTTCCGCAGTACTGTCCCTCTGACAGTCAGACACTCCCTCAGTACTGTCCCTCTGACAGTGTGACACCCCTCAGTACTGTCCCTCTGACAGTGTGACACTCCCTCAGTACCGGCCCTGGGACAGTGAGGCACCCCATCAGTACTGTCCCTCTGACTGTCAGGCACCCGCTCAGTACTGTCCTTCTGACAGTGAGGAATCCCCTCGGTACTGTCCCTCTGACGGTGAGACACTCCCTCTGTACTGTCCTTCTGACAGTGAGACATCCCCTCGGTACTGTCCCTCTGACAGTGAGGCATCCCCTCCGTACTGTCCTTCTGTCAGTGAGGCACACCCTCAGTAATGTCCCTCTGACAGTGTGGATCTCCCTCTGTACTGTCCCTCTGACAGTGAGACACTCCCTCAGTACCTTCCCTATGATAGTGAGACACTCCCTCAGTACTGTCCCTCTGACAGCGAGGCAGTACTGTCCCTCTGACAGTGTGACACTCCCTCAATACTATCCATCTGACAGTGAGGCACTCCCTCAGTACTGTCCCTTTGAAAGTGAGACACTCCCTCAGTACTGACCCTCTGACAGTGTGACACTCCCTCAGTACTGTCCCTCTGACAGTGAGACTCCCTCTGTACTGACCCTCTGACAGTGTGACTCTCCCTCAGTACTGTCCCTCTGACAGTAAGATGCTCCCTCAGTAGTCCGTCTGACAGAGTGACACTCCCTCGATCCTGTCCCTCTGAAAGTGAGACACTCCCTCAGTACTGTCCCTCTGACAGTATGACACTCCCTCAATACAATCCTTCTGACAGTGAGGCACTCCCTCAATACTGTTCCTCTGACAGTGAAACACTCCTTCAGTACTGTCCCTCTGACAGTGTGACACTCCCTCAGTACTGTCCCTCTGACGGTGAGGCACTCCCTCAGTACTGTCCCTCTGATGGTGAGACACTCCCTCAGTACCTTCCCTATGATAGTGAGACACTCCCTCAGTACTGTCCCTCTGACAGTGAGGCAGTACTGTCCCTCTGACAGTGTGACACTCCCTCAATACTATCCATCTGACAGTGAGGCACTCCCTCAGTACTGTCCCTTTGAAAGTGAGACACTCCCTCAGTACTGACCCTCTGACAGTGTGACACTCCCTCAGTACTGTCCCTCTGACAGTGAGACACTCCCTCAGTACTGACCCTCTGACGGTGAGACACTCCCTCAGTACTGTCCCTCTGACAGTCAGACACTCCTTCAGTACTGTCCCTCTGACGGTGAGACACTCCCTCAGTACTGTCCCTCTGACAGTCAGACTCTCCCTCAGTACTGTTCCTCTGCCAGTGAGACACTCCCTCAGTACTGTCCCTCTGCCGGTGTGACACTCCCTCAGTACTGTCCCTCTGACGGTGAGACACTCCCTCAGTACTGTCCCTCTGACAGTGTGACACTCCCTCAGTACTGTCCCTCTGACAGTGTGACACTCCCTCAGTACTGTCCCTCTGACAGTGAGACACTCCCTCAGTCCTGTCCCTCTGACAGTGTGACTCTCCCTCAGTACTGTCCCTCTGACAGTGAGACACTCCCTCAGTACTGTCCCTCTGACAGTGAGACACTCCCTCTGTACTGACCCTCTGACAGTGTGACTCTCCCTCAGTACTGTCCCTCTGACAGAGGCACTCCCTCAGTACTGTCCGTCTGACAGTGAGACACTCCCTCAGTACCGTCCATCTGACATTGCGACACTCCCTCAGTACTGTCCCTACATTCCCTCTGACAGTGTGGCACTCCCTCTGTACTGTCCCTCTGACAGTGTGGCACTCCCTCAGTACTGTCCCTCTGACAGTAAGATGCTCCCTCAGTAGTCCGTCTGACAGAGTGACACTCTCTCGATCCTGTCCCTCTGAAAGTGAGACACCCCCTCAGTACTGTCCCTCTGACAGTATGACACTCCCTCAATACAATCCTTCTGACAGTGAGGCACTCCCTCAATACTGTTCCTCTGACAGTGAAACACTCCTTCAGTACTGTCCCTCTGACAGCGAGGCAGTACTGTCCCTCTGACAGTGTGACACTCCCTCAATACTATCCATCTGACAGTGAGGCACTCCCTCAGTACTGTCCCTTTGAAAGTGAGACACTCCCTCAGTACTGACCCTCTGACAGCGAGGCAGTACTGTCCCTCTGACAGTGTGACACTCCCTCAATACAATCCTTCTGACAGTGATGCACTCCCTTAATACTGTTCCTCTGACAGTGAAACACTCCTTCAGTACTGTCCCTCTGACAGTGTGACACTCCCTCAGTACTGTCCCTCTGACAGTGAGGCACTCCCTCAGTACTGTCCGTCTGACAGTGTGACACTCCCTCAGTACTCTCCCTGTGACGGTGAGGCACTCCCTCAGTACTGTCCCTCTGATGGTGAGACACTCCCTCAGTACCTTCCCTATGATAGTGAGACACTCCCTCAGTACTGTCCCTCTGACAGCGAGGCAGTACTGTCCCTCTGACAGTGTGACACTCCCTCAATACTATCCATCTGACAGTGAGGCACTCCCTCAGTACTGTCCCTTTGAAAGTGAGACACTCCCTCAGTACTGACCCTCTGACAGTGTGACACTCCCTCAGTACTGTCCCTCTGACAGTGAGACACTCCCTCAGTACTGTCCCTCTGACAGTCAGACTCTCCCTCAGTACTGTCCCTCTGATGGTGAGACACTCCCTCAGTACTGTCCCTCTGATGGTGAGACACTCCCTCAGTACTGTCCGTCTGACAGTGAGACACTCCCTCAGTACTGTCCCTCTGACGGTGAGACACTCCCTCAGTACTGTTCCTCTGCCAGTGAGACACTCCCTCAGTACTGTCCCTCTGCCAGTGTGACACTCCCTCAGTACTGTCCCTCTGACAGTGAGACACTCCCTCAGTCCTGTCCCTCTGACAGTGTGACACTCCCTCAGTACTGTCCCTCTGACAGTGAGACACTCCCTCAGTCCTGTCCCTCTGACAGTGAGGCATTCTCTCAGTACTGTCCCTCTGACAGTGTGACACTCCCTCAGTACTGTCCCTCTGACTGTGAGGCACTCCCTCAGTACTGTCCCTCTGACAGTGAGACACTCCCTCAGTCCTGTCCCTCTGACAGTGTGACACTCCCTCAGTACTGTCCCTCTGACAGTGAGACACTCCCTCAGTCCTGTCCCTCTGACAGTGTGACACTCCCTCAGAACTGTCCCTCTGACAGTCAGACTCTCCCTCAGTACTGTCCCTCTGACGGTGAGGCACTCCCTCAGTACTGTCCCTCTGACGGTGAGACTCTCCCTCAGTACTGTCTCTCTGACGGTGAGGCACTCCCTCAGTACTGTCCCTCTGACGGTGAGACACTCCCTCAGTACTGTCCCTCTGCCGTTGAGACACTCCCTCAGTACTGTCCCTCTGACAGTGAGACACTCCCTCAGTACTGTCCCTCTGCCGTTGAGACACTCCCTCAGTACTGTCCCTCTGACAGTGAGACACTCCCTCAGTACTGTCCCTCTGACGGTGAGACATTCCCTCAGTACTGTCCCTCTGACAGTCTGACACTCCCTCAGTACTGTCCCTCTGATGGTGAGACACTCCCTCAGTACTGTCCCTCTGACAGTCAGACACTCCCTCAGTACTGTCCCTCTGACGGTGAGACACTCCCTCAGTACCGTCCCTCTGACATTCAGACATCCCCTCGGTACTGTCCTTCTTACAGTGTGGCACTCCCTCGATACTGTCCTCCAGTTGATACATTATGTCCTCAGTATGGTACCTTCCCAACAGTGTCTGTTTCTGGAGTTCTGTGGAGCCAATACGCTTTCCCACCCATGATAGACAGCAGCACTGGGAAGGTACATGTTTCCGCATCTCACTCTGGCACAAAGTATCCGGCTACCAATAAACTGCCAATTCTTTAGAAGAAATATAGAAAGGGTTAAAAGCGAACATTGAATTTTCCAAACTTCTTGGAAAATTTCACTGGCTACGGACTCTCCAGGGTGGCTGTAAGCTTAGTATCTCCAAGCTCTGGGTAAAACTCTCTATCTTGTACGCCTACAAGCTCCAAATTGGGGGCACTGAGATTTCCTTTTTGACAGCAAGGCTTTCCATTTTCTGAAAGACGATCTCGACCGAGGATTGTTTATACCTTTGCAAAGCTCTTGCGCTTTCCGTGGTTTCCCTCTGACCAAGAATTAGTCCACAGGGGCTGATTGTTCACGCATTTGCGTGTTAAGTGGAGTAACTAACAGTGGCCGGCTTTCTGTTCCGCTAGATGTCTTCTGGCCGCTAATTGAAACAAAGAGCATAAGCGAGTGTGAGAGAGGGAGAGTGCTGCGGAGAATATGAATGATCATTTTCTCCCTGTGTCAGCAACCTTGTCAGGCTGCAGGCTTTTTGAGAGACAGCTTCTAATTGGGATAGATCGGAATCTTTAAGCTGTGGTCCAGGGTTGCTTCTCCCTGTGGGATTAGTATCTTTGATTATGCAGCTGAATAGTTTCTCAGCTTTCGCCGTTTAAGGGAACACAGTCACTTGCTTTCTTCTGCGTTAGCTATGCCCCCCTCTCTCACCTCCAAGCTGGACACTATGGGTTCATATCTTAAAGTTTATTAAAGTAAATTTATTATCAAAGTACATATATAGCACCATATACAACCCTGAGATTTGATTTCTTGCAGGCATTCTCAATAAATCCATAATTGAATAATAACCATAGTAGAATTAATGAAAGACCACACCAACTTGGGCTTTCAACCAGAGTGCAGAGGAGAACAAACTGTACAAATAATAAATAAGTAAGCAGTAAATATGAAAAACATGAGATGAAGAGTCCTTGAAAGTGTGTCCATGGATTATAGGAACAGTTCAATGATGGGACTAGTGAAGGTGAATGAAGTTAGACCCTTTGGTTCAAAAGCCTGATGACTGAGGGGTGATAACTGTCCCTGATTCTGGTAGTGTGAGTCCTGATGCTCCTGTACTTTCTTACTAATGGTAGCAGAAAGAAGAGATCGTGACCTGGGTGGTGAAGGCCCTTGATGATGGATGCTGGTTTCCTGCAACAGCGCTCTATATAGATGTGATCAGTGGAGGGAAGGGCTTTACCCATATGGACTGGGCCACCATATTCCCTAGTTTTTGTAGGATTTTCCATTCTAGGGCTTTGGTGTTTCCATACCAGACTGTGGTGGAGCCAGTCAATATACTCTCCAACTCTCCAGGGGAGTGTTGTACTGTCAGGAGCATCATCTTTTGTGAAACCAACACACTCTACAGTGGTCGTTAAAAGTCCCACATGAAGATTAACTCTTTGGAGGTTAGATGAACAAGGGGTGATCTTACAGAGGTGTATAAAATACTGAGAGATAGAGATAGGGTTAACACACTCAGTCCTTTTCCCAAGGTAGAAGAGTCAAGATCCAGAAGCCATAGGATTGAGATGACAGTAGGAGAGGTATAAAAGGAACTGAAGGGCGACTTAATTTACACAAAGGATGGTATCTATGTGGTTGAGTTGGGTAGAATAACAACTTTTAAGAGATAGTTGGACATGTGCATAGATAGAAATGCTCTACGGGCCAATTCTTTATGAATAGAACAAGCTCGGAAGGGCATATTGGTGAGCATGGACCATTGGGCCCAAAATGCTGAATGACTCTCGTCTATGTCACTTTTGATCAAGGGAGTTCTCCTCAATGCAATGGGGCTAATATTTATCCATCTACCAATAGAGTAAAAAGTAAATGCGCTATTCAAATGAAAGACCTACATTTGCTTGCCCCTGAGGGTTTATGAAAATGAGCTCATGTGCACATCTCATGTTTAGTCATGGCCAAGGCTGCCATAGTTAACAGTCAGTGAAGAACAAAACTTAATTACACTCAGTGACCATTTTATTAGGTACACCTGTTCACCTGCTCGCTAATGCAAATATCTAATCAGCCATTTGAACAGCAACTCAATGCAGAAAAGCATGCCAATATGGTCAAGAAGTTCAGTTGTTCAAACCAAGCATCAGAATGGGGAAGAAATGTGATCTAAGTGACTTTGACCGACGAGTGATTTTTTTTGGTGCCAGATGTGGTGGTTTGAGTATCTCAGAAACTGCTGATAACCTGGAATTTTCATGCAGAGCATTCTCTCAGAGTTTACAGAGAATAGTGTGAAAAACAAAAAAAGAATGCATGAGTGGCAATTTTGTAGGTGAAAATGCATTGTTAATGAGAGATGTCAAAGGAGAATGGCTGGGATAGTTCAAGCTGACAGGAAGGGAACAGTATCTCAAATAACGACTCATTACAACAGTGGTGTGGAGAAGGGCATTCCTAATCAACAGCATATTCGAACCTTGGAGTAAATGGGCTACAGCATTAGAAGATCATGAAAATACACTCAGTGGCCACTCTATTGGCTACAGGAAGCTCTTAATAAAGTGGTCTCTGAGCATACATTTCTATAGTGCCATTCACCCCCCCCCCCACTTTGAGGGAGCTCCAAAGCATTTAGCCCCAATGGAGTATTCTTGTGTGAAACTCAGCAAGGATTTGTGCACAGCAAGCTCCCACAACCAGTAGTAATGACAATCCATTATCATTAACATTGATAGACTTATCAATAATGACCAGGTAACTAGGGATAACTCCTGCTCATCAGAATGAGGTTTAATATCACTGGGTATATTTGGAGCAGAGGTTGATAGGTTCTTGGTTAGTAAGGGTGTCAACGTTTATTGAGAGAAGGCAAGAGAATGGGATTGAGAGGATTAGCATGATGAAAGGTGGAACTGACTCAATGGCCCAAATGGCCTAATTCTGCTCCTGATGTCTTATGGATCTTTTTTAAAATTTGGAGGTGAGAGAGCACTGAAGACTGAGAAGTTTCTCTAATACCAGTCTGATTCATCAACATAACCCCTCGGCGGGCATTCAATAGTTACTTGAGTTAACCTGGGAATAGAATCAGCTCAAACCTGATCATCTTTCTCTTCCTAAACCAAATAAGATTCTATGACAATCTGGCAGAATCTAAACCACATTTAATGACCATAGCTTTCAGAGTCTCCGACTGCTGTTTTAACATTTCAACTCATTAGCCCTCTGGCTTGTCAGATGGTGCGATGATGTTTCCCTGGTTACCCGATCAAGAACAAGGGGGCAGAGTTTACAGTAAGGGATCTCCCATTTAAAACAGGCTCATGAGTATTTGGAATTCTCTACCCAAGGTGGCTATGAAGGTTGAGCACTGAAACTATTCAAGAGTCAGAAAGGGAGATTTTGACCTATGAGGGTTGGGGGTAAGTCCAGGGTTATGGGAAGCATGCTGGAAAATGGAGCTGTGCCAAAATCAAAATCTTATTGATAGAGGAACAGGCAACTTGTTTTCAATTAGTGCAGAGTTCTGATTTAATAAAGCAGTAACAGGATCACAACGATGTTACAGCTATCCATTTGGATGTAGAGTCACGTGCTGATGTGAAGACCCTGGAATGATTGATTGGTGCCAGATGGGACTAACTTTTATTTGTCACATGCATATCAAAAGATTGAAGCATACAGTGAAATGTGTTGCTTACTTCAACGATGTACACACCACACAAGCATCGACACACTTCCGCCGACATTTCTACAATTTACTAATCCTAACCTGTACATAATTGGAATGGGGGGGGAGGAACTGGAGCAGTAGGAGAAAACTCACGCTGTCAGGGGAGAACGTACAAGACGGTGGTGGAACTGAACTGGGATCACTGGCACGGTAAAGAGTTGCACTCACTGCTACTATGGTTCCACCATTAATAAGGATGGTGCCTGGATTGGGGAGCATGCCTTATGAAAGTAGGTTGAGTGAACTCGGCCTTTTCTCCTTGGAGTGACAGAGGATGAGAGGTGACCTGATAGATGATGAGAGGCATTGATCGTGTGGATAGCCAGAGGCTTTTTCCTAGGGCTGAAATGGCTGACATGAAGGGGCATAGTTTGAAGAGGCATGGAAGTAGGTACAAGGGGGATGTCAGGGGTAAGTTTTTCACACAGAGAGTGGTGGGTGTGTGGAATGCACTGCTGGTGAAGATGGTAGAGGTGGATACAATAGGGTCTTTTAATAGATACATGGAGCTTAGAAAAATACAGGGCTATGCGGTAGTGAAATTCTAGGCAGTTTCTAGAGTAGGTTATGTGGTTGTCACAACAATGTGGGCTGAAGGGCCTGTAATATGCTGTAGACTTCTATGTTCTATTAACATAATAACAGGAATGGTTGCTTAGTTGCTGGAGAAAGGCCTGGGACCATCTCATTCATCCCCTGCCTTAGAATGTACAATATGGAAATGAACATTCAAAGGTTCAAAGGTCGAATTTAATGTCAGAGAAACATATACAATATACATCCTGAAATGCTTTTTCTTCGCAAACATCCATGAAAACAGAGGTGCCCCAAAGAATAACGACAGTTAAACATAAGAACCCTAAAGACCCCCCCAGCTCCCCTCCCTCCTGCGATTAAGTGACAGAAAGCAACCTCCTTCCCCCCACCAGCAAAAGAAAAGCATTATCACCACTACTGAGCACTCAAGTTTGAGCAAAGCAACAACAAAGACACAGATTTGCAGTTATCCCAAAGACTTTGCATTTCACCCAGTATTTGACATACCACAGGCTCTCTCTCTCTCCCTAATAAGGGAGAAGGAGGTGGCTCCTTCAGCCCAGTGCTCCATGGACACAAGGAGTAGTCCCTCACTTATCTTTGATGATTGGTCACAAACCACATTCATGTACTGAGAGGCAGTTTTGTAATATTAGCCTAATGGTTAGCACAACACTTTGCAGTGCCAGTGACCCAAGTTCAATTCCTGCCACTGCCTGTAAGGAGTTTGTGTGTTCTCCCCGTGGCTATGTGGATTTCCTAGCAGATGCTCCGGTTTCCTCCCACAGAGACGTACCAGTTGGTAGGTCACAAACACGAGGATATCTGCAGCTGTTGGAAATCCAAGGCAAAACTCACAAAGTGCTGGAGGAACTCAGCAGGCCATACAGCATCTGCAGAAAAGAGTAAACAGTCAATGTTTCGGGCCGAGACTCTTCATCGGGACCGAAGTGTCGACTGCTTACTCTTTTCTACAGATGCTGCCTGGCCTTCTGAGTTCCTCCAGCATTTTGTGTGTGTGTGTTCCAGTTGGTAGATTGTAAATTGTCCTGTGATTAGGCTGGGATTAACTCGGGGGATTGCTGGGTGGTGTGACTCAAAAGTCTGGAAGGGCCTATTCCACGCTGTAGCTCAATAAGTAGATAAATAAAATTCCAAAGCCCCTTTCCTTGTTTAAAAATTTCTCCATGTTCCTTTCTCCTCAGTCTCCTTCAATCTGGGACATGTCCAGTTCCATCTCCCCTATAATCCTTTTGTAGTGTTAAAGAGTCCAATGAGGCCATGACAACCATCAAACACCCATTTATACACTTACTGCGTTTTATTCTCTTCACTTCCATCAGCTTCTCTCAAATTCCCATCTCCTACTCATCTATACATCTAGGATCTCTTACAGTAGTCAATTAACCAACATTTCATTTGGGTGTGACTGTAAGAATGTTAGACATTGGAGCAGAATTAAATCTGTGCCACCATTTAACTTACTCACTTACCCTCTCAACCCCATTGTCCAGCCTTCTCTCCATAACCTTTGTCAGCCTTACTAATCAAGAACCTATCAACTTCCACTTTAAATGTACCCAATGTTTTGGCCTCCACAGCCATCTGTGGCAATGAATTCCACAGATTCATCACTCTCTGGCTCAAGAAATTCCTCATCTCTGTATTAAAGGGCTGCCCAATTCTGAGGCTGTGTACTCTAGACTCTCCCGCTTTTGGAAGCATCCTCTCCACATCCACTCTGTCTCAGCCTTTCATGTGGGAGGAAACCAGAGCACTTGGGGAAAACTATGGGGTCACAGAGAGAACCTGCAAACTCCACAGAGAGCACCGGAAGTCTGTATTAAATCCAGTTCACTGGAGCCATGAGGGAGCAGCGCCACAAACTGCATACCATGTAGCTCATAGCAAAACCTCGTACCGTAAGATGCTGGGTGTAAAGTCTGGCATTCCCTCTACTCACCTCCTCTCCCTTTAAGATGCTATTTAAAGTCTACCCCTTTGATCAGCTGCCTGGAATCTCTTTATATGCACAAGAGATCCTGCAGATGCTGGAAATCCAGAGCAACACACAAAATGCAGGAGGAACTCAGCAGGTCAGGCAGTATCTAAAACAGTCACTGTTTCAGGCTGAGATCCTTCATCAGGACTGGAAAAGAAGAGGGGAGGAAGCCAGTATGAGAAGGTGGTGTTCAAGCTATCAGGTGGGAGGTGAGGCCCATTGAGGCAGAAGATGGGTGTTAGATGAGGGGACTGGGGTGAAGTGAAAAGCTGGGAGGTGATAGGTGGAGAAGGTAAAAGTGCTGAAGAAAACTGGAGTCAGATAAGAGAGGAGAGAGGACCATGCAAGAAAGGGGAGGAGGGGGGGGGGGCTCCAGAAGGAGGTGATAGGCAGGAGATGTTGCTCCTCCAACCTGAGAGTGGCTTCATGATGGCAGTAGATCCTCATGATCTGACATACCACAGTGGAAAGCAGAATTAAAATAGGTTTTAATTCTAGTGTGAAAACCCGCAGATACAGTAGGAAAAAAACCCGTGACAGACTTGCAGGTGAAGCGTCACCTCACCTGGAAGGATTGATTGGGACCCGGAGAGAGCAGGTGTATGGGTAGATGGAGCACTTGTCCCACTTGCAGGGATAAATACAGGGGGTGGGGGGAGGAACGAATGTACAAGGGAACCATGTAAAGAGGAATCCCTAGGGAAAGTGGAGGGTGGGAGAAGGGATGAGTTGGGGGCAGAGAGAGGATGAGGTTTAGTGGTAGGATTCCATTGAAGAAGTCAGAGGTTACGGAGGAAGAAGAGCTGGATGCAGATGCTCGTTTTGGAATGGTCGTTTTGTCTGATAAATGCACCAAGGAACATTTAGGTTAAAGATTTTATTTAAATATTTCTTGATATTGTTGATACCAAAAGCCGCATATTCTCAGCAAAGACCTTCCTATCAAATGTGAAACTCTTCTTGATCTGAGTTCTGCAGACAATGGGTGTTTTACACAGGAATAAGAGGTCCTGGGGAGAGTAGGAAGGAGACCTGGTGGCAGTAATCTTTTTGAGCTGTTGAGCAGTGACCCACCAAACTGGGCAGACAATGTCATTAGCTGTGGTTCAAAAGAATCAAAGGTTCATTTTATTATCAAAGTATACAACCCTAAAATTCTTCTCCTCCAGCTATGTAGCATGGTCATCAGCCCCCAAATCCCTGCTCCCTGTACAAAAATGGAACAGGCACATTGACCTCCAAATCCCCCTCCCCACACACAAGAAAACAAGAATAATCAGGCAAAAAGCACAGCTCATAAAAAAAACCTATGAGATTGGGAAAATGTCTATCATTTAAGTCCATGTCAAAATGCAGTGAATGTGGGTAAGATTCTCCGGGCCCAGCACTGATCAGATCTCTCAGTTACATAGTACTGACTGGAAAGATATGATTTATCTTCTGAAGGGAAGTGAAAGACAACTGCTAATTTATTCTTGTTATAGAATCTGTCATTAAAATGAAAAACCTACATTATTGGATAACAGAAAGATGGCTTGCTGAGAGAATTGTGCTGAATTGCTAGTTTTATTTACCCAGTTAGATTTTGCAGAAAATTGTTTGTGTGTCAGACTTACCCTAACTATTATTCATTGAGAGCCCAGTGCCCCATCCCTCACATCACTTCAATTTAAAGGTGCTGATTCCAGAACCTCGAGCGAGAAGAAGACATTTGTCGCATTTATTCAACGATATTGACTTTGGTTATTTTGACGTGTCAGCATACAGCGGACAGCCCTCACTAAGTGGCTCTTCACAGAATGACAACTTTGTTTGCATGCAAAAAGCTGGAGGAAGTCAATGGGTCAAGTAGCATCTGTGAAGGGTTATGGGCAGTCAACAGTTCAGGTCAAGGCCCTTCATCTGGACTGGTCATTTTCCTTCATAGATGCAAGGAGTTCCTGCAACTTTGTCCTGTTCTGCTCCAGATTCCAGCATCTGCAGTCCCTTGTGTCTCTGTATTCTGAGACTCTGAAGCTGGGGGCAGATTTGACATAGGAAACAGGAGTAGGTTTGGAGCTTTTGAGCCTTCGAGGCTGCTCTGCCATTCAGTGCGATTTTGGCTCATCCTCCATTGTGATTTCTACTTTCTTCTCAAGTTCTATTGTCAGCAGAGTTTCAGATGACGACAAGAGGGCGTACATATCAGCTAGTTGAGTGGTGTCACAGCAAAGTCCTTACATTCAGCGTCAGTAAGACCACAAAACTGATTGTGGGCTTCAGAAAGGGTAAGATAAGGGAACACACACTAGTCCTCATAGAGGTATCAGAAGTAGAAAGAGTGAGTAATTTCAAGTCCCTGGGAGTCAACATCTCTATGGTTCTATCCTGGACCCAACATATCGATGCAGCTATAAAGAAGCCATGGCGGCAGCTATATTTCATTGGGAGTTTGGTACAGCATCAAAAGTACTTGCAAATTTCTATAGATGTGGTGTGGAGAGCATTCTAACTGGCTCCATCACCTTCTCTGGTGGGTGGTGGGGGGTGGTTGGGGAGATGGCTGCAGCACAGGGTCAAAGTAAGCTGCAAAGACTTGTAAACTCAGTGAGCTCCATCATGGGTACCAGCCTCTGTAGAATCCAGGACATCTTCAAGGAGCGATGCCTCAAAAAGGCGGCATCACCATTAAGGGCCTCCGACACCCAGGTCATGCCTTGTTCTCATTGCTACCATCAGGGAGGAGGTACAGGAGCCTGAAGGCACACACTCAATGATTCAGGAACAGCTTCTTCCTCTCTGCCATCTGTTTTCTGTATGGACACTGAACCTTATTACTTGGCCAAAATGCTCAATTTTGGTTTCATCAGACCATAGAACCTTCTTTAAGTTGACTTCAGAGTCTCCCACATGCCTTCCAGTAAACTCTAGCCAGGATTTCACATGAGTTTTTTCAATAGTGGCTTTCTCTTTGTCATTCTCCCATAAAGCTGTGACTGGTGAAGCACCCGGGCAACAGTTGTTGTATCCGCAGTCTCTCCCATCTCAGCTGCTGAAGCTTGTAACTCCTCCAGAGATGTCATAGGTATCTTGGTGTCCTCCCTCACTAGTCCCCTTCTTGCACATTCACTCAGTTTTCGAGGACGGCCTGCTCTAGGTAGATTTACAGCTGTGCCATATTCTTCCCATTTCTTGATGATTGACTTAACTGTGCTCCGAGGGATATTCAGTGACTTGGAAATTTCCTTGTATCCATCTCCTGGCTTGTGCTTTTCAATAACCATTTCATGTAGCTGCTTGGAGTGTTCTTTTGTCTCCATGTGTAATTTTTGCCAGGATACTGACTCACCAGCAGTTGGACCTTCCAGATACGGGTGTATTTTTACTACAATCAATTGAAACACCTTGACTGCACACAGGTCTCCAAAAACAGAAACCCTTTAACTAATTATGTGACTTATAAAACCAATTGGCTGCACCAGTGAAGATTTGGTGTGTCATGTTAAAGGGGGGGGGGGGGAGGTGGTGAATACTTATGCAATCAACTATGTTGTGCTTTATATTTGTAATAATTTAGATCATTTTGTAGTGATCTGTTTTCACCTTGAAATGAAAGAGACTTTTTCTGTTGATCAGTGTCAAAACAAAAGAAATTATATCCAGTGTGATTCAATGTTGTAACATAATAAAACATGAAAACATCTGGGGAGAGTGAATACTTTTTATGGGTACTGTATATGCTTACTGTAATTCACAGTTTTAGTCTTTATTAGTATACATTTCATTGCTGCTACAAAGTCAACAAATCTCATGACTTAGGGTGGAGATATTAAAGCTGATTCTGACTCAGGTTCAATATCTGTGAATCCATGTCTGCTGGAAGCCAGAGGTGAAAGGCGGCCTCTCCTGGGGTTAGAGGACTGTATGTGCGTGGGTGGGTGGGAGGGAGGGAGGGAGTTGACTGGGCTTGTCTTGCCTTGTTGATTGTTGTGTTCTGTGTTGTTCTGTTGAGCATGTCAGACATGCTGCGTTGGCGCCAAAAAGTGTGGTGAAAACTTGTGGGCTGCCCCACGCACATCCTTTGGTTGCTAACGCAAATGATGCATTTCACTCCACGTTTCGGAGTACACACAATCGATAAAGCTGAATCTGAGTCTGAAGAGCTCTACACCAGATGAAGGACCCCCAAGCGAAGTCAACGTTTCATGTAGAAAACATGGCAGCCAATCGTGGGCACTGTGGCAGCGTAGCTGTTAGCGCAATGTTAATATAGCTCGGGGCATTCCGGGATTCAGAGTTCACTTCCAGCATCGTTCTGTAAGGAGTCCTCTCCATGGAGTGTGCGGGTTTTCCCCCACGTGCTCCGGTTTCCTCCCACAGTCCAAAGATGTACTGGCTAGGTTATTTGGTCATTGTAAATTGTCCTGTGCCTGGGTTAGGGTTAAATCAGGGTTGTGAGGTTGCTGGGACATCACGGCTCAAAGGGCCGAAAGGGCCTATTCTGCTCTGTCTCACTAAGTAAATAAATAAACAAGATTCTGCAGACAACAAAGTAATGCTGACTGGATAATCTGTTTTACTGATGACGGTTGTGGACTGAATGTGGAATTCTGCTCTTCAAAATGAGGTTTAGTTATATTTATCGAAAGGGACAGACACGGCTTTGCTTTAACATTGCATCCAAAAAAAAGGCATCCTTTATGAGGGTGTAGCTTTCCCTTACCCAGCACTGGAGGTGTCATAAACATAAGAGGTTCTGCAGATGTCAAAAATCCAGAGAAGCACATAAGATGATGGAGGAACTCAGCAGGTCAGGCAGCATCTATGGAAATGAATGAACAGTCAACACCTTGGGCCGAGGCCCGTCTTCAGGACTGGAAAGGAGGGGGAAAAGACAGCAGAATGAACAGGCGAGAGGAGGGAAGGAGGCTAGCTGGAAGGCGATAGGTGAAGCCAGGTGGGCGGGAAAGGCAACAGGCTGGAGAAGAAGGAATCTGATAGGAGAGGAGAGTGGACCATAGGAGAAAGGGAAGGAGTATCACCAGGACAGATGAGGAGAAGAGGTAAGTGGCCAGAGTGGGGGATAGAAGAAGAGTTAACGGGGAGGGAAAATAATTCCCAGAAGGAGAAGTTGATGTTCGTGCCATCTTGTTGGTGGGTACCTTGACGGAATAAGAGGTGTTTGTCCTTCAGTGTGAGAATGACACACAGTCATAGAGAAATACAGCAGAGACAGGCCCTTCAGCCCAATTAGTCCATGCTGACCAAGATTTCCAGTTTCAGCCTCATGCATGTTCCATATCATTCCTAACTAACAACAAATCTACTGATCTCAGACCTGACCCCTAGCACCATATGCAAAGCTCTCCCTAATTTCCCAATGGTAGTTCATTTTTGGTGTAAGAAATACTTTTTTCTCTGTAGCTTCCCCCCATTATGCATTCAGTGGCCACTTTTTTAGGTACTGAGTGTATGTTCATGGTCTTCTTCTGCTGCAGCCCATCCACTTCAAGGTTCAACGTATTGAGATGCTTTTCTGCACACCAATGTTGTAACGTGTGGTTATTTGAGTTCCTGTCACCTTCCTGTCAGGTTGAACCAGTCTGACCATTCTCCTCTGACCTCACTCATTAACAAGGCAGTTTCACCCACAGAGCTGCCACTCACTAGTATTTTTTTTGTCTTTTGCACCATTCTTTGTGAAGTCAAGAGACTGTTGTACATGAAAATCCAAGGGGATCAGCAATTTCTGAGATACTCAAACCACCCCATCTGGCACCAACAATCATTCTACAGTCAGTCACTCAGATCTCATTTCTTCCCCATTCTGATGTTCAATCCGAACAAAAATGGAACCTCTTGACCTTGTCTGCGTGTTTTTGTGTATTGAGTTGCTGCCACATGATTGGCTGATTAGAAAGTTGCATAAACGAGCAGGTGTACCTAATAAAGTGGACACTGAGTGTACTTCCAACATCTCAATCAGATTTAATTCATGCTGTGCCACACAGCTACACCCCTCAATCTATCCCTAGCCTAATCACAGGACAATTCACAATGACCAATTAACTTACCAACTGGTACGACTTTGGACTGTGGGAGGAAACCAGAGCACCCAGAGGAGACTCACACGACCACGGGGAGAACATACAATCTCCTTTCAGGCAGTAGCAGGAATTGAACCTAGGTTATTGGTACCGTAAAGCATGGTGTTAACCATTGCGTTACTGTGCCACCTTTTCCACGGATTCTGCCTGACCTGCTGAGTGTTTCTGTCAATTTCTGTCCTCTGTTCCTTTCCCTTCCATATGACCATCCAGCCTGCTCTCAGTGCATCTATTCTGTTTGTCTCAAGCATGGCCGTTGGGAGTAAGTTCTCCATTCTCACCACCAGCCGAAAGCTGCTAGCTGGTTAACATCAGCAGGAGTATCATTGCACTGGGGAATTAATAGAAAGGCTGAAGGAGAGAAAGAGAGATTTGCATTTCTGTGGCATCCCTCAGTGCCTCAGCACACCCCGAAGTTCATTACAGGCACTCTGTAATGCCTGTGCACCATATGCACAGCAAGCTCCCCCAAACAGTGACAGATAATATTAGCTTTGGATTCTGAGAAGATAATTCCACTGCCTATTCCCATTCTGACATGGCTACCCATGACCTCCTCTACTGCCATGATGAGGCCACTGGATAGATTCTATCGATGTGAGGTGGAGAGTATATTGACTGGTTGCATCACAGCCTGGTACAGCAATACCAAGGCCCTTGAATGGAAATTCCTACAGAAAGTAGTGGATACAGCCCAGTCCATCACGGATAAAGCCTTCCCAACCATTGAGCACATCTATATGAAACACTGTCACAGGAAAGCAGCATCCATCATCAGGGACCCACACCAATCAGGTCATGCTCTCTTCTTGCTACTGCTGTTAGGAAGAATGTACTAGGCTTCAGGTCTCACACTACTAGGTTCAGGGACATTTACAACCCCTCAACCATTTGACTTTTGAACCAAAGAGGATAACTCCACTTGCCCCTTCACTGAAATGTTCCCACAACCAATAGCATCACTTTCACAGACTCTTAATCTTACCTTCTCAATATTTGTTGCCTATTTATTTATTATTATTATTATTATTATTATTTCTTCTTTTTGTATTTGCATGGTTTGGTCACTTCTGCACTCTGGTTGAACACCCTAGTCGGGCAGTCTTTCATTGATTCTGGTATGATTATTATTCTACAGATTTATTCAGTATACCCATAAAAAATGAACCTCAGGGTTGTATATGGTGGCATAGATGTTCTTTGATAATGTTTACTTTGAAATTTGAACTCTCAAGTTGACCAAACAACACCTCATATTCCGTCTGGGTAGTCTCCAACCGGACGGCACAAGCACCAACATCCAGTAACCTCTCCTTCCAACCCATCTCCTTTTCCATTCCTCTCTCTAGCTCCCCTATTACCCCTTCTCTTTTCCTCACCTGCCTATCACCTCCCCCTGCTGCCCCTCCTCCTTCACTTTCTCCTGTGGTCCACTCTCCTGTCAGATTCCTTCTTCCTCAGCCCTTTACCTCTTCCACCGATCACCTCCCAGCTTCTCACTTCACCCCACCTTCCGTCCCCTTCACCAGGCCACCTTATTACCTCTGGTTTGTACTTCTTCCCCTTCCCCCCACCGTTTTATTCTAACTTCTTCCCCGTACCCCCAGTCCATGTATTTGGGTATTTGATCGTGGGAATTTAAACTGGAGGCGGAGGTTTTTTTTATGAGGTCGAGTTGCGAGCTCGAAATCAACCCGGCACGGATGGAGAGCACACTTGCGAGCGGTCTGTCACTGGATCGAACTCGGGAACCTCTGTTCTCGAGCCCGTTGCTGAGCTCACTGCACCACCAGCCGACCTTGGTTGAAAACGGTTCTTTATTCCTCTCCATAGATGCTGCCTGGCCTGTTGAGTTCCTCCAGCATTGTGTGCATGTTACTCTGGATTTCCAGCATCTGCAGGATCTCTTGTGCTTATCCCCTCTCTATTTCTGGCTGCAGGATCAAATCCATTTGACAGACCTTTCTTAATACGTTTACATTCAAAATTATGATGGGTGTGGAAAAGGTAAATGCAACCAGACTTTTTCCACTGAGACTGTGAGAAGTTGGGTTGTGTGAAGGTGTGGTTGGGCGGGTTAATGGATGGTAATGGATGGAGGTGTTGGCTGATCATTCTATACATAAGCTGAGCTTATGTATTTATATTTATTATACTTTTTGATTGTGCTTTTTTTAAAGCTGCATTGAATCCAGAGTAACAATCATTTTCTTCTCTTTTACACCCATGTACTGAAAAATGACAATAAACAATCTTGAATCTTGACTAGGTCCTAGGTTGAGGGTAAAAGGTGAAATATCTAAGGGGAACATGAGGGGGAGCTTTGCCACTCAGAGGGCGGGGAGAGCGGGGAGCGAGCTGCCAGTGGAAGTGGTGGATGTGGGCTCAATTTCTACACTTAAGAGAAGTTTGGATAAGCACACGGTTGGGGAGGGTTACAGAGGGCAATGCAATAGGAATATGCTTACTCATAGTTTGGCATGGACTAGATGGGCAGAGGTGTCTGTTTCTGTGCTGTGGCACTCTATAACTCCAAAGCCAGATCTTCGCTGTGCCAGAGCAGCCTTTGGCCAACTGTGTTTGAAGACCTCAAGTCCAGCAGAAGTCAGCAGTACAGTTAGTGTAACTTGTTACAGAGCGGGCTGTAAGATGTGGGTTCCATTCCTGATGCTGTCTATAAGGAGTTTATATAATTGCCATGAACATACTGGTTTTCTCCAGGTGCTCTGGGTTCCTCCCTTAAGAGGAGCATGGATGGGAGACGAATGGAGGGTGATGGTCCACGTATGAGTCAATGAGTCTGGGCAGAATAATAATTCAGTACAGACTAGATGGGCTGAAGGGTCTGTTTCTGTGCTGTACTGCTCTATGACACTATCTCATCCAGTCGAACCAACGATACCTTGGCTACAGTTCTCCAGAGAGCAGCCTGAACTCACGGTCCTCACTCGTCAAGTCGAAACCACTTACCAGAGTCAGTGGGGGTGCACTGTGATGTGCTGCTGCGAGGGGCAGATAAAGGGCGATAATGATTAGTTTTATCTGTCACGCGTACATTGAAGTATCAAAGCGAGAAGTGTCGTTTGTGTTAAATTTAATTCTCCGGTATCAAGTTCTCAGAAGTAGCCTTTGTGCTGCCTTTTATGCAAGGTTCTTGATAGTTCTTTCTCTAGCAAAATACCAGATTATTCTCCCATCATACATTACTAATTCCTGCTGAGTGCTTCCCTTCAATTGATCCCTGCAACCCAGGAGGCGTCGTGTTCCAAGCCCCCTTCAATCATCTCCACCTGTCTCCATCCCTCAATCCTTCCTCTCAGTCAATACTCCTGGCTCTCCTGTGGCATGCAGGTTAACTGCCTCATACCAGAGCTCGACATCCATCTTGTCCTGGGGTGAGATTTCATTCCCATCCTGGCAGTTCTACAGTCGTAGAGGCACAGCACTATTCAGCCAAATGAGTCCACACTAACAACCACCCGTCTACACTAGTTCTACATTAATCTCATATTCTTTTTATTCCCCATGCATTCTCGTCATCTTTTATCTATTTGCTATCTTTACTAACAAATCTGACTGTGAAATTAGTTTGGGTGTCCGGAGTGGCAGAAATGACAGCTCTCCCCCTAAGGGTTGGAACCAGTAGATTAGATTGTTTGAGAGGAAACTGAGAATTAGAATCAGAATCTGCCATGTTGGTCTATGGTCTCCTCTTGTGCCAAGATGAAGCCACCCTCAGGCTGCAGGAGCGACACCTTATATTCTGTCTTGCTGACCTCCAACCAGAAGGAATGAATATCGATTTCTTCTTCTGGTAATTTTTTCCCTCCCCCTCCTGTCGTCTTCTATTTCCCAGTCTGGCCTTTCACCTCTTCTCACCAGCCTATTGCCCCGCCCCCCCCCGGGTCCGCTCTCCTCTCCTATCATATCCCCTCTTCTCCAGCTCTTTACTTTTACCACTCACCTTGTTTTAGAATCAGAATCAGGTTTATTATCGCTGACACGCAGAGTAGCATGACATTTGTTGTTGATAGCAACGATGCATAGCTTGTACATCAAGGTATCAAAACATATGGTAAAATGCACCATTTGCATCAAATTTAATCAGCAGGGATTGTGCAAGTGTCACCATGCTTCCGGTGCCAACATAGCATGCCCACAACTTACCATATATCTTTGGAATGTGGCAGGAAACTGGAGTGGGTGAAATTGACACGGTCATGTGGAGAACGTACAAACTCCATACAGACAGAGGTGGGAATTGAATCTGGGTCGCTGGCACTGTAATAACAGTACACTAATCACTACACTGCTGTGCAAGGTCAATAGGGACTCTTAAGAGAAGCTTTGATGGGTACATGGATGAGAGATTTGGAACGCTACAGTCTGGAAACAGGTAGAAGAGACCAGGCAGAACAGGCTAGCATGGACTAGATGGGCCAAAGAGCCTGTTTCTGTGCTTTAATGTTCTATGACTCTGCAACATAAAAGTTACTGTAAGCTACTAATAAAGCTTGCACAAGAGGATGGTTGTACAAGGGAAAAGAGAGCTGAACGAAATTACCAGGAAAATCTCAGCAGGTCAGGTGGCATCTGTGGAAGATATGACAGCAGCTATATTTCATTAGGTGTTTGAGGAGATTTGGTATGTCACCAAAGACACTTGCAAATTTCTACAGATCTACCATGGAGAGCATTCTAACTGGCTGCATCACCACCTGGTATGGGGGTAGTGGGGGCGTGCTACGCAGGATTGAAGAAAGCTACAGAGAGTTGTAAACTTAGCCAGCTCAAACATGGGCACTAGCCTCGAGTATCCGGGACATTTTCAAGGAGCGATGCCTCAGAAAGGCAACATCCATTATTAAGGACCTCCACCACCGAAGACATGCTTTATTTTCATTGCTACCATCAGGAAAGAGATACAGGAGTCTGAAGGCATACACCCAATGATTCAGGAGCAGCTTCTTGTCCTCTGCCATCCGATTTCTGAATGGACGTTGAACCCATGAACACTACCTCACTACTTTACTATTTCTATGTTTGCACTACTTACTTACTTAAACAATTTTATGTATTTTTTTCTGTAATTCATGTTTTTTTCTATTATTATGTATTACATTGTATTGCTGCTGCAAAGACAACAAATTTCACGGCATATGCTGGTGATATTAAACCTGATTCTGATTCTGAAATGGGGTCATTGTTTAAAGTCAAAGTTGCTTCATCTGAGCCAGTCTGAAGCATTCACTGTTTCTCTTGCAAACCCACAGGAGGTTAGTGTATACGCACAGGGAGAACATGCAAACTCTGCAAAGACAGCGCTGGAGTTCAGGCTTGAACCCCCGTCGCTGGAACTATGAGGTAGCTGGACTATTAATTGTATTTCTTGCTGCCTCCTTTGACAAGGTTCCACACGGAAGGTTAGTTAGGAAGGTTCAATCGTTAGGTATTAATATTGAAGTAGTAAAATGGATTCAACAGTGGTTGGATGGGAGATGTCAGAGAGTAGTGGTGAATAACTGTTTGTCAGGTTGGAGGCTGGTGACTAGTGGTGTGCTTCAGGGATCTAAACTGGATCCAATGTTGTTTGTCATATACATTAATGATCTGGATGATGGGGTGGTAAATTGGATTAGTAAGTATGCAGATGATACTAAGATAGGTGGCGTTCTGGATAATGAAGTAGTTTTTCAAAGCTTGCAGGGAGATTTAGACCAGTTAGAAGAGTGGGCTGAAAGATGGCAGATGGAGTTTAATGCTGATAAGTGTGAGGTGCTACATTTTGGTAGGAATAATCAAAATAGGACATACATAGTAAATGGTAGGGCAATGAAGAATGCAATAGAACAGAGTGATCTAGGAATAATGGTGCATAGTTCCCTAAAGGTGGGATCTCATGTGGATAGGGTGATGAAGAAAGCTTTTGGTATGCAGGGCTCTATAAATCAGAGGATTGAGTATAGGAGTTGGGATGTAATGTTAAAATTGTACAAGGCATTGGTGAGGCCAAATTTGGAGTATTGTGTACAGTTCTGGTCACCGAATTATAGGAAAGATGTCAACAAAATAAAGAGTACGGAGGAGATTTGCTAGAATGTTACCTGGGTTTCAGCACCTAAGTTACAGAGAAAGGTTGAACAAGTTAGGTCTTTATTCTTTGGAGCGTAGAAGGTTGAGGTGGGACTTGATAGAGGTATTTAAAATTACGAGAGGGATAGATAGAGTTGATGTGGATAGGCTTTTTTCATTGAGAGCAGGGGAGATTCAAACAAGAGGACATGAGTTGAGAGTTAGGGGGCAAAAGTTTAGGGGTAATATGAGGGGGAACTTCTTTACTCAGAGAGTGGTAGCTGTGTGGAAGGAGCTTCCAGTAGAAGTGGTAGAGGCAGGTTCGATTTTGTCATGTGAAAAAAATTGGATAGGTATATGGACAGGAAAGGAATGGAGGGTTATGGGCTGAGTGCAGGTCAGTGGGACTAGGTGAGAGTAAGCATTAGGCACGGACTAGAAGGGCTGAAATGGCCTGTTTCTGTGCTGTAATTGTTATATGGTAAAGTGGCCAACATAATCAAAGGCTTCACCCAACCCAGACATTCTCTCTTCTCCCCTCACTCATCAAGCTGAAGATACAAAAGTCTGAGAGCACGCACCACCAGGCTTGAAGGCAGTTTCTATTTCACTCTTATAAGACTATCGAATGGTTCCCTCGTACATAACATAGATTCTTGACCTCAAAATCTACCTCAGTATGATCTTACATCTCACTGTGTACCTGCACTGCACTTTCTGTAGCTGTTACGCCGTTATTCCGCTTTGGTACTGTTATACCTTGTTCTACCTCAATGCAACGTGATCTGGATGAACAGTATGCAAGACAAGCATTTCACTTTTATCCTGGATCTTGGTACATTGAACAATAATAAGCCAATCACCAAATCTTCCAGGGAACATGTGGAGTAATTGGGAAGAAGGATCAATTGGATGTTAAGGTGGAGGCAAGCAAATTCAGACTGGATCAAGGGCGTGTTTGGGAACTGAACCTACCAGGGAGGCAGATTCAGTGGGCCCAACCTTTCTGCCCGACCATGCGCTGATATGTAGTTGACCCTGTCCAGGGAGGATTCCCTCTCTCCACTGGAGTGGGGGAATGAGGTGAAGCAAATGTTATGGAGTCAGTGTTACACAGCATGGAAACATGTCAGAGGCAACCACTCATTTACACTAATCCCACATAGGATATCCCACATAGCATCCTTCGGCCCAGGATGCTGTACTGAACTAGTTAAACGCCTCACTGAACCAATCCCTTCTGCCTCTAGTGGGGCCTCCGTCGGTCAGGATCAACCATGGATGTTGCATTTTAGCTGACTAGATACGTGAACCTGGGCAGTACGATATGGAGAGCAAACAAAGTTCAAAGTAAATTTTATCATTAAAGTACACATATGTCACCATATATAACCCTGAGATTCATTTTTCTGTGGGCATACTCTGCAAATCTATGTGTAGCACCCTGGGAAAGGTTTCACTGCTAACATAATGGTCTTTCTGTAGAAGCAGTGTTTGGGTCACAGTTAGAGGTAACGGGTGCTTTGGAATGTGAGCTGGGTCCTTTGTTCGTCGGGAGATGAAGAGGCAAGATGCCGGAGAGAACTGATCATAGGATTTGACCCGGTGGGGGACTGTGACCCGAGGGAGCAAGGTGCCGCAGTTGACTGAGGATCGGTGAATATGAACTTTTGGAAGAATTGAGCTCCAACTTCTGTATATTTGACTGTTTAATTATAATGGGCCCTTTTTGTTTTTTTCTTTCTTTTCTTTACTAACCCCTTAGTTAAGGTTCATAAATATAATTTCTTTCAGCATATGCAGTGTGCTGTCTGTTATTTCTTGGCACTGAGTTGTAATGGGGTAGCAAATTACACAGCATCCACACAAACCGAGGTTTGGGGTGGGCGAGCCAGTAACCTGCCTTTGCCCCTTCTCATGTCAGTAGAAACAGTTCCTGCAGGCTTAGTAACTAAGGCCAGGAGCTGGACTTGATTGTCAGAGGCTACTTGAGGTGCACATCATTGAGAACATTTAATAGGTAGTGAGAGCTTATCCCCATTATCACCTCTGGCTATAACAATTTTAATCTCTGTATTATCTGCGCATTCATGCACCAATCTAAAAAACAACTCCAATTACAAAAACCATCATGCCTTCATGTCAAACTGATATCAATGACTGTGAAGTGATAGAAACATAGAAACTTAGAAAACCTACAGCACAATACAGGCCTTTCGGCCCACAAGGTTGAGCCGAACATGTCCCTACCTTAGAAATTACTAGGCTTACCCATAGCCCTCTATTTTTCTAAGCTCCATGTACCTATCTAAAAGTCTCTTAACAGACCCTATCGTATCCGCCTCCACCAACATTGCCAGCAGCCCATTCCATGCACTCACCACTCTCTGAGTAAAAGACTTACCTCTGACATCTCCTCTGTACCTACTCCCCAGCACCTTAAACCTGTGTTATCTCGTGGTAACCATTTCAGCCCTGGGAAAAAGCCTCTGACTATTCACACGATCAATGCTTCTCATAATCATATACACCTCTATCAGGTCACCTCTTATCCTCCGTCGCTCCAAGAAGAAAAGGCCGAGTTCACTCAACCTATTCTCATAAGGCATGCTCCCCAATCCTTGTAAATCTCCTCTGCACCCTTTCTATGGCTTCCATGTCCTTCCTGTAGTGAAGCAGCCAGAACCGAGCACAGTAGTACAAGTGGGGTCTGACCAGGGTCCTATATAGCTGCAAGTGAGGCATAGTGAAGCAGTGTCTTTCTGTGTTCACCCACCTGCCTTCTGAGAGTTCCCTTGGAGTTGCCACCAAAGGAGGCTTGAAAAGCTCAGGAAGGCAGTGATTTGTCTGTTTGGCACTCGTGCCAATATTGTAGCAATACACTCAGTGGCAACTGTAGGAACCTCCTGAGAGTACGTCCATGGTCTTCTCCTGCTGTAGCCCATCCATTTCAAGTTTCAATGTGTTGTGCATTCAGAGATACTCTTCTGCACACCACTGTTGTAACATATGGTTATCTGAGTTACTGTCACTTTCCTGTCAGCTTGAACCAGCCTGGCCATTCACCTCTGCCCTCTCTCACTAACAAGGCATTTTCACCCTCAGAGCTGCCACTCACTTGATGTTTTTTGTTTTTTGCACCATTCTCTGTAAACTCTTGAAAATCATGAAAATCGCCAGAGATCGGCAGTTTCTGAGATACTCAATCCACCCCATCTGGCACAAAGAATTATTCCACAGTCAAAGTCACTTTGATCACATTTCTTCCCCCATTCTGATATTTGGTCTGAACAACAACTGAGCCTCTTGACCACGTCTGCATGCTTTTGTTCATAGAGTTGCCACCACATGATTGGCTGATTAGATATTTGCATTAATGTGCAGGTGTACCTAATAAAGTGGCTACTGATTGAATGTGTTGAGAGATTGTTGCCGTCATGACAGGATCATCTGCTTGTTAGTCACAGATCTCTGGTTACTCAAGAACAGTCAATTCTCACTAGTCCTGTACTGAAATACTAGACCACTTGTCTCCTGTCAGTGCCATTCCTTATTTACCTATCTGCCTACTTATTTACTCACATATTTATCTATTTATTTATTTATTTATTGAGCTACAGCGCGAAACAGGCCTTTCTGGCCCTTTGAGCCACGCTGCCCAACAACCCCCAGTGTAACTCTAGCCTAATCATAGGACAATTTACATTGACCAGTTAACTTACTAACCAGTATATCTTTGGCTTGTGAAACTTACTAATCGGTATGTTTTTGGATTGTGGGAGGAAACCGAAGCACCCAGGGGGAACCTGCGTATTTCACAGGGTGAACGTAAAGACTCCTTTCAGATGATGTTGAAATGGAACTCCAGGTTGAAACATTCCGAGCTGTAATAGTGTCACACTAATCGCTACGCGGTGGTGGCCGCTTACGGACAGACAAACATACTGCTAGCTCATTGCTCAGCCTTCATACCAGAAGCACATTCATCACTCCACACTGTTGACTTAAATCCATCCAAATGACACCATGTGAACATGGTCAAGAGATGCCCCGTAGTCCATCATTACTACCAGCCCTCACTGCCTCAATGTCATAAGTGTACTGTAATGGGTTAACACCCCATCACTTCAACCAGACTCCAGTACCACCAACCCTACTCCCAGCCTGGAGGTCTTGCATTTGTCCTTTATTTCAGAGTGTGCTACAATGTTTTTGGTGCCTGTTTTTGTTGATGGGACAAACCAAGGCCTTGTCTTTCCTCTTGGGGCTGGTCATAAAAGACCCAGTGGCATTTTGTTGTTGCTGTTCATCTCGGAAACCTTTCTCACCACTCCACAGCTCCTCTTTATGTGGGCCGCCTTGCCGCTCCCATCTCAGGCCTGTAACAAGGCTTCAGCCTCAGGCGCCAGTAATTCCTTTCCTCTCACGGATGCAGCTCAACCCGCTGAGTTCCTCCAGCGGATTGTGGCACTAGAATCCACTCACACGGGCAGCATGTAGCATGGTGGTTTGCAAAACGCTTTACGGCGTCAGCAACCTGGGTTCAATTCATGCCGCTGTCTATGAGGGGGTTGTACGTTCTCCCTGTGACCACATTGGGTTTCTTCTGGGTGGTCCTGTCTCCTCCCACGTTCCAAAGACTTACAGGTTAGGGTTACTGAGTTGTGGAACTGTACTGGAACCGGGACTATGCTGGCACCTGCAGGCTTCTAAACAGCACAATCCCTGAACTGTATTGGTGACTGACGCAAATGTCGCTTTTCACCCTATGTTTTGATATATGTGTGACAAATTAAATCTAAACCAAACAAATCTTCTTGCAGAGATGCACTCTCAAAATACTGGAGGAAACTAGCAGGTCAGGCAGGGGTATAAAAAGGGTGGGGAACCTGCGGCCTAAGGAAAGGTATAAGGAGGTGACATTTGGGCTGAGATCCTTCATTAGATCTTTGCCCAAAATCTCGACTCTTTATTCCTCTCCATAGATGCTGCTTGACCTGCTGAGCTCGACCTGCGTTTCGTATATTGCTCTGGAATTCCAGCATCTGCAGAATCCCTTGTGATCTTCCAGGGATGGCCTGCACCTTTACTTCAGAGCACAATCGTCTCCTTCGAAAGAAAACACTGGCGACAATACAGTGCTGACCCCAGTACCGCCAGCCTAGACTTCTCAGACGTTCTCTGAGAAATTGACGATTCGGCCACTGACCCCTCTGAAGGCCCAGCCCCACAAGCGATTCTCTTAGTATCCGGCAATGCCTCTTTAAATATATTCAGGCAGTCTCTGAGGCATGACGTCTGCCCATGAGCACACACCAGGGTCTAATTGTGTCACGGGACACCAATTTTTGAGAATACTTTACTTCTATTTGTCCGACCTCGAGTGAAGTTGGAGGTTAAGGGTAGGTGAGACGAAATCCTGAGTGTAAATGAAATCCTGGCTTTTAGTGCAGCTGGCTTTTGCGGGGTGAAAGTAATTGGGATGTTTGAATCGATTCTCAGATAGCGGGCCTTGAAAGAATGTGGGGATTCCGGCCATTAATGGGTAGCCTTTAACTGTGTCCATCTTGGCGGATCCCTGGGGAGCAAAGGCTAACTGTTGCAATATTAATTGATGTAGAGAGGCTTGGTGCTTGCTGGCAGCTAGTTAATAAGGGAATCATTTTCATCCACTGCTCCCTAGACAATCGCCATGTTGAGGGGAGGTAGGAGAGAGAGCTGAGGGGGATACAGGAATCGTGCAGAGCGAATTGGAGTGGACAGTGTCACTTTTAAAAGAAAGCATTCAGGGTTACTGGCTGTGTCAGAATGTGGAGGACTGTCAGTGAGGAGTAGTTTTTGGTGAGCCTGCCTCGCTGAGATGGGCCAGCAGTTCAAAGCATCTGATGTTTGGTTTCCCGGGACCAGGCAGTAGTCAGAGACCATCGCTCACTCAGACAGTTTCTGGACTTGAGTCCCCAGTCCATAACACCATAAGGCATAGGAGCAGAATTAGGCCATTCGAGTCTGCTCCGCCATTCCATCATGGCTGATTTATTATCCCTTTCAACTCCATTCTCCTGCTTTCTTCCCGCAACTGCTGTCGCCTTGATCAATCAAGAACCTATCACGTTTGACTCGGGCTTTTAGCTCTCAATGGAGCATAGGACATAAGGACATCATTCTTTGGCATATTAGACATGTCCTCCACCGTGAAGACCGACACAAAATAGTCATTCAATGCCTCACCGAATATCAATTTGCCCTTATTGTCTTCCAAGGGACCTACGTTGACTTTAGCCACCAGCTTCCACTTTATATATTGATAAAAACTTTCACTATCTGTTTTTATATTTTGCTAATTTACCTTCATACTCTATCTTCCCTTTCCTTATTTCTTGCTTAGTTGTTCTTTGTCGCTTTTTGAAGTTTTCCCAATCCTGCAGTTTCTCACTACTCTTTGTGACTTTGTATACATGAGCTTTTAATTTGATACTATCTTTTATTTCCTTGGTTATCCAAGGCTGGCTCTCCCCACACTTACTGTCCTTACTTTTGACTGGAATATAGTTTTGTTGAGCACTATGAAAAATCTCTTTGAAAGTATTCCACTGTTCCTCAACTATCCTACCAAATAGCCTGTGCTCCCAATCCATATTAGCCAACTCCTCCCTCATCCTGTTGCAGTCTCCCTTGTTCAAGCTTAATACACTAGTTTTAGATCTAACTATTTCATCCTCCATCTGTATGCAAAATTCATTCAAACTATGATCACTCTTTCCAAGAGGATCCCTGACTACAAGATTGTTAATCTTACCTGTCTCATTGCACAGGACTAAATCTAAGATAGCATTTTCCCTTGTAGGTTCACTAACATGCTGCTCAAGAAAACCATCACGGATACATTCTAAGAAGTCCTCCTCAAGGCTTCCTTGACCAACCTGATTCACCCAATCTATGTGAAGTTAAAATCCCTCATGAGAACTGTTGTTCCGTTCTTTCAAGCCTCAGTTATTTCTTGGTTAATTGCCTCTGCCACTGCAATATTCTTATTAGGTGGCCTATAGACATCTCCTACTAGTGATTTTTTTTTCCCTTTACTATTCTTAATCTCTACCCAGATGGACTCAACATTCTGCTCTGTAGATCTTATATTGTCTCTCATGATTGCCCTGATCTCATCCATAATTAAGAGCACCACCCCACCTCCTTTACCTTCTTGCCTAGCTTTCCATATTACCTGATACCCTTGGATATTTAATTCCCAGTCATCTCCATCTTGCAACCAGATTTCTGTAATGGCTACTAAATCATATGCCTTGGTACTGATCTGTGCTGCAAGTTCACTAACCTTGTTTCCAATACTTTGGGCATTTAGATAAAGTGCCCTTATACTCAATGCCCTTTTAGAATCTAGTGACCTATGCGACTGATGACCTCCCATCTCCATGGTCCTTGGAAGTTGATGGTATGGTTGGAGTTCATCAATGCTCCTGCAATCCATTCCATCCACTGTACAGGGGATTGGTCTATGCAGCTTCACCAGAGACCTGTCCATTTCCACCTCTCATGATGGGGATGTAGGGTTAGACTTTGAGAGGCAAGAACCTATCAACCTCCACTTTAACCATACCCAATGACTTGGCCTCCACAGTCATCCGTGCAATGAATTCCACAGATTCATCACCTTCTAGCTAAAGAAATTCCTCCTCACCTCTATCCCAAATGTACGTCCCTCTATTCTAAGGCCGAGCCCCCTGGTCATTGACTCCCCACTGTAAAAAAACATGCTCTCCACATCCACTCTATCTAGGTTTTTCAATATTTGATAGGATTAAATAAGATCCCCCCCCCCTTATTCTTTTAAACTACAGCCCAAAGCCATCAAATGCTCCCCATACATTAACCCCTTCATTCCTGGAATTATTTTTGTGAACCTCTTCTGCTAGCACATCTTTTTTCAGATAAAGGGCCCAAAACTGCTCACAATACTCCAACTGTGATCTGACCAATGCCTTAGCATCACATCCTTGTTTTTATATTCTAGTCCTCTTGAAGTAAATGCTAACATTGCATGTGCCTTCCTCACCACTGACTCAACCTGTAAGTTAACATTTATGGAATCCTGCACAAGAACTCACTAGTCTTTGATTTTTGAATTTCATCCCCTTTTAGAAAATAGTCTACGCCTTTATTCCTTCTACTAAGGTGCATGACCATACACTTCCCTACAGTATATTCTGTCTGCCACATGTTTTTCCCATTCTTCCAATCTGTCTAAGTTCTTCTGCAGACTCCCTGCTTCCTCAGCACTGCCTGTCCGTTCACCTATCTTCATTTCACCCGCAAACTTGGCAGCAAAGAAATCAATCCCATCATCCAAATCAGTGAGATATAACGTGAAAAGAAGCTATCCAAACACTGTCCCCTGCGGAGCACCACTAGTCACCGGTGGCCAATCGGAAAAGGCCCCCTTTATTTCCCCTCTTTGCCTCCTGGCAGTCAGCTGATCTTCTATCCATGCTAGTATCTTTCCTGTAATACCATGAACTCTTATCTTGTTAAGCAATTTCATGTGCAGCACTTTGCCGAAGGCTTGAAAATCCAAGTAAACAATATCCACTGAATCGTCTGTTATTTCCTCAAACAATTCAAACAGATTTGCCAGGCAAAATATCCCCTTAAGGAAACCATTGCTGACTTTGGCTTATTTTATCATGTGCCTCCAGGTACCCTGAAACCTCATCCTTACTAACGAACTCCAACAACGTCTTCCCAAATACTGAAGTCATGCTAACTAGTCTATAATTTTGTGTCCTAAGCTTCCCTCCCTTCTTAAAGTGTGGAGGGATATTTGCAATTTCCAGCCCTCTGGAACCATTCCAGAATCTAGTGATCCTTGATTGATCATTATTAATGCCTCTACAATCTCTTCAGCGACCTCTTTCGGAACCCTGAAGCATTTGAGGTGGAGTTAAGAACTCCAAGTTTGTGCCCCGTGGAAGTGACATCATGTACGCATCATGCGTCCTATCTGTAGATGTCGGTCACTTCAGATTTTTTTATTTATCACACATACATCAAGATATTTGAGGTGTGTGTGTGTTAGCAACCAACACAACTTTAGGATGTGCTGGGGGCTGCCTGTAAGTGTTGCCATACATTCCGGCGCCAATATGGCAAGCCCATCATGTTGTTAGAAGATAGAACACAAGCAACAACAATAATAGCAAAACAAGCTTTGTTCCCCCCTCCCATCCACCCACTGACACAGTCCTCCAAACCCAGGAGAGGCTGTTTCCACCCTCCAGTGAACTCACGGATCTTCACACGCTGTGATTCGACTTTCCCTCCTTCTCTCCCTCTCTCTCTCTGTCTCTCTCACACACACACACACACACACACACACACACACACACACACACACACACACACACACACACACACACACACACACACACACACACACACACACACACACACACACACACACACCCTCTCTCCCCGCCTTCTGGGCCTCCAATTTGACCTCCAGTCTTTTGTACCAGGCCCAAAATTATAGGGCCTCCAACCTCTGGACCCCATTTCTTCGACATTCAGTCCTCATAGGCCTCAAAACCCTCAGAAAGGGATGTGGCCCAAACTGCACAGAACATAGAACATAGATATCTACAGTACATTACAGGTCCTTCGGCCTACAATGTTGTGCCGACCAACTCGTCAAGTCACTTTTTATTGTCATTTCAACCATAACTGCTGGTACAGTACACAGTAAAAACGAGACATTTTTCAGGACCATGGTGCTACATGAAACAGTACAAAAGCTACACTGAACTACGTAAAAACAACACAGAAAAACTACACTAGACTACAGACCTACACAGGACTGCATAAAGTGCACAAAACAGTGCAGGCATTACTATAAGTAATAAACAAGACAATAGGCACAGTAGAGGGCAGTAAATTGGTGTCAATCCAGACTCTGGGTATTGAGGAATCTGATGGCTTGGGGGAAGAAACTGTTACACAGTCTGATCGTGAGAGCCCGAATACTTTGGTGCCTTTTCCCAGATGGCAGGAGGGGAAAGAGTTTGTATGAGGGGTGCGTGGGGTCCTTCATAATGCTGTTTGCTTTGCGGATGCCGCGTGTAGAGTAAATGTCTGTAATGGTGGGAAGAGAGACCCCGATGACCATGTAACCTACTCTAGAAAATGCCAAGTATTTCCCTAGCATATAGCCCTCTATTTTTCTAAGTTCCATGTACATATCTAAGAAGCTCTTAAAAGACCCTATTGTATCTACTTCCACCACCACCACTGGCAGTGAATTCCATGCACCCACCACTCTCTGTGTGGAAAAGAGTTCATTGCTATACTACAATGTTTTTTGGTTCTAGTTGTGTTCTTCCTTGTATAAATTATGCTTTTCTACTGAATACGCATCTGATGCCGTGTGCCTGTGGTGATACTGCGATTAGGTTTTTCATTACATCTTTACATTTGTAGACTCTGACAAGCTGCTGTCAGTTTCCTATGCCCCGTAGGGGTGGTGGGCTTAAGTAAGCTACCTAATTTTGCATGCACGTGCTTGTTCAAAGTTCTGTATACAGTGTACAATCTTGAGATTCATCTCCTTACAGGCAGCCACGAAACAAGAAACCCAAAAGAACCCATGAACAATAAAAAGACCGACTAACGCCCAATGTGCAGAGGAAAGAAGAACCAAATCATGCAAACGGTAATAGTAAGCAAATTGAATTGAACTGAATTGAATTGAATTGACTTTATTTCTTACATCCATGAGGAGTAAAAATCTTTACGTTACGTCTCCGTCTAAGTGTGCAATGTGCAATCATGGTGATTTATAATAAATAGAACAGTCAATGTAACATAGAAATACACTCAAATCAACGTGAATTAGTCAGTCTGATGGCCTGGTGGAAGAAGATGTCCCGGAGCTTGTTGGCCCTGGCTTTAATGCTGTGGTACCATTTCCTAGATGGCAGCAGCTGGAATAGATTCTGATTGGGGTGACTCGGGTCCCCAATGATCCTTCGGGCCCTTTTTACACACCTGTCTGTGTAAATGTCCTGAGTCATGGGAAGTTCACAACTACAGAAGCGTTGGGCTATTCGCACCATTCTCTGCAGAATCCTGCGATTGAGGAAGGTACATTCTGAATGAAAGCAATCCACAGACAGGAAGCCCGGCACAACCAGAGCATAGCCACAGCCTCAGCCTCTGTATAGCGCATGGTGGAGTAAATGTGGCGGAGCCCACACAAACAAAGCCTGGAGCAGGCCGTGGCATCGGTCTCAGTGCAGTGCAGAGCAGAGTAAATGCATACTCATGGTTGATAATAGACTTGACTTTGACTTTGGAAGGAAACCATTCTTGGTCCTGAGAGGCAGCTGAAGACAAGGGGAACATTGAACCAAATTGATCCAGGCACGAATGGGATGTCCCGTTTTGATAATCTACCTCTCTCCATCCCCACCAACGTGACAGCAATACTTTCACAACCATCCCCTACTCTCTGATCTCACTTTTGCTCCCATGAGGCCCAAGCCATGGCTCCACTGATCCCCAGAGACAATCAGGTTCCAGTCTTTACACTCTGATCGCCCGAATTCCATGATCCTCAATACTTCCAGCCTCTCCACATTTCCAGAGTCCTGAGTCCAGACAAAGTATTCTGTAGTATTAACCCAATCATCATCTCACTCCATCACCCCCAAGACCATTCACTACCCAGGATTTTTTAGGATAGGAAAGTACAGCCCCCCCATTCACTAATACAGGTTGACAGGGTCGTAAAGAAAGCTTTTGCCTCATTGGTCTTCATAGATCAATGTATTGAGTATAAGACATGGGATGTTATGTTGAAATTGTACAAGATGTTGGCGACGCCTAATTTGGAGTATTGTGTGGAGTTTTGGTCACCTTTTGTGGTGAACTACATATACCTGTCTGGACATGCCCCCTGCTGACTGCTCCTGTGGCTCCTCCCACAGACGCTTGTATAAAGGCGATTGGATGCACAGCTCCTCCCTCAGTCTCCAGGATGTCATATGGGGATCTTTTGCTGCTGACTGCTCTTTTCCAGCTAATAAAAGCCTATATCTCACCTCATATCTCCGAGTGTTATTGATGGTGCATCACCTACCTACAGGAAAGATGTAAATAAGGTTGAAAGAGTACCAAGAACGTTGCCAGAACCAGAGGACCTGAGATCTAGGGAAAGATTGAATTGGTTAAGACTTTATTCCTTTGAACATAGAAGATTGAAGGGAGATTTGATAGAGGTATACAAAATTATGTGGAGAATAGATAGGGTAACGCAGGCAGGCTTTTTCCACTGAGGTTGGATGCGACTACAACTAGAGGTCATGGGTTAAGGGTGAAAGGTGAGAAGTTTAAGGGGAACATGAGGGAAGCTTCTTCACTCAGAGGATGCTGAGAGTGTGGAATGAGCTACCAGCACAAGTGGTGCATGTGACCACGATTTCAACACTTCAGGGAAGTTTGGATGGCTACATGGATGGCAGGGGTACGGAGGGCTATGGTCCCGGGTGCTGTTTGATGGGAGTAGGCAGTTTAAATAGTTCGGCACGGGCTAGATGAGCCAAAAGGTGTGTTTCTTGCTGTATTTTTCTATGACTCTATAACAACATGTCTTGGCTACTTGTATCCACTCTCTAAAATAACTACTTGGGTGCACTGAAATTCTGGGACAAATTCTAGTTTCTCTTAAACAGCCCGAAAAACTTTCTCCTTGGGCATTCCTTAGCTGTCAGTAGGACTGCGCCAACCTCACTTCCTTGTTTGACTTATACCTCCACTCCCCCAGCCTCCCAGTACTTGGGAAGTATTGTGGCGTCAAGGGTAAACACAGGTTCACCGGAGATTCCTCCCTTTCCGAGGTTCAGTTACGCCTGTGGCCTAGAAGGGACATCTGTCTGCAGCTAGTGGGCTGCCCAGCCTGCAGAGGTACAGAGGGGAAGGTGCCTTTAGAGCAGGCAGCAGGCTGAAGGGGTTAAAGAGAGACAGGATGTGCGAGTGGGCCCGCTTCACCCTCGGCACCCCGAGGGGTTAACGAGCTGCGAAAAGGTGGCGCTGATTGCGAGGCGAGCCACAGTCTCACCTCTGCAAGTTGGAAAGATATTGATCGCTTTCCCCTGCTCCTTCGCAAGCTGCTAATGCAGTTGTTCACAATGCTGATACTCGGACGCCCAGGCAGGGAAAAGAGAGACAGCATGAGCAACGAGATAGGGAAAAGGAGAGACACCAAGACTTGAGAATTACTTTGAGAACCACGGGCCTTGTTGATGGAGTGATTACTGGTGTGTGGAGTTTGGATATTGATCCAGATATGTGTTTGAATCCCAGCACTGGAAGCTAGTAAACTTAAATTCTAGAAATTAAATCTAGATGTGAAAAGCTAACCTTACAAGCAGCGACCAGAGAGTCATCAGACCAGAGTCATAGAACACCATTTACTAATAGGGGATAGCTACACTCATCTATTGAGATGTTCCCACAAACAATGATCTCAATTTAAAGACTCTTTATCTTGTTACTTCACATTCACATTATTTATTGACATTTATTTAGATTTGCATTTGTTTTCTATGCTCTACTTGATCTTTCATTGATCCTGTTAAAGCCCCCACTACCTAATGCTCCCAATGGTGTGCACCTCAAGTAGACTCTGACAACCAAGTCCAGCTCCTGGCCTTCATGTGTGGTTTAGCTACTAAGCCCAGCGGAACCTTTTCTACTGACAGGAGAAGGGGCAAAGGCAGGCTACTGTTGCTTTAAAACCAGTTGCTTTGGGTAGATGGGGCTTTTCAGCCGTGGTTGGTTAGGAGGAGGAAAACTCTGATCTCAAACCTCCGCCACCTTGCGGCCATACCCACTCATGGGGAAGGCTTCGGGAGGTAAACCCTGAGGGAAAAATCTGAAGCTGCAGTCCCTAAGGTAGTCCTACACTGTGTTCGATACTAGCTGACAACTCCTGCAATGCTGCTGGTGCCAAACTGTGTCGGTCTCTGTCATTTCTTCGGGTTCGCCAGGGAGAGGGGGAGCTTACTACATGGGCAACAGCTTGCTCTCCATATCATTCTGCCCAGGCTTATGGATCTAGGCAGCTAGGAAGCAACATCCATGGTTGACCCTTACCGATAGAGACTTCATCATATATAATCTGATAATAAAAATTACTTTTAACTTTGAACCTGAGCACAGAAACAGACCCTTTGGCCCATCTAGTCCATGATGAACTATTATTCTGCCTAGTCCCATTGGCTTGCACCTGGATCATAGCCTTGAGTATCCCTCCCACCCATGTACCTACCCAAACTCCTCGTAAATGTTGGAATCATTTGTTGAAATGTTGAAACGGGTGGCCAGGTAGTGTAGTGGTTAGCACAAAGCTTTACTTTACCAGCGACCTGGGGTTCAATTCCCGCCACTGCCTGTAAAGCATTTGTACGTCCTCCCAGTGGAATGTGTGGGTTTCCTTTGGGTGCCCTGGTTTCCTCCCACAGTCTGAAGACTGATTGGTTGGTGGGTTAATTGGTCATTGTAAATTGTCCTGTGATTAGGCCAGGGTTAAATCGGGGGTTGTTGGGCAGTGCAGATTGGAGGACCGGAAGGACCCAATCCTGCGCTGTATCGCAATAAGTAAATAAATCAATAAGATCAAATCAAATCGAACCCACATCCACATACTCACCACCCACTGAGCAGAGGTTTGCCCTCATGCTCCCCTTAAACATTTCACTTTTCACCCTTAAGCCATGATGTCTTGATGTAGTCTCACCCAACCTCAGCAGAAAAGGCTGAAAGGTAATAGAGTCATAGTTATAGAAAAGTACAGCACAGAAACAGGCCCTTTGGCCCATCTAGTCTGTGCCAAACCACTTAAACTGCCTTCTCCATCTTGTTTCTTAATGTGCCATGCTTACCCCTAGTAGCCTTTCAGCTCAGGGCTACAAGTGACTCCAGACCTGTAGCAACATGGTAGATTTTGAGCTGCCTACTGAAACCCCTTCAGTTCAAGAGCAATTATGTTGGACTAAAATACTGTGGATACTCAGTGACACCCACAAGCAAAGGTCTTTGGCTGATTCCCCTGTCAATCAGGCCTGGTGACCAATAGTGCTGCAGGTAAAATCAGGTTGGACTATGGTGGACTATCAGGTTGGAGGAGCAACAGCTTATATTCTATCTGGGTAGCCTCCCGCCTGATGGCATGAACATCAATTTATCTAACTTCTTTTCTTTTTCAATCTTTTTATTATTATTATTATTAATATCAACAAAATAAAATTGATACATAGATAATGGGATTACAAGCATACACATTACAACTGAACATGAAAGGATACATAAGCAATAGTTACAGTATAAGTGAGTATTCCCAAATCATGGATGATACAAGTAACAAATAAACAAGGCAAACCTAGGTATATCATGATATATATTAAAAAAAACAGAAAAAAGAAAAAGAAAAAAAATTTATGCAAAAAAAACTAATCTAATATCTAATAAGGAAAAAAAGTGAAAAAAGAAAAAAGAGAAAAAGAAAAAACGGAAAAAAAAGATTGTTTATAATATCTCACAAAAATACAAAATCATCAGTGTCGTCAACTCCGATCCCCTCAACATATATAAAATCGAAACTGGAAAAACAAATAGGCTTGGAACAGGGTCATATTACATCATATGAAAATATTGAATAAATAGTCTCCATATCTTTTCAAATTTAATAGAAGTATCAAATACAACACTTCTAATTTTTTATAAATTTAGACATAACATAGTTTGAGAAAACCATTGAAATACAGTAGGAGGATTGATTTCTTTCCAATTCAACAAAATAGATCTTCTAGCTATTAATGTAAGAAATGCAATCATTCGACAAGCAGAAGAGGATAAACTGGCTCATTTTTATTCCTATATAAATCCTATTTGTGACGGATGTCATTCTGAGATAGCATCTTTAACTCATATGTTCTGGTTGTGTCCGCTTTTGAAAAAATATTGGAAAGGCATTTTTGATATTATTTCTACGGTATTGAACATTGATTTACAACCTCATCCTATTACTGCAATTTTTGGCTTACCAATGATGGACTCACTCCATTTATCTAACTTCTAACCCCTCTCCCTTCTCTCTTTTTCAATTTGCCATTCTGGCTCATCTCTTACCCCTTTCCTTCTCCTCACCTGCTCATCACATCCCTCTGGTGCTCCCCTCCCTTCCCTTTCTTCTTCTTCCATGGAATTCTGTCCTTTCCTATTAGATTCACCCTTCTTCCAGCCCTTTATCTCTTCCTCCAATCAACTTCCCAGCTCTCTCCCCTTCCCGATTTCACCTATCACCTGCCACCTTCCTCCCCTCCTGCACTTTCATAATCTCACTTCTTACCCCTTCCTTTCCAGTTCTGATGAGGGGCCTTGGGCCAAAACATCGACTATACTCTTGTCCATAGATGCTGCCTGGCCTGCTGAGTTCCTCCAGCATTTTGTGTGGGTGGCTGTTCATAGACCGTAATGCTGGGGTTAGACAGCTGTTCCCACCTCCTGTGGACAAGCAAAGATTATTGGCTAATTACTCTATCAATCAAAATGCATGTCAACTCCAGAGTTCCACCAGGGCTTTGTGCACTGTTCCAGATTTCAGCGTCGGCAGTCTCTTGTGTCCCCTGTCAATCAGACCTGGTGACAACACCGAGTGAATGGAACCTCATGTTATGGATCTGTGTATTCTTTAAGGTTAAGCTTTCGAGATTTGTTTTATTTCTCACGTGTACGTTGAAACACAGAGTGAAATGCATCATTTTGTGTCACCAGCCAACACACTCCGAGGATGTTTCGGTGGGGGGAGGGGAGTCAGCCCGCAAGTCGCTATGCTTCTGGTGCCAACATAGCATGCCCGTAACTCTTAACATGTACGTCTTTTGAATGTGGAAGGAAAACAGAGTACCTGGGAGGAGACCCACGTGGACAATGGGAGAATGGGCAAGCTCCTTGCAGGGAATTGGATTGAGGGCACCGTACAGCATTACCCTAACTGCTACGCTAGTGTACTGCGACATCTGTGTGTAAATACTCTTCATATTGGTCTGGGGGTCATGTATAGATCAAAACCAATAAGAATGGTTGATTTTCTTAAGCCGTAAGCTTCAGCACCTTAGCCTCAGTACCTCCTTGTGCAATTGGATCCTCGATTTCCTCACTAGTCAACCCCAGTCAGTTCGGATTGGCAACAACGCCTCCTCCACAATCCCCATCAGTGTAGGTGCACCACAAGGCTACGCGCTTAGTCCCCTGCTCGACTCGATTTACACTTATTGAAGACTTGCTGATAACACCACTGTCATTGGTTGAATCAAAGGTGGTGCGAATCAGCATATAGGAGGGAGATTGAAAATCCGGCTGAGTGGTGCCATAACAACAACCTCTCACTCAATGTCAGCAAGACCATGGAGCTAATTATTGACTTCAAGAAGAGGAAACCAAAGGTCCAAGAGCCAGTCTTCATCCTGGGATCAGAGGTGGAGAGGGTCAGCAACTCCTCAGTGTTATCATTTCAGAGGACCTGTCCTCAGCCCAGCAGTTAAGTGCCATTATGAAGAAAGCACAGCAAAGCCTCTACTTCCTTAGAAGTTTGCAAAGATTTGGCATGACATCTAAAACTTTGACAAACTTCTACAGAGGTGTGGTGGAGAGTATATTGACTTGTTGTGTCACAGCCTGATATGGAAACACTAATGCCCTTGAATGGAAAATCCTACAAAAAGTAGTGGATATTCCCCAGTCAATCACGGGTAAAGCTCTCTCCACCACTGAGCACATGTATATGGAGCACTGTTGCAGGAGTCAGCAACAAAAATCAGGACGCCCACCACCCAAGACATGCTCTCTTCTCTTTGCAACCATCAGGAAGAAGGTACAAGAGCCTCAGGACTCACCACGCCAGGTTCAGGAACAGTTATTACCCCTCAACCATAAGGCTTTTGAACCAGTGGGGATAACTTCACTCACCTTCACTTGCCCCATTGCTGAATTGTTCCCAAAACCTATGGAGTCACTTTCAAGGACTCTTCATCTCATGTTCTAAATATTTCTTGCTTATTATTCTTATTATTATTATTTTCTCTTTCGTATTTGAAGAGTTTGTTAACTGTTGCACATTAGCTGTTTGTCTGACCCGTTGTGCAGTTTTTCTTTGATTCTGTTGTGGTTCTTGGACTTACTGAGTAAGCCCACGAGAAAGCAAATCTTAGTGTTACACAGTAACATGGTAATTTTATGTATGGCACTGTACTGCTGCCACAAATAAAACAACTTTCACAACATATGTGAGTAATCATTAACCAGATTCTGATATGGGTCTGAGAGTGGACTGAGAGTGGGGAGGGGGCAGGGAGAGAGGAATCATGGTTGGGAAAGGGGGAAGGGAGAGGGGAGGGAGCAGGAAACACCAGAAGAGACATTCTGTAATGATCAATAAACCAGCTGTTTGCCTCGTGTCTCAGGGCTCTCCCCTGGCATTCCTTCCCTGTCACCTGACCCACACCCCTCCCTTGGTGCTCCACCCTCACCATTGCCAACATTCTTTGCTCCCGCTCGCTCTAGCAACTCATTCTCTGCTCCACGTTGTCAAATACAGTACTGTGTAAAGGTCTTAGGCACACTAGCTGTATATATGTATGCCTAGGACTTCTGCACAGTACTGTATATGTGACATATATGGTAGCTTGATAATAAATTTACTTTGAACTTTGCTTCCCCGAGGACAACAGTGAACTCGATGGAATTTTACTGAGCTCCAGTAGTTATATTCTTTTCTCACTATGTTTTTCTGGAGAAAGTAATTTGATTTTCTTCAGAGATCCTAGTCTCTAGATTTCCAGCGTACAAAGTACGAAGTAAATTCATTATCACAGTACGTGTAGATGTCACCATATAATGCCTTGAGAATTTTTTCTTGTGGGCATTCACAGAAAATACAAAGAAACACAATAGAATCAATAGTCAACTATACACAAATTAAAACGGACAAAAAACAGTGTGCAAAAGAAAAATGTTCAAATACAAAAAAACAAATAATAATAATAAATAAATAGTAAATAATATTGAGAACGTAACTTGTCAAGTCCTTGAAAGTGAGTCTGTAGGTTGTAGGATCAGTTCAGAGTTGAGATGAATGACCCATGTAATCCAACTTATCCATGCTGGTTCATAAACCTGAAAGTGGAGGGATAATATTTGTCCCTGAACCTGGTTGTGTGGGATCTAAGGTTCCTGTACCTCCTTCCTGATGGTGTCAGTAAGAAGACTGTAAAAGATTGAGAGGAGGTTTAATAGAGGTATACAAAACTATGAGGGGTAGAGATAGGGTAAATGCAAGCAGGCTTTTTCCACTGAAACTGAGTGGGACTACAACCAGAGGTCATGGGTTAAGGGTGAAAGGTGAAAAGTTTTAAGGGGAACATGAGGGGAAACTTCTTCACTCGGAGGGCCATAAGAATGTGGAATGAGCTGGCAGCACAAGTGGTGCATGTGAGCTGGATATCAACATTTAGGAGAAGTTTGGATAGATACATGGATGGTAGGGGTATGGAGGGCTATGGTCCTGGTGCGGGTCGATGGGAGTAGGCAGCTTAAGTGATTAAGTGTGCGCTTTAATTTTCTATGAGCCTATGAATGGATCACTGGAAACCATTTGTTATCATCCACTCACATTCTTTCAGAATTTTAAACACAGTTATCCACTGACCTACATTTGTTTAACAAATCATTCCCAGCGCCTCAATTCTTTCGTTCTAATTGTAACTGTTCACATCAGCTTCAAGATCACTCAAAGATTTTGACACCATCCAGACAAAACAGCTGTTTGATTGGCACCCGCCATCCATCAGTCTGAGCGCTCGTTCCTGTCGCCTCCGCTGCGTCTTTGCTGCAGTGTGCACTGTCTAGCAAACTCGGCGCTGTTACCCACCCAGACAGCACGTCCCAAACCCCAGGCCTCTACCACCAGATTCAGATTGATTTATTTATCACGTGTACATCGAGACAGTGAAATGCAGTGTTTGAGCTAACAACTAACCACCTAAGGATGAGCTGGGATAAGGCCGCAAGTGTTGTCACACGTTCTGACGCCAACATAATGTGTCCACAATGTCCAGCAGTACAACAATAAAACAAAGCAATCCCTTTCCTCTCTCCCTCTCTCTCACCATCTTCCAGTTTTAAATGGTGCAGGTGATGCCCAGCGACTACTACTGCAGTTGTGTGAATGAAGTCATCAGGGAAAAGTAGTGATAGATATGAAGCTGCCTGTTTATTCGATGAAGGAAAATACAACAGGCATCATATTGAGATGCTTTCAGTGGACAGGTCTGGCTGGCCCAAAGCTACCCGATATTTTATGCGCTAAACATCAAAGGAGAACCCCATTGCAACTGCAATGCTTTCTTTGAAACTACGCACAAACTTCACACCTCCTGATTCACACCCACACCACACACATCAAAATGGATTTTAATCAGCATTGTCTGGTCTGTGATTCAAGGCTTTTGGGAACCTGTGTTCAGAGCAGCATTTTAAATTTAATCTACAATCTAAATTCAGATTTGAAGATTGGCGGCTGAATTTATTTGTTATATAAATCCAAGAGTCGCTCAAAGACTTACCAGTGGCAAAATACAAAACAAAGAAAACTACTAAATATTTTATTAATGACAATCACCGCTAACAATGGAGGGGCAAGCGGTGGTGGAGGCAGAGGCGCAGGTGAGAGATGTTCGAGGAAAGCAGTGGTGGAGGCACAGCGAAGGTATTGTCGAGGCCAGCAAAGGCGCAGGCGGGGTCGAAGCAGAGTCAAGGCAAAGTCATGGTGTCCCTGGAAGCGAGGGAAGTCCCGATGTTTGATTGATTTATTGCAAATTGGAAAGGTCCCGTGCAGGCCAAATCATGTGGTCCAGGTCCCAGTGCAGTTTGAGAGTGGGGAATGACCTGATGTTTGGACAATTTAAACTCTGAGCCAGGTTGAAACGGAGGCGAGGCTCCGTGCTGAACTGAGGCTGTAGTCTACTCCGGCTACAGTGACGCCTGGCTTTGTGAATTTCTTAAACTTCAGTTCTGAAGCTATTTGCTTACTCTTATTGTTTGCACGATTTATTTTTCTCTCTGCTCGTCGAGTGTTTTTATTTAAAGAGTTCTCTTGAGGTCTCTTTGTTTTGTGGCTGCCCATAAGGAGGTGAATCTCAATGTTGTATAATGTACACATACTTAGATAATAAATGCACTTTGAACTTTGAACTTTGAACATTTGATCCCAGGACAGGCTGCTTCTGGTAGCCTTGGCCCTGGACTCAGGATCAAATAAGAAAAGGGCAGGGGGTGCATGGGAACACCACCACTTACAGGTCTGATGTCTTCCCAGTGTTGTCGAAAGTTGCCATTCCTTCATTGTTACCCAGTCTAAATCCTGGTGACCTGCTCTTCAGCACTAAATAATTACCCGACCTGCATCCATTAGAGATGATTCCTCATCACTGCCTCGTGGGTAATGGAGGAAGAGCACCTAATACTGTGTTTAACACACAGTAAATAATTAAAGAGCAACATTATTGCAGACCCTCCCCTCAACCTACCTCCTACACACTGATCTCCAACTGTGGGTCCTTCTGAGACTTGCGGTGATTCACTATTAATCATTACTTGCAAGATGAAAACCTTACACTGCCTCTCTACCTCAAGAGGCTCTGAAATAATTTACAAGTCCTCTGTGGCCAAGGAATCCATTTTCTTCCCCCATGAGGTGCTACCTGAATGGATTTCTGAAGCAGCAACGAACCCATGTACACTGCTTCCATTTTTGGGGGTGTTTTTTTTTTTGCTCCCTTTTTGCCCTACTCCCTCCAAGAGGACCACCATAGGATTTGGAAGCATGCATGCCTTTATGGCCTGGAGAGCTATGTTGGCTGGAGTCATCAGGGCCTTGTTTTTTGACTCCCGGTAGGGTCACCCATGCCAAACGGGTCAAACAGTGGAGGTCAGACTAAGAGCGGTCCACCGGTCCTCCAGGTTTGGGGGTTCAGCTCAGGGTTAACAACCCTTACTGGTCCAGAAGCAAACGGTACAGAAACAGCAATGAAGAATCCTCCTTGAGTGCAACAGTATGGCCAAGGACAGACAGAGATAGAGGAACTTCATTGCTGCCCTAAATGCCAGCGGCATAACGGGCAGTAAATAAGTAAGCTTGCACTACTTATTTAATTTAGTTGTTATATATATTTCTTACTGTAATTTAGAGTGGTTTATATTATCATGTATTGCATTGTACTGCTGCCACAAAGATAACAAAGATCACAACATATGCCGGTGATATCAAACTCAATTCTGATTCTTTACTATCTTAGGAATCACAACACAAATATACAACCAGAGCACGGCATCAACACATACTTACCACCAAAGGTTTCATCTACAGCCTCTGTAAAGATAAGGATTAAAGATGAGATCTATTTGTCACATGTACACTGAAATAATTTATTTCATTTGGAGTTTGAGGAGGTTTGGTGTGTCACCAAAGACACTGGCAGATTTCTACGGAAGAGCATTCTAACTGGCTGCATCACCGTTTGCTAATGGGGATGCCATTCACTGCACAGGATCGAAGCAAGCTGCAGAGAGTTGTAAAATTAGTCAGCTCCGTCATGATCATGAGCTTACGTAGTATCCAGGGCATCTTCAAGGAACGGTGCCTCATTAAGGACCCCCATCAGCCAGGTCATGCCTAGTTCTCACTGTTACCATCAGGAAAGAGGTCCAGAAGCCTGAAGGCACACTCTCAATGATTCAAAAACAGCCTCTTCCCATCTGCCATCTGACTTCTGAATGGACATTGAACCCATAAAGAGTACCTCACTACACTTTTTAATTTCTATTTTTGCACTACGTATTTAATTTATTTCATATATATATACTTATTGTAGTTCACATTCTTTTCTCTATTATGACGTATTTCATTGTACCGCTGCCACAAAGACAATGGATTTCATGGCATATGATTCTGATTCTGAAATGTGCCATTTGTGTCAAATCAGATCAGCGAGGATTGTGTTGGGCAGTTCACCAGTGTCACCACGTTTCTGGCATCAACATTCGCACACCCGTCGCCGTCTGTAAGGAGTTTATAACCTCCCCGTGACCATGTGGGTTTCCTCCGGGTGCTCAGGTTTCCACCCACAGTCCAGAGATGTGCCAGTTGGTAGGCTAATTGGTCATTGTAAATTGTTCGGTGATTGGGCTAGATTAAATCAGGGGTTGCTGGGCAGTGCGGATCAAAATGCCGGAAGGGCCTGTTCCATACTTTATTTCAATCAATCAATCACTAAACAAAAAATAAACAGACACAAAACACCGGAGGAACTCAGCAGGTCAGGCAGCATCTATGGAGAGGAATAAACAGTCAACCCTTCGGGCCGAGACCCTTCTTCAGGACTAAGAAGGAAGGGGGTAAGATGCCAGAATAAAAAGCTGGAGGGAGGAGAAGGAGGATATCTGGAAGGTGATGGGTGAAGTCAGGTGGGTGGGAAAGGTCAAGGGCTGGAGATAGAAGAGGAGAGAGGACCATAAGAGAAAGGGAAGGAGGAGGTGACCCAGGGGGAAGTGATAGGCAGGTGAGAAGAAGTAAAGGTCAGAGTGGGGAATAGGGGAGGGTGGAGGGTGGAACAAAGTGGTACATGGTAATGTGTTACTAAGCTTGCGACTTTGAAATGAGGGTGGAAACCCAAGCGGTGATGGCAAGAGAATGCAGGCAGTGGCAGGAAGCGAACACCGATCAGTGATCGCTGGTGCTGTAACAACATTACGCCAGCCGTCATGCCATCGCGCCTCCGACCATCTTGGAATTGCCCCCTTCCATCGCTCGTCTCCGGTAAGCGCAGCCCAACTCGCGATAAGCTAACACAGACCAAAAACTGACCAAACTTTCCATCCCAGCATGGCACATGGAAGCCAGGGGGCTCTGTGGTGAATTTTTAGAAAAGGCTGTGAACTGGGGGGCAGTGCTAACAAGCACAAAACGGGCTGCAGAGGAAATGAAACAACCGGTGCTCTTCCCTGAACCTCCAATCTCTTCCACTGCTTTGCACTATTAATTGTAATTTGCTGTTTTTTCACGTCTTGCACCAAGTAACAAATTTCAATTTCGAGAGGACTACAATATAAAAGTCCCGCTTGGTGGTGCAATAATATCAGCGCCGGGCTCCGAAGCGAAGGTTCCCGAGTTCAAATCCAAGTCAGGTTGAGCGTTGAGCTAGCAACTCGGCCTCGTAAAAACAAGAATAGCTTGCTAGGAAACACCGCCATGACAGTGCCCCGATAACTCCACTGCCGAGTTAAGGGCTATTCTTCTTCTTCAAACAATATAAAAGCAAGGCTGCAGTGCAAAGGCTTTATAAGGCACTGGTCGAGGGTTAGGTTGGCCTTAGTGGAGGTTAAAAGTTGACATAATATTGTGGATCAAAGGGCCTGTACTGTTCTATACGTCCGTGACAATAATTCTGATTCTGTCTTTGTTGTTCTGCTGATGTTGTTTTGTCAATTATTGTGTTCTGTGTTGTTCTTCCAAGCATTGTGGGTATGCTCTTCCAGTGCCGGAACGTGTGGCAACCCTTGTGGGCTGCCCCCCTGTGGTGAACTACATATACCTGTCTGGACATGCCCCCCCCCCTTGCTGACTGCTCCTGTGGCTCGTCCCACAGACCCCTGAATAAAGGCGATTGGAGGCATGGCTTCTCCCTCAGTCTCCAGGATGTCATATGGGGATCTCTTGCTGCTGACCGCTCTCTTCCAGCAAATAAAAGCCTATATCTCGCCTCATGTCTCCGAGAGTTATTGATGGTGCATCACCCCTGCACAGCCAAGGGTGTGTGGGTTGTTAAAACTTTGTTAAAAGTGGGTTGTAAAATGCACATTTCACGGTATGTTTCCATGATCATGTGATATATAGATCTGAATCTAATCTGAAAACCTAAAGTGCGATTCTGATTTATAACTCAACACATGGATAACAAAGATGGTTCCAGCAAGTGTGGACCTGTTCCCCCACACAACTTTTGAAAGAGGCAAACTTAAAGAATTATCAAGAGTATGACCTAACTTTTCAGAATAGAGAACTAACCCATTAAAGCATATTTATTGTGATACTGGTCAAATATCAAATAAAATCAGAGTTCAAAGAAACAGATTGAATCTGGAAGAATTGAAGGTGCGGATATGCAGTAGTGTAGTGGTTAGAGCAATGCTTCACACTACCAGTGATCTGGGTTCGCTTTCCACCGATGCCTGTAAGGTGGTTGTACTTTCTCCCCATGACCATGTGGGTTTCATCCGGGTGTTCTGGTTTCCTCCCACAGTCCAAAGATGTACCACTTGGTAGGCTAATAGGTCATTGTAAATTGTCCCATGATTAAGCTGGGATTAAATTGGGGGAATTTCTGGGCAGCTGGGTAGACCATGGCAGATTGCAAGAAGGTGCAGAGAGAAGAGATCCCCTGTACACATGGGCACACAGTCCTCTGGGAGCATGCTGGAATGAGTTCCATTCAACATCAGTTACAGTGAAATATGTGAGAATATATTCACATGGCAGCTTTAGTCAGTACCACTTGTATTTAATAAAGTGGCCACTGGGTGTATGTTCGTGGTCTCCTGCTGCTGGAGCTCATCCACTTCAATGTTCGGCATGTTGTGCATTCAGCGACGCACTTCTGCACGCCACTGTCGTAACGTGTGGTTATTTGAAGTACTGTCGCCTTCCTGTCAGCTTGAACCAGTCTGCCCATCCTCCTCTGACCGCTCTCATTAACTACCCACAGAACTGTCGCTCACAGAATGTTTCTTTTTCTTACCATTCTCTGTAAACTCTAGAGACTGTTGTGCATGAAAATCGCAGTTTGAGATACTCAAACCACCCCGTCTGGCACCAACAATCATTCCACAGTCAAAGTCACTTAGATCACATTTCTTCCCCATTCTGACGATTGTTCTGAACAAGAATAGAACCTTATGTCTGCATGCTTTTATGCATTTAGTTGCTGCCACATGATTGGCTGTTAGATATTTGTATTAACAGACAGGTGTATAGGTGTACCTAATAAAGTGGCCACTGAGAGCTGCTCTGAAGACCAGCCATATGCTTATTAAAGATTAGGAACAAAGGGGTAAATGGACTAGGACTTCTAATATTATATTCTTGTTTATCTCTTTTGTTAATTTCTCCTCCCATCTCCTCTCCTAGCATTCCTCCAGCCTTCCTTAACCCACTGCCCTTCATTTCCTTCCTATCCTTTTCATCCAGCTCCAGCAGTTTTGGGCCCCATTTTTAAGAAATGATGTACCAGCAATGGAGAGCATCCAGAGGAGGTTTATGACAACAATCCTGGGAATGAAAGGGTCAAAGTATGAGGAGCGTTTGTACAGCCCTGTACTTGTTGGAGTTTAGAGAAATGAGGGGGGATATTATTGAAGCCAACTGAAAGGCCTAGGTAGAATGGATTTGCAAGAGCATCTTAAAGGGAGAGGAGGTTTAAAGAGGGATTCCAGACCTGTGGATGCAGCTACTTAAGGTACCAGTGGTTTATCTAGAAGCAGCACAGTGGTGCAGGTAGTGGAGCTGCTGTCTCATAGCACCAGTGACCTGGGTTCAATATGGACCTCTGGTGCTCTCTGTGTGGAGTTTGCACAATCTCCTTGTAACCCCACTGTTTCTGCCACGGGCTCTGATTTCCTCCCACATGAAAGGCCTAGACAGAATGAATGTGGAGAGGCCATGCCCTCTTATCATTATTGCCATCAGGGAGGAGGTACAGAAGTCTGAAGGCTCACAGTCAAGAATTCAGGAACAGCTTCTTCCCCTCTGCCATCAGATTTCTGAATGGACATTGAGCCCACGAACACTATCTCAATACTCTTTTTTTTTCTCTCTTTTTGCACTATTTTTAAATTTAGCTTTTTTTATATACTTATTATAATTTATAGTTTTTATTGTTCTGTGTTACAATGTACTCCTGCTACAAAACAACAAATTTCATGAAATACACCAGTGATTCTGATTCTGAGTCCGATGTTTTCCAGTAGGAGAGTCTAGGATCAGAAGGCACACCCTCATCCTCAGAATAGAAGGACTTCCCTTTAGGACAGAAGCCAGGAGGAATTTCTTTAGCCAGAGGGTGGTGAATCTGTGAAATTCATTGCCAGAGATGGCTGTCTAGGCCATATCATTGGGTATATTTATAGTGGAGGTTGAAAGCTTCTTGATTAGTAAGAGTGTCAAAGGTTATGGGGAGAAGACAGGAGAATGGAAAATAAATCAGCCATGATAGAATGGCAGAGCAGACTAAAAGGGCCGAATGGCCTAGTTCTGACTCCTTGTCATGGTCATATGGTCTCTTCCCCATCTCCTGGGAAGCTAGCACTAGGAGCACAGGCTGTGTTGGCAATACTGAACAAACTAAGTAGAGAAAGAAATCTCTTGAGTGAATAGCTAGCTTAGCTCAGCGCAGAGTATGCTGTCGGCTTTTAACTGCCCAGATTTATAGTTGGTGTTGGGCCAGAGTAAAGCGGGTGAAAAGGGTTAATCACTTTAATGTGACCGTCCGTCAGTTACCAGGCAGTCCAACTTTAATGGTTGGTTCAGCTTCTGACAAACTGCGTTCAGCCTCAGTGGGTCTGCAGTGCATTTTCCAAACGCCGGAGAGGTGGTGGGGTCACCAGCATGTAGCTGTGAGTCAGGCTGGGGTGTGGCGTTGATGTGGAACTCAGACTGAGCTGGAGGGCTGCTGAGTAGTGGCAGTGGTCGGAGGGGAGAGTGGGCAGCAACGTTTCACAAAGGTCCTGCAGTATCAGGCAGTGTACAGACTCATAATATGTAGCTGGCCTGTGGACAGCTCAGACCATCTCAGGGTAACACACACAAAATACTGATCGGGTCGGACAGAATCAGTGGGCGTTTGGTGCCGAGTCCCTTCATTGGGACTGGAAAGGGAGAAGGAAGAAGCCAGAATAAGAAGGTGGGGGAGGGGAAGTAGCACAAGCAGGCAGGTGGGAGATGAAACCAGATGAAGGGTAAGGTAAGTGGGTGCAGGAAAGGAGGGGGTGAGGTGAGGAGCTGGGAGGTGATGATAGGTTGGAAGAGGTAAAGGGCTGAAGAAGAAGGATTCTGAGAGGCAAGGAGAGTGGACCATGGGAGGGGGAGGTGACAGACAGGTGAAGAGGTATGAGGGGAGCCATAATAGGGAATGGTTAAAAGGGGGAGGGGGGGAAAATTATCAGAAGTTCAAGAAATCGACACCATCAGGTTGAAGGTTACCCAGATGGAATATGAGACGTTGCTCATTGTTGACAGGAGGCCATGGACTGGTCATCCCAGTAGAATGCCAGTAAACCAAGTCAGCAAAAAACTACACTTGGGTAAATCTTGTAGACTCGCCTTCCTTCACTTTACTTCCCCATACCCACAACTCATTCCATCTGATACATACCAATCAACTCCACTTTGAATCTACTTCCCACTATTAACCTAATTAATTAATTACACTGGACAACAAAGATTTTGCTTCCTGAATACATTTGGGTTTACCTTATGGATATTGGGCTGCTGATCATGAAAATCACCATGAAATTTCCCTATCACTTCACCACTTTTTAAAAATTCACCTATATTTGTTATTTCAATTTGTATTTCAAGTCAGTGAAAATGTTGCCCACAATGTAAGCTGAAACCATGAAGTGGAACATGTCACTAAAGTCTCTTCTCTGAATTCCCTTTTAGACCTCTTCCTTGCACATCTTGATGCCATCAGTGACGAGCACGGTGAAAGGTTTCACCAGGACATTGCAGTCATGGAGAAACAGTATCAAGGTAACTGGAATCCATCAATACTGGCTGATTATTGTTGGACATTTAAGCAAGAAGCCTCAGTCACTGAGTACAAATGAAAACTATCAACAGAACATTTTTAGCTTAGTTGTACTATTGCAAAGTGTCAGCACTGATATCCAATTAAACACATTATGTTCAAGAAAAGTTAATTTCTTGTTTCTCCAAATTCCTATGTGATACAAGTAATCTGAAATAATATTTGCGCTCAGCTTCAAGTGGTCTATCATAAACAAAAAATTTCTGGGGAAGCAAAACTTTCAAAAAATATATTATCCAGTGTAATTTTAGCCAATTACCAGCACTCCTTTTAGAATGGAGAAGACATGAGTGGGAACTCAAATATTCACAGAAGGGCATGCCATCTCTGCACAGTCAGTATCAAGATGAGGATCTTGGAGCTGTGAGACAGTAACCCCAACTGCTGTGCCCTTTGCTTGATGACTCCTACCAAGACCATAAGCCATAGGTGCTATCTTGATCGGTTGCTCTACAGGAGATTCATGGCATTCAGTCAGGGAGTCTTGGGCGTCCTGCTGACTCATTGTCCTCTTCAGAAAAGGATTTTCTCTCTCCTTCCTCTTGACCATCCTGACTCTTCACTTCTTCGAAGAGTTAAAGATGAAAAAGATTAAATATTGACTTCATTTGTCACATGTACATTGAAATATCGAAACATACAAACATTGATACCAACACAGTCTGAAGGTGTTCTGTGGGCAGATTGTAAATGTCACCATGCCTCCAGTACCAACTTAGCATACCCTTATCCTACTAATCCTAGCCCGTTACTATTTATTCCCTTCATAGATGCTGCCTAACCTGCGGAGTCACTCCAGCATATTTTGTGTGTTGCTCAAGATTTCCAACATCTGCAGAATCTCCTGTGTTTGTAGTTAAACCAGGACCTTTGGTTCAACCCTTCAAAATTTTCTGTGAGGTCTTGCCACGCTCCATTCCTACCTGTCAGAAGATGGCTGCAGCCCCGTAATAACCAGCTAAATGCTCATTGCTATGTAGGGGCTCTACACAAGTTGGATGTTCATTACCCAGGGAGGGCCTGCTTTTCCCATTTTCTTGTGCTTCCCCCACATCCCTCGATTCTTATAATATTGATTGTTCGGCCAGCTCCATCTTGGGCATAACCACTGAAGACCTCTGCATTAGATGCTGCCTCAACAAGGTGGCATCTATCACTAAAGACCTTCTCCATCTGAGACATGCCCCTTCTCATTACTACCATCAGGGAACCTGAAGACCCACACCAAACAAGGCAGAAACAGCTTCTTCCCCACCACCATAAGATTTCTGAATGGTTTCATGAACCCACCAACACTACCTTGTCATTCTTTTGTTTTGCACTATGTATTTTTGTGATTTATCATAATTTTATGTCTTTACACTGGATTGCAGTCACAAAACAGCAAATGTCCCTTCATAGATGCTAGAGAATCTGCAGATGCTGGAAATCTTGAGCAAAACCCAGAACATGCTGGAGGAACTCAGCAGGTCAGGCAGTGTCTATGGAAAGGAATAAACAGTCAAAGTTTTGGGCTGAAGACCTTCATCAAGACCAGAAAGGAAGGGGACAGAAGTCTATCATTTACACAAAAGGCTCTGCAGATGCTGGAAGTCCAAAGAAACACACACAAAAATTTGGAGGAACTCAACAGGTCAGGCAGAAATGAATAAACAAAGTTTGGGAATTAATCCCAATGAAGGGCCTCAGTGGGAAACCTGGGCTGCTTATTTCCCTATAGAGATGCAGCCCCATCTGCTAAATATCATGCCAAATAAGTCAGTGATATTAAATGTATTTCTGATTGCCCCGGTGCTCCCCCCCCCCCCCCCAATCCCGTAGGGGAAGAATTTTCTCCTCATCTCAGTCCCTCTTTATTTCTGAGACTGTACCTTCTTCCCCCACCCCCTCCTCAACCTAGACAACTCAGCACAGGGAAAGTCCCCTGAAACTACCCGTATTTCTGGGTGGGAACGCAGCGATATGAAAATCAAAGACTTTAACAAGTTGCATTGGAGAGAAGGCCGAGAAATCACGCCGGGAGTGATTATTTGCAGTTAGTGAGGGTGGCCCCGACAGGACAAGGTCCGGGAGTGGAGAGTGGGAGCGGGTTTAGTCTCCCGGCAGCCGGAGAGCCGACCCCACAGACTGTGAAAGCCATTAAGCGACCATCTGCTTAACTACACTCTTGGCCGCCGACATGAAGCGGTCAGGCGGACACACCACGCACATGTAGCGCCATGTGTTCGCCCGCTGGAGAAGTGGACACGGAATACATTGCGTTTCCCTTGTGGGGGGTTGGAGGGGGGGAGCCTGGGGAGCGGCACTGACCCGCACCGCCGGGCAGCTTCTCACTGCGAGCCCCGCCTGCTTGCTGGAGACGGGGCATCTCACCCACCGCTGCCTGCTTGCTGGAGACGGGGCATCTCACCCACCGCTGCCTGCGGGCTGTTGGCAGCGGGTGGCAGGGAGCAGGGGGATGGCTCATTGTAACCTCCGCTCGCCCTCTTCCCTTTCTGTGAAAATAGATGTATGTGTGAGAGAAAGAGAGAGAGCGAGAAGAGGGGATGCAGAGGGGAGAGGGAGGGGAGAGAGGGAATAAGAAACGGATGTGTGAAAGGGAATGTGTGTTAGAGAATGTGAAAATAAATGTGTGTGTGAGAGAGAAACAGAGAGAGTATGAATGAGAGAATCCGATGTGTGAAAGGGAATGTGTTAGAGAATGTGAAAATGTGTAATGAGAGAGAGGGGAGAGAGGGTGAATGAGGGATTCCATTGTGTGAAAGGGAATGTGTTAGAGAGTGTGAAAATAAATGTGCGTGTGTGAGAGAGAGAAAGGGTGAGGGGAGCGAGAGAGATAGAGAGAATTTGATGTGTCCGAGAATATGAAAATAAATGTGTGTGAGAGAAAGAGAGAGAGAAAGGGTGAGGGGGGAGAGAAAATTTGATATGTTAGAGAATGCGAGAATAAGCTTGAAAGTGGAAGGCTGTGTATGTGTGTGAAGACATTGAAAGCGTGTGTGAGTGTGGCACATGTGTCTGTGAGTGGATGGAACATGATGTGTGTGTGTGTGTGTGTGTGTGTGTGTGTGTGTGTGTGTGTGTGTGTGTGTGTGTGTATGTGTGTGAGAGAGAGAGGGGGTGGGAAAGAGGTTCCTCTGTATGTGTGTGTGTGTGAGAGAGAGAGGGGGTGGGAAAGAGGTTTCTCTGTATGTGTGTGTGTGAGAGAGAGAGGGGGGGTCGGAAAGAGGTTTCTCTGTGAATGTGTATGTATGTGCATGTGTGTGTGAGAGAGAGGGAGAGAGAGAGGGAGAGAGAGAGGGGGGTGGGAAAGAGGTTTCTCTGTGAATGTGTGTGTGTGTGAGAGAGAGATTGATGGGAGTGGGAAAGAGGTTTCTCTGCGTGTGTGTGTGTGTGTTTTGTGTGTGTTTCTGTGTCTGTGTGTGAGAGGGAGAGGGGAGGGAGAGAGATTTCTGCTCTGTTGGCATGTGAAGGGAGGGTGAGTTTGAGGGTGGGAAAGGGTTTTGCGCGCGTGTGTGTGTGTGTGTGTGTGAGAGTGTGTGTGTGTGTGTGTGTGTGTGTGTGTGTGTGTGTGTGTGACAGAGAGATAGGGGATGGAGAGGGAGAGGGAGGGAGAGAGATTTCTGCACTGCTGGCATGTGAGGGGAGGGTGAGTTTGAGGGTGGAAAAGGTGTATGTATGTCTGTGTGTGTGTCTGTGTGTGTGCATGTGTGTGTATGTGTGTGTGTGTGTGTGGGGGGGGGTAGGAACAAGGTTTATTTTGCTGCTGTTGTTTCGTCCTGTTGTAGTTGTTCTGCTGAGTACTATAGCCATGCTTTGTTGGTGCCAGAATGTGTAGTGTCACTAGCGGTCTGCCCCCAGCACTTCCTAAGGTGGTGTTAGTTGTAACGCAAACGATGCTTTTCACTGTTTTGATGTGCATGTGATAAATAAATAAATCTGAATGGAAATCTAATGTTTAATTTATAGTTTTACATGCTGTTAATCTAATGCCACGTGCCTGTGATGATATTGCAAGTTTTTAATTGCACCTGTGCATGTATTTGTGCATATGACAATGAACTATTGACTTTGAGTATATGAACATATAATAATGTGTGTGTGTGTGCCTATCTAGCCGTCTACTGTGGTACTCCTCTGCCTTGTGGCTATCTATACCCACCTTGGGAGTAAACCCTGTGGAAAAGTCTGGAGACAACCAATACACTCCGGGTGGCAGAGTGGAGATATATCTCTACCAAAGGAGGTGTGAGGTGCTCCTTCCCTCCACTAACCTGCAAGTCACCCTTGGGCAAGGTGTAGCATCTGCTTATCCCCCCCCCCCCCCCCCCGATCAGGGTCACATGAAGCAGTGGAGCAGATGGTGGATGGTCATACAAGTAGCCAGTGCATATCACAAGTCCTGGTTATCCAAACACTGATGCCAGGCAGACAATCTCTGACGAGTGTTGATAATGGCTGGGGTCACCTGTCTTGTTAAGGCACTGCCAGGAAGAAGGCAATGGCAAACCACTTCTGTAGAAAAGTTTGCCAAAAACAATCATTATCAAAAGACCATGATCACCCACGTCATGCAATACAGCACATAATGATGATGATGAACCAATAGACTACCGTGCCACCCCTGACACTTTTCTACCATCTCCCCTCTACCTTTCAGTCCCGACGAAGGGTCTCAACCTTGTCTATCCTTTTCCCTCCGCAGACACTGTCTGACCTGTTGAGTACCTCCAGCTTTTTTTGTGCGTTGCTCTAGTAACCTGGATGTGAGCTGGAGGAGTTTGAACTTGCAGAGATACAGATCAGACCCAGCCAGCAGGTGGAGCAGTAGGCATCGTCCCTCGCAAATGAACAGCACATTGAATCAGTCACATTCTTTTTTATTTATTGAGATACAGAGTGGAACAGGCCCTTCCAGCCGTGCCGCCCAGCAGTCCCTCGAGTTAACCCTAGCCCAATCACTGGGCTCTTTACAATGACCAATTAACCCATCAACCATTACGTCTTTGGACAGTGGGAGGAAACCAGAGCACCCGGAGGAAACTCATGTGGTCCTGGGTAGAAGGTACAAACTCCACACAGGCAGCAGCAGGACTCGAACCCGGGTCACCTGTACTGTAAAGTGGTGTGCTAGCCACTACACCGCCATGCCTCTAGTAGGAACACATCCACTCACCAGACAGGAATGGGCATGTCTTCAAGAAAGTGCAGACTAAAGGCCAGGGAGGACAGAATTGTATGTTCAGGATTGGTGGAGAAACAATATTATAGCTGCCATTGATACTGGTGATAATATCGCTCATTTGGATGGTAATGTTGGACTTCTTGCCTTTGGGGTTCTAGCTCGGACTGTTTTGCTCGTTCAATTGCAAGGCTGTTGATGGGTGGTTGATGTTGATTAGTGTTGTTTGTGTGCAGTTGGTGTTGGCAGTGGGGAGCTGGGCTGATGGTGGTATTGGACTGATATTGTGATGGTGCTTTGGTGTAGGCTTGGTATTGGTGGAGGATTGTTGAGATGTGTTCCGTGTAGGTTTGGGTTTGGCATGGGGTTGGTATTCAAAGTACATTTATCATCAAAGTATGTATAAATGACACAATCTTGAGATTCGTCTGCTTACAAGCAGCCGCAAAACAAAGGAACCATTAAGAAAACCTGACGAACACGATGCACGGAGGGAAGGAGAAGCAAAGTAAGCATATCATTTCTGAACTGAAGTTTTGCAAAAGGCGCAAGGCCAGGCAGAGATGAGTAAACGGTACCAGACCACAAACGCGAAGCCAGGCGTCACTGCAGCTGGAGCGGGCCGCGGCTTCAGTTCAGGGCAGAGATGAGTAAACAGTACCAGACCACAAACGCAAAGCCAGGCATCACTGCAGCTCAGCAGAGCAGTGATGCTGAGTTGATATTGGCGTGTCGGTGCTGAGTTGGGTTGGTGTTGGCTCTGTGTTGAGTTGATTTTGATGTTGGTATTGGATGGGTTTTGGGGTGTTGATGTCAGTAGAGTGTTGCTTTTGGTGTGGGACGAGCCTGTACTCACTGGAGTTTAGAGAATTGGGGGTGGGGGGGATCTTATCGAAACATCAAGTATTGAAAGGCCTAGATAGAGTGGATGTGCAGAGGATGTTTCCTATAGTGGGGGGGTGGGTCTAAGACCAGAGGGAACAGCCTCAGAATACAAGGATGTTCCTTTAGAAAAGACAAGGAATTTCTTCAACTAGAGGGTGGTAAATCTGTGGAATTCATTACCACTGATTGTGGAGGTAAAGTCATTGGATTTATTATAAGCAGAGTTGATAGGTTCTTGATTAATAAGTTGATAACTGATGAACTCACTTTCAAGGCCTCCACAATTCACGTTCTCGGTATTATTTTCTGAAGAGATTCAAAATTGTTTACTGTCATTCTTCAGTACACAAGTGTAAAGGAGAACAAATGATTGTTACTCTGGATTCAATGCAGCATAAAAACACAATAAGATAAAGAACACAATAAAACAATAAATGTAAATACGTAAGATTAGCCTATATACATAGATTGATTGTACTGTATGTACATTAAGTGACGGTGGATACTGGTGTCTCTGTACATAAAATGACTGATGGGGAATGAGAAAGGAGTGGTGGTGGGTTAATGGGTGGAGGTGCTAATCTGGCACCTTTGGGGAACTGTTTTTGAGTCTGGTGGTCCTGGTGTGGATGCTGCTTAGCCTGGGAGTGGGACAAACAGTCCATGAGCAGAATTGCTGGGATCCTTCGCAATGTTACTGTGTTTTGCGGTGCCGTTCTACATATATGTCCTTGATGGGTGGTAGGCTGGTGCCAGTGATATGCTTGGCATTTTAACTATCCACTGCAGAGCCCTCATCACTACTGCAGTGCAGTATCCTCACCCACACAGTGATGCAGTGTGCAGCGTGCTCTCGACTGCGCATCTGCTGGAGGCCGCACGGGTAATGGTGTGCATAGTCTGCCTGCTCAGAAAGTAAAGGCGTTGGTGAGCTTGCTTGACTGTGGAGGGCACATTTTGGGATCTTGAGAGGTTCTGGGAGATGTGCACTCCCAGGAGTTTGAAACTGCCCTCAGTTTACACTTTATAAACTCAGTGGCCACTTTATGAGTTACACTTGTACACCTGCTCATTAATGCAAATATTTAATCAGCCAATCATGTGGCAGCAACTCATTGCCTAAAAGCATGCAGACATGGTCAAGAGGTTCAGACCAAATATCAGAATGGGGAAGAAATGTGATCTAAGTGACTTTGACCGTAGAATGATAATTGGCACCAGATGGGGTAGGTAGAGTATCTCAGAAACTGCTGATCTCCTGGGATTTTCACGCACAACAGTCTCTAGAGTTTACAGAGAATGGTGACATCCAGTGACTGGCATTACTATGAGCGAAAATGCCTTGTAACTGAAAGGTCAGAGGAGAATGGCCAGACTGGTTCAAGCTGACAGGAAGGTGACAGTAACTTATTTAACCATGTGTTACAACAGTGGTGTGCAGAAGAGCATCTCTGAACAAACAACATGCTGACCCTTGAAATGGATGGACCACAGCAGCAAAAGAACATGAACATACACTCAGTGGCCATTTTATTAGATATTGGAGGTATCTAATAAAGTTGTCACTGAGTGTATACGACAGGTTTGTTAGAGTGGCAGGGCGGGTAATGAGCTGTAGCTTTGGCAAGTGTCAGGTGTTGGATATCAGCAATCCCACAAATTATACTTATATTTTAAGAAGCGTCTAATCATGTTTGTTGAGTTGGAATCTAAATTCTGAAGGCTACACACACAAAGTACTGGAGGAATTCAGCAGGCCAGGCAACATCTATAGAAAAAAAGACCAATCGACATTTTGGGCCGAGACCTTTCATCAGAACTGGAGAAAAATGATGAGGAGTAGATTTTAAAGGTGGGCCATGGGAGAGAGAAACACAAGGCAATAGGTGAAACTGGGAGGGGGAAGCCTGAAGTAAAGAGCTGGGAAGTTGAGTGGTGAAGGAGATGCAGCGCTGGAGAAGGGGGAGTCTAATAGAAGAGGACAGATGGCCGTGGAAGAAAAAAAAGGGGGAGGAGCACTAAAGGGAGGTGATGGGCAGGCAAGGAGATAAGGTGAGGGAGGGAAAAGGTGGTGAGGAGTAGTGAAGGGGATGGGGGCCATTACCAAAAGTTTGAGAAATTGATGCTCCTGTCATCAGGTTGGAAGCTACCCAGAGAAAATATAAGGTGTTGTTCCTTCAACCTGAGTGTGGCCTCATCGCGACAGTAGAGAAGGCCATGGATTGGTTTATTGGAGTGGGAATGGGCATTCGTGACAGTAGAATATCCCATTCCAATTGTTTCGATTTCCAGCATTTACAGATTTTCTCTTGTTTGTGTTCTGAAGGCTTCATTGCTTTGGGCGGGAGAAATGTTACTGTGACATTTTGAGCCAGAAGGCACATGCACCTCTGAAGTTAGATGTTTTGAGCATTGTTTACGGAGTCAAGGCTAGTGATTCTGAACTAGGTAAATGTGGAAACATGCAAGGTAGTGTCACTTTTCCCAGCCCAGTCCATCATAGAAAAAGCCCTCCCCATCAATGAGCACAACTACAAGAAAGCAGCATCCATCATCAAGGACCCCCATCATCCTGGCCATGCTTAAAGAGGAGGGAATTGTGGAGAAGCCATGAAGAAAAATGGTTAATTAATTTATTCATTTACTTATTGTGATACAGCACAGAACAGGCACTTCCAGCCCTTCAAACCGGCTAGCCTAATCATGGGACAATTTACAATGGCCAATTAACCTACCAACCGGTACATCTGTGGACTGTGGGAGGAAACCAGAGCACCTGGAGGAAACCCATGCAGTCACAGGAAGAGCTTACAAACTTCTTACAGTCAGCGGCGGGAATTGAACCCAGGTCACCTGTCCTGTAAAGCGTTGTGCTAACCACTAGGCTACTGTGCTAGCCCAAAGGCTGTGCAATGAAGAAAGGCTGGAGCATACAAGAGTGTAGCGGAAAATGAAGCCAAATTATAGGAAAAAAGTAAAACTTTCAAATTAAAGGATAGGATATTTGAACGAATGAATGGATGTACATATAACTACGTAAAACCTAATAGAGATGTGTTTGCAAGGGGACTGATTACTTGCAGATTACTTGACAATAGAGTAAACAGAATGGAAGAGAGTAGCTCTTGAGGTACAGAGTGGTGTTAGAGCTTCCATGAGAAATTATCCTGGAGATAAGAAATAGCAATGAAAATAAATCATTTGTAAGAGTAGTCCGCCAGACAAAGAAGCAATCTCAAAATAATGGGAACTTGTAAGAAGGTTAATGCAATCATCATGGGGGACTTTAATCTTTATGTAGTTTGGGCAAATCAAATTGGCAGCAGTAATTTTGAGGATGAATTAATGGAATACATTGGAGTTAGTTTCTCTGAGCAATGCAATCAGAGAGCAGGCTCTATGGCCACATGTAGAGAAACAGGATTAATTAGGTCATAGTGAATGATCCTTTGAATAAGTGTGATCATAATATGATAGAATTGTACATTCCTTTTGAAAGTTGCAAACTTGGTTCCAAAAACATGGATATTAAACTTAAATAAAGATATTGCATTGTAGGAAATTATCCCAGGAATGAAAGGGTTAACATATGAGAAGTGTTTGATGGTTCTGAGCCTGTACTCACAGGAGTTTGGAAGAATGAGCGAGATGGAGGGATTTCACTGGAACCTGTCAAATATTGAAAGGCTTAGATAGAGTGGATGTTTGCTATAGTGGGGGAGTCTAGGACCAAAGGGCACAGCCTCAGGGGAAACTTTCTCACTCAGAAAGTCTTGAGAGCCAGTGCAAGTGATGCATGCAAGCTCGATTTCAAAATTTAAGAGAATCTTGGATAGGTACATGGACGGTAGGGGTTTGGAGGGCTATGGTCCCAGAGCAGGACAATGGGAGTGGGCAATTTGAATGGTTCAGCACGGACTAGATGGGCTGAAGCACACTTTTCTGTGCTGTACATTTCTCTGATTCTATGACTCAGAATAGAAGGAAGTCCATCTCGAACAAAGGTGAGTAGGAATTTCTTTAGCCAGAGGGCAGTGGAATTCATTTCTACAGACAGTTGTGGAGGCCATGTCATTGGGCTATTTAAAGTGGAGGTTGATAAGTTCTTAATTTGTAAAGCATCAATGGTTATGGGAAGAAGGAAGGAGAATAGGGTTGAGGGAGATAATGAATCAGCCAAGATGTAACGATGCAGCTGACTCGATAGGCCGAGTGGTCTAATTCTGCTCCTCTACCTCATAGTCACGTGAAAGAAGAATGGGTGAGAGTGGACTGAGGAATTGGAAGTATAAGAAAAGGTGAAGACAGCTATTTAGAGAAATATTTAATAAATACAAGCCACTGAGGAATAAAGAGTCGATATGAGAGGGGACTCATCCATGGCTAACCAGAGAAGTTAATGATAGTATTGATTGAAACAAAGGCCTTATAATGTTGCAAAGAATAGTGGTGGAACTGAGGATCAGACAAATTTTAGAAAGCAGCAAATAAGTGCAAAACATTTGATAAGATGGAGAAGACAGACTATAATAAGAATAAGATGAAAATAGATTGCATGAATTTAACAAAAAATATAGAGAGGAAGACAGTAGATAAAGTAGAAACCGTTGAATAGTGGAGAGCAAGTAAATGGGAAAGTAAATATTTAGTGCCTGTGGAAGACAAAATCCATCAAAAACATAGCAGGAAAAAAAGGAGAAAATGTGAAGGAGAAGCTTAAACAGGTTCTTATCATGAATGAATATAAGATGTACTCCTCTTGGAGAACAAAGAGGAAGAGGAGTGGCTGGTGAACTGTGTGAGAAGAGCAACCTCAGACTGAACGTGAAGAAACCAAGAAAATCATTGAGGACTTCAGGGTGAACCATCCTCTTCGGTGAATACATGGCTCCTCCATAGAGAGAATTAAGCACGCCAAGTTCCTGGGAGTTTATATCATGGATTACCTCACCTGGTCCCTTACTATTTCCTCCTTGAACAAGAAGGCACAGCAGTGTATCCACTTCCTAAGGAGATTGAGGAAACTGAGGCTCTCCCCACTCCCCCCATCCCTCCATCTTAGGGGTCATAGGGGATCCACCCATTGGGGATATTTATCAGGGGCACCACATATGCAGGGCCCTTAATATTATTAAGGATCCCACCCATCCATCCAGCATTCTCTTTGACTTTCTACCATCGGGTAGGAGACTCCGATGCATAAAAACAAGAACAGTCAGGATGAGAAGCAGTTTCTTCCCTCAGGCCAATAGGCTTCTGAACTTCCGGCCGCATTGCATTCAAAATATCACTGGTTAACCAGTTCCGTGGCTTACAATATTTAATTTATGCAGTTTAGTAAGTTTATTTATGTCTAAACCATCTGTAGATTTCATCCTTATTTTCATAAGTTATTGTGTGTTAGACTAAAGTGCTTTCAACCCTGGTTTGGAGAAACATTGTCTCATTTGTCAGTATGCATGTATATTGTTAAATGACAATAAACTTGACTTGAAGATTGGCGAATCCCTTGGATGTGATGGAGTCAGTCTTACAGTCTAAGAGAAAGTGGCTCCAAAGATATTAGGTACACTGATTCAAAGTACCTTTATTATCAAAGTATGTATGCAGTATACAACCCTGATATTCGTCTTCCCACACACAGTCACAAAACAAAGAAATGATGGAAACCATTCCAAAAAAAACTCTCGAACACCCAACATGAAGAAACAAGAACAAGTTGTGAAAACGGCAAAAAAAAGAGCAAAAGACACAGAATATAAAACACAAAACCACTAAAGTCATTTGAATAGTCCAGGAATGTTCCTTTCACCTCAGTACAGTTCAGTCTAGCAGTGTGTGTCATTCGTGAAATTTCAAGATTTGCTGGATTCTGGTGGTCCCAATGGATTGGGTAACCAAGGTGTAATAATGTTGTTGTAGAAAGGATGGAGAAGGAAACTATTCTCCAGTTAGACCAACAATTCTCTTTGAAAAAATGATGAGAACCATTATCAAGGACACAGTAACAGTGCACTTAGAAAACCAAGATATGATTAAACAGAGATAACACAGGTTTCTGAAAGGGTCACTATGTTTGACAAATATATTAGTGTTCTTTGAAGATGCAAGCAGTAGGGTGGATTAAAGGGAAACAATGGATGTAGTCTGTATGGATTTCCAAACATTGTCTGATAAAGTTTGCATAAAATATTATTCCACAGAAAAGGACTCATGATACTGAGAGTAGTACATTTGTTAATTGATAGAAAATACAAAAAGAAATGGATGATGTTCAGATCAGCAGGCTATAAAAATGATTGGTATGTTAATTATGTAAATGAATGGACTGAGCGTATGATATTCTCGGGTGCTGAAAGCAGAAGAGACAGATAAAGCCTGCAAAGGGATATAGGTAGGTTAAGTGAGAGGGCACATAGATGACAGGTGGAGTATGTTAAAGAAAAGTGTGAAGTTTGATATGAAGAACAGGAAACAATATTATTTAGATCCTACCTCAACAGCTATTTCACTACAACCATATAACCATATAACAATTACAATATGGAAACATAGAAACATAGAAAATAGGTGCAGGAGTAGGCCATTCGGCCCTTTGAGCCTGCAGGACCATTCAGTATGATCATGGCTGATCATGCAACGCAGAACCCTATACCTGCTTTCTCTCCATACCCCCTGATCCCTTTAGCCACAAGGGCCATATCTAACTTCCTCTTAAATATAGCCAATGAACCGGCCTCAACTGTTTCCTGTGGCAGAAAATTCCACAGATTCACCGCTCTCTGTGTGAAGAAGTTTTTCCTCATCTCGGTCCTAAAAGGCCTCCCCTTTATCCTTAAACTGTGACCCCTCGTTCTGGACTTCCCCAACATCGGAAACAATCTTCCTGCATCTAGCCTGTCCAATCCCTTTAGAATTTTATACGTTTCAGTAAGATCCCCCCTCAGTCTTCTAAATTCCAGTGAGTATAAGCCGAGTCGATTCAGTCTTTCTTCATATGAAAGTCCTGCCATCCCAGAAATCAATCTGGTGAACCTTCTCTGTACTCCCTGTATGGCAAGAATGTCTTTCCTCAGATTAGGGGACCAAAACTGCACAATATTCTAGGTGCGGTCTCACCAAGGCTTTGTACAACTGCAGTAGAACCTCCCTGCTCCTGTACTCAAATCCTTTTGCTATGAATGCCAACATACCATTTGCCTTTTTCACCGCCTGCTGTACCTGCATGCCCACCTTCAATGACTGGTGTACAATGACACCCAGGTCTTGTTGGATTTCCCCTTTTCCTAATCGGCCACCGTTCAGATAATAATCTATTTTCCTGTTCTTGCAACCAAAGTGGATAACCTCACATTTATCCACATTAAATTGCATCTGCCATGAATTTGCCCACTCACCTAATCTATCCAAGTCACCCTGCATCCTCTTAGCATCCTCCTCCGCCGCCCAGCTTTGTGTCATCTGCAACTTGCCATCTGAGCCCTTCTAGTCCGTGCCGAACGCTTACTCTCACCTAGTCCCAACTACCTGCACTCAGCCCATAACCCTCCATTCTTTTCCTGTCCATATACCTATCCAATTTTTTTTAAATGACAATATCGACCCTGCCTCTATCACTTCTACTGGAAGCTCGTTCCACACAGCTACCACTGAGTAAAGAAGTTCCCCCTTGTGTTACCCCTAAACTTTTGCCCCTTAACTCTCAACTCATGTCCTCTTATTTGAATCTCCCCCACTCTCAATGGAAAAAGTCTATCCACGTCAACTCTATCTATCCCCCTCATAATTTTAAATACCTCTATCAAGTCCCCCCTCAACCTTCTATGCTCCAAAGAATAAAGACCTAACTAGTTAAATCTTTCCCTGTAACTTAGGTGCTGAAACCTAGGTAACATTCTAGTAAATATCCTCTGTGCTCTCTCTAATTTGTTGAAAACCTTCAGATTCTTGAACTTATCTTGAACAGCTTTAACCTTACCTCAGTAATGGAACCCCAGAGACCACCTCTCTGCCTTGCATGAATTTGTCTTTGATTGTGTCTTAATCTTTTTTTTAAACAGCAAGGTCTTGCGTTCACAGTTTTTTTGTTTTCCTTTTTAGCTGTATTTTATTTATATGTTCTTTGTGATGTGGATTCCACACGTAGGAATTTCTTCACTCGGAGGGTAGTGCAAGTGTGGATTGAGACCCTAGTGGAAGTGGTGGACGCGGGTTTGAATTCAACTTTTAAAAGAGACTTGGATAAACACTTGGTTGTGAGGGTTTTGGAGGACTATAGTCCAGGCGCAGGTTAATGGGACTAAGTAGAGTAAGAGTTTGGCACGAACTAGAGGGGCTGAAGGGCCTATTTCTGTGCTGTAGTGTTCTGTGATTCTGCCTGTAATCTATAATGCTGCTACAAGTACAGTACTGTGTAGAAGCTTTAGACATATATGTAGGCTAGGATGCTTAAGACTGTAGTAATTTTATGTATTGCACTGTACTGTTGCCAGAAAAACAAATCAAATTTCATGACATACGTGAGTGCTGATAAACCTGATTCTGATATGGGACTCTATTGTGGACTTAGAGTGTAGGGGGCAGGGAAAGAGGAGTTATGTTTGGGAGAAAGGGGAAGGGAGAGGGGAAGGAGTGGGGAGCATCAGAGAGACACGCTGTAATGATCAATAAATCGATTGTTTGGAATCAAATGACATTGCCTGATGTATTAGGGATGGATGCGTTTGCACCTGTACCAGCTCCCCCCCCCTCACCTGGCACTCCTTCTCTGCCACCAGTCCCACACCCCACCTGCGACGCTCCACCCTCGCCATTCCCAACATTCTTTGCTCCCGCTAGATTTACGAACTTTCTCTCCACTCCATGTAGACAAATGCAGTACTGTGCAAAAGTCTTAGGCACCCCAGCTATGTCCCTGTGCTGAAAGCTTTTGCACAGTACTGTATTGTGGCTGTACTTCACTGCATGTGACAATAAACCGTATTAAATTTGATTTGAGTAGATGGTGTAAGGCTAATCAATGTGTTTTCAGGAAGATGTGAATGTCAGTGTGCAAGAAATGCAGCATTAACATGCAGGTATTCCATATAATTGGGAAGTGGGTGGAATTTTTAGCTTCATGTATTCCATCCTTCTTTCAATTAAACGGGGAAGTGTTGCATTAGCAACACACACAAAATGCTGGTGGAACTCAGCAGGTCAGGTAGCATCGATGGAGAGGAATAAACAGTTAACATTTTGGGGCACGAGAAGACTGTTACAATAATTGTCAGAGTCATGATGAGACCTTACTGAGGTACTAAACAAAACTTACTCTTCTTATTGAAGGAGAGGAGCACTTATCCTGGTGGGAAAGCGATATGAGCATTCATTACGAGAGGACTAAAATATCAAAGCAAGGATTTAATGTTGAGGCTTTATAAATCACTGATGAGGCCTCACTTGGAGTATTCCAAGCAGTTTTAGGCCCTTTATCTAAGAAAGGATGAGAAGGTTCAAAAGAAGTTCAGAAAATGATTCCGGAACTGAAAGGCTTGTCATATGAAGAGTTTTTGATGGCTCTGGGCCTCTACTCACTGGAGGTCTGATGAATGAGGGGTGGCTTCATTGAAACCTATCGAATGTTGAAACGCCTTGAGAGAGTGGATGTGGAGAGGATGTTTCCTATGGTGAGGAAATCTAAGACAGGAGGACATAGAAGGCATCCTTTTAGAATGGAGATGAGGAGGAATTTCCTTGGCCAGAGAGTGCTGAATTGGTGGAATACATTGCCACAGGTGGCTGTAGAAGCCGGTCATTGGGTATATTAAAGGCAGAGTCTTGATAGATTCTTGATTAGTCAGGTCATGAAAGGATATGGTAAGAAGGCAGGAGATTGGAACTGAGAGGGAAAATGGATCAATCACAAGGAAGTGTAGGAGCAAACGTTTAATTCTGCTCCTATATCCTATGGTCTTTTGGAATGCTGAGAACATTCACAAGATTAATTATAGAATGATAAGTTTTCCCTTTGAGGTAAGATTTGAAAACACTGAGCCGACACACTCTGGAATTTAGATGATTGAGGGAAAATCTGGGAGTATGTATGATTCGGAGGTGCTTGGCGGGGGGTGGGGGGGAGGTGTTCTCTGTTGAGGTAATTCAGAACTTGTGGTATAAACTGTGGATACAGGAACAGCATTTTCCAACAGAGGTAAGGAGAATAAAAACAGAAAGTTGCTGAAAATACTCCGAGTCAGACTGCATCTGTGGGAGGAGAAACAGAATTAACAATTCAGCACACAGAATGTTAGTGCAATTACGAAGAAAGTGCCTCCACTTCCTTGGGAGTCTGCAGAGATTGGGCATGACATCTAAAACTTTGACAAACTTCGATGGGTGTGTGTGTGGTGGAAAGTGTATAGACTGGTTGCAACACTGCCTGGTTGTAAAGCCTCCCCCCCCCCCCACACCTTTGAACACATCTACACAGAGCATTGTCACAGGAAAGCAGCATCCATCATCAGAGATCCCCACCACCCAGGCCATGCTCTCTTCTCACTGTTGCCATCCGGTAGAAGGGATACAAGAGCCTCAGGACTTGCACCATCAGGTTCAAGAACATTTACTACCCCTCAACCATCATGCTCTTGAATAAAAAGGGATAACTCCACTCATTTGCCCCATCATTGAAAAGATCCTACAGCCCAATGATCTCACTTTAAGGACTCTTTATCTCATTATTTATTGCTATTTATTTATATTTACTTTTGCATAGTTTGTTGTCTTCTGCACTCTGGTTGATCTTTCATTGATGCTGGTATAGTTACTATTCTATAGATTTACTGAGTATGCCTGCAAGAAAATGAATCTCAGGATTGTATATGGTGACATATATGTACTCTAATAATAAAATTTACTTTGAACTCTTTTGAATGCAGTTGAAGATCCTTCGTCAGAACAGGAAAGGAAGGGAAAGAAGTTTGTTACAGTCCAGGGTTGGTGAGGAGGCAGTCTCTGGTGGGGTAAAACAGGAATAACCACAGGGATAAGCTGAGAACAAGGTTTGCTGGTCATTGAATGACAGAAGCAGCTGGAAAGGGAGAACATAAGACCACAATGCATAGGACCAGACTTAGGCCATTGGGCCCATCAAGTCTGGTCCCACCATTCGATCATGGCTGATAACTTTCTCTCTCGACCCCATTCTCCAGCCTTCTCCTCATAACCTTTGATGCCCATACTAATTGTAGTGGCAAAATTAATCAAAGTTGATCCAAACAAAACAATTGCCTCCAGCCTGTGACCTCATGGAATGGTTCTACCTGTGTGACATGCCCACAGCTCCAATGGTTGCTCCAGAGTCAAATTCCCTATTTTGATCCTTTATCAGCAATTAGGAAACATGCAATTAGGCATTATTGAGCATTATCTCAGCGGTCCGCAGGGACATGACCTCCATGGTCCCAAGCTACAAACTGTCACAAAATACGCATGAGTACGTAACTTATCTCCTCTGCTTTTACGATGCCCGAGCTAATGTGACCAGATACCATAATACACATAGTAAACATGCAACACAGAATACGTGGGTCCGACACTAATCAAGAACCTATCAACCTCTTTTTAAACATACCCAATGACTTGGCCTCCACAGACAGCCGTCTATGGCAATGAGTTCCACAGGTTCGCCACCCTCTGACTAAGGAAGTGCCTTCTCATCTCTAAAGGGACTTCCTTATATTCTGAGGCTGTGCCCTCTGGCCTGACTTTGGGATAGACTGACGACTATGGGGGTTGCCAAATGGAGAAAGGGAAGTTAAAGCCATCAAGTCATCATTGTGTACAGTTCTGGTCACCGAATTATAGGAAAGATGTCAACAAAATAGAGAGAGTACAGAGGAGATTTACTAGAATGTTACCTGGGTTTCAGCACCTAAATTACAGTGAAAGGTTGAACAAGTTAGGTCTTTATTCTTTGGAGCGTAGAAGGTTGAGGGGGGACGCGATAGAGGTATTTAAAATTATGAGAGGGATAGATAGAGTTGACATGGATAGGCTTTTTCCATTGATAGTAGGGGAGATACAAACAAGAGGACAGGAGTTGAGAGTTAAGGGGCAAAATTTTAGGGGTAACACGAGGGGGAACTTCTTTACTCAGAGAGTGGTAGCTGTGTGGAACGAGCTTCCAGTAGAAGTGGCAGGGGCAGGTTTGATTTTGTCATTTTAAAAAAATTGGATAGGTATGTGGACAGGAAAGGAATGGAGGGTTATGGGCTGAGTGCGGGTAGGTGGGACTAAGTGAGAGTAAGTGTTCGGCACAGACTAGAAGGGCCGAAATGGCCTGTTTCCGTGCTGTAATTGTTATATGGTTATAAGTCAGGTCAGGGCATGTCTTCCACTCTGAGTAAATTAAAATACAAATGTCAGAATCAGGTTTATTATCTTGGTGTGTGTCGTGAAATTTGTTTACTTAGCAGAAGCAGTTCAATGCAACACATAATATAGAAGGAGAGGAAAAAATTAAAAAAAGTAAATCAATTACAGTATATGTATATTGAATAGATTAAAAATCATGCAAAAAACAGAAATAATATATATTTAAAAAGTGAGGTAGTGTTCACAGGTTCAATGTCCATTTAGGGATCGGATGGCAGAGGGAAAGAAGCTGTTCCTGAATCGCTGAGTGTGTGCCTTCAGGCTCCTGTATCTTCCACCTGATGGTAACAGTGAGAAAATGGCATGCCCTGGGTGCTGGAGGTCCTTAATAATGGATGCTGCCTTTCTGAGACACCTATCCTTGAAGATGTCCTGGGTACTTCGCAGGCTAGTACCCAAGATGGAGCCGACTGGATTTACAACCCTCAGCAGCTGCTTTCGGTCCTGTGCAGTAGCCCCTCCATATCAGACACTGAAGCAGCCTGTCACAATGCTCTCCAGGTACATCTATAGAAGTTTTTGAGTGCACTAGTTGACATGCCAAATCTCTTCAAAGTCATAATAAAGTATAGTCGCTGTCTTACCTTCTTTATAACTGCATCAGTATGTTGGGACCAGGTTAGATCCTCAGAGATCTTGACACCCAGGAACTTGAAATTGCTCAGCCTCTTCACTTCTGGAGGAAATATCACAGATAGGTGACTGATACTCAGAGAAATCGGTTTAATTGAAGATTTACTCCAAAAGGCAGCAGTGGACCCAGGCGGATGATGAAATGCATCTCCTCAAGCCAGCACTGGGCCTTTTTGTATCAGGAGTAAGATGGAAAACTAAAGTGGGCAGGCAATATGAAGCTCAGGGTTACCACTGAGGACTGATCGCAGGTGCTCTGTTCAGCAGATTCGCAGACAGTGACTGGTTTCTCCAGTGTAGAGGAGGTCACGCTGTGAACAGTGGATGCAATCGGCTCGACTGCAAGAAGCTGCAGGTGAATCACTGCTTCACAGTTTGGGTCCCTGTAGGAAGGGAAGAGGTGGAAGGAGAGGTGTGGCATTGCCCTGACTATACGAGGAAGTGCTAAGAGGTGAGTGTTTCCATTCAAACAAATGCAGGCTGACCTGCTGACTATTTACTGCACTTCCTCGTTTTATTTTAGATTTCCACAATCAAAAGCAATTTTTTAGGCATTAAAGAGGAATTTCTGTTTCTCAGAAGGTTGTGAACCTTTTGGAATTCTTTGAACCTGAGAGCAGTGAATGTTTTGTTTTAAATTTTTATTGAGATACAGTGCAGAGAAGGCCCTCGTCGCCCTTTTAATCAATTAAATTTTGTCTGCAATTTACCATGACCAATTGACCTACCAACAACGTATTTGGACTATGGGAGGATGCCCACTCAGTCACGGGGAGAATGTACAAACTCCTTACAAATTGAACCCTGGTCGTTTGCACTGTAAAGTGTTGAGCTGATCACTAGGCCACTGTGCCGCCCGCAGTGTTAACTCATTCAAGGTGGGGGATGGATTAGTGGACTACTGGGAAATTAGGGTTTAGGGGTAATCAGAGAAGAAAATGGTGTTGAACCAAATCATCATTTATCATATTGACTGGTGGAGCAGCTTTGAAGGGCTGTATGGCCTACTTTGACAGCGCGGAAACTAGCGGCTAGTGTAACGCTTTATGTCAGCAGCATCCTGGGTTCAATTCCCGCAGCTGTCAGTAACGACTTTGTATGCTTTCCCCATGACCATGTGGGTTTCCTCTGGGTGCTCCGGTTTCCTCCCACATTCCGATGGCATACTGTATGGGTTAGGATTAGTGAGTTGTCAGCACTCTAAGTTCTTGATAGAGATATTTAAAATTATGAGGGGGATAGATAGAGTTGACGTGGATAAGTTTTTTCCATTGAGAGTAGGGGAGATTCAAACAAGAGGACATGAGTTGAGAGTTAAGGGGCAAAAGTTTAGGAGTAACACGATGGGGAACTTCTTTACTCAGAGAATGGTAGCTGTGTGGAACAAGCTTCCAGTAGAAGTGGTAGAGGCAGGTTCAATATTGTCATAAAAAAAAAATTGGATAGGTATATCGACAGGAAAGGTTGGCGCCAGAAACATGGAGGCTCTTGTGGGCTGCCCCCAGTACATCCTTTGTCTGTGTTGGTCGTTGAAGCAAATGACACATTTACTGTATGTTTCAATGTTCATGTGACACATAGAACATTACGGTGCAATACTTGACCCTTGGCCCACAATGTTGTTACAAACTTATAACCCACTCTGGGGTCAATCTAGCCCTTCCCACCTACATCATCATCATTATGTGCTGTGTTGTATGACATCATCATTATGTGCTGTGTTGTATGACGTGGGCAATCATTGTCTATCCATGACTATGATTGTTCTTGGCAAATTTTTCTACAGAAGTGGTTTGCCATTGCTTTCCTCTGGGCAGTGTCTTTACAAGGCACAGTAACTCATCAGGGGTGATTGGTAAGTTTGTGGCCTAAGGTAGAAGGAGATGAGTTATTAACTTCAAACTTTCTGCATAATCACTCAAAGAGTTGACCTGCATGTGCATATAACAAGAGCTGTATAACTCATCTCCTTCTACCTTAGGCCACAAACTTATCAATCACCCCTGCTGTGGGCACTTTCTGGAGGTCCAAGATCTGTATGCTCCATGACTGCTGGACTAAGTGTGTAAATGTAGGAGGGGACTATGTTGAAAAATAAATGTGCTAGGTTTTCTAAAATTGACTTCTTCTACCATGGGCCACAAACTTATCAATCACCCCTCGTAAGTTCTGTAGATATAAAAAAGTAGTGAGGCAGTGTTCAAGGGTTCAATGTCCATTCAGAAAACAGACGGCAGAGGGGAGGAAGCTGTTCCTGAATCAGTGAGTGATGCCTGCAGGCTTCTGTACCTCCTTCTTGATGGTAACAGTGAGAACAAGGCATCATCTGGGTGCTGGAGGTCCTCAGTGACGAACACCAGCTTTTTGAGGCATGGCTCCTTGAAGATGTCCTGGATACTGTGGAGGCCAATGCCCATGATGGAGCTGACTGAGTTTACAATTCTGCAGCTTATTTCATTCCTGTGTAGTAGCACCACACCCCCCACCCCCATACCAGATGGTGACGCAGACAGTTATGATACAGACATCTGTAGAAATTTGTGAGTGTTTTAGGTGGCATACCAAATCTCCTCAAACTCCTAATGAAATATAGACACTGCCTTGCTTTCCTTATAGCTGCATTGCTATGTCAGACCCAGAATAGACCCTCAGCAATATTGATACCCAAGAACTTGAAATTGCTCATCCTTTCCACTTCTGATCCCTCTATAAGGAATGGTGTGTGTTCCCACACCAATAATAATGGCTTTATAATTGGTGATGCTGCCAAAGAAATAGGGTAGCCATGATACTGGACTTTGAAAGTGGAACCCCAAATGTGGATAGGCTCTGAAGAATTCAGCACTCATGGAGAAGAATAATTCTGGCTTCTTCCCCCTTCCTTTCCAGTGCCGATAAGGAGTTTCAGCCCAAAATGTTCCTCTCCACAGATGCTGCCTGACCTGCTGAGTTCTTCCAGCATTTTGTGTGTGTTGCTCTGGATTTCCAGCATCTGCAGGATCTCTTGTGCTAAACTTCGAGCAATACAACTTTCACATGGAATAGACCCTTCTTGCCCTTTGAGCTGTGCAGCCCAGCAATTTCCCCAATTTAACCCCAGCCTAATCACAGGGCAATCTACAAAGACCAATTAACCTACCAACTATTGGGCTGTGGGAGAAAGCCAGAGCTCCTGGGGAGACCCACGCAGTCACTGGGAGAACATACAAGCACCTTACATGCAATGGCAGGGTGCTCCAGAATCTAATCTTGTGCAAATTCAGTTTAACCATTTTGTATATCATTGACTCCATGATCACAGTTAAATTCATAATGAAAAGTAAGTCCATATGTAGCTAAATTCAGAGGTTACTGAGTGCAATATAGGTTCTAACTATAGAACCGATTAAATTTGTGATTCTGGCAGCAAACATGCCGTACTTTATGAATGTAGGTCATCTCTGCTCAGGGGTACTGGCCGCTTAGTCCTCTCCAGGATGATTTTCTTACGGCTGCGTCCTGCTGCCGAGTTGTAAATTATGCCGCTGTCTGGTTGTCACAAGACGGGAATATCTGGGTCCTCAAAGGGGAGAGCAGCCTCGGTGAAGTTGTCCTTGGGAGCTGTGAAGGAGACAGCTGCAGCACAGGACGGGGCTTGACTTTCAGCCGGTTTGGGTGTGACCAAGGGCGGGAGATCCTGAGGGAGTATCTCTGTCCGCAGATCTGCTCCTGGAAATGCCAAAAAAAAATTATTCTTTTGGGAAAATATTTGAAATATTTGGCACACGGTTTTTTTTACACAAGCTGGAATCTTTAGGGTGAGTTTTCATCATTGGTTCCAGATTGGGGATGGGACAGTGAATGGGCGAAAGGGTAGATGGAATAAATCTGGTTGCAGTGACGTCTCTGATGAGGGGATTGGGGAATGGTGGGTGTCAGAGAAAGACTCAAATCTGCGCGGGGGGTGGGGAGGCCTTGGACAAGTTGTCAGGAGCCTGTTCAAGCACTTTTTAAATGTTGTTAAAGTAACTGCCCCAACCACTTCCTCTAGCAGCTCATTCCACATTTTTAACACTCTCCAGGTGAAAAAGTTGCCCCTCACACTCCAACTAAGTCTTTTGTCTCTCACCAGAACGACGGTTACAACATTAGCTGCACTTAAAAGGTATTTGATTAGGAAAGGTTGAAAGGGATATGGGCCAAACTTGGGCAAGGAGAGGTAAGATTATTAAAGCTACCCTGAGAATCGTTGTTGTCAGCTGACTCTGAGACTCTACAGGATGGCGAGCTTCAGCTCTGAAGTGGGAGGAAAAGAGGTGGATTCCATTTTTATTATTTTACGGGATGCAGGCATTGCCAACTAAGCGAGCATTGGCATTTTTTGCCCTTCTGCAGTGATCTCAAAGTTTAAAGTTCAAAGCAAATTTATTAGCTAAGTACACATATATCACCATTTACAACCCTGAGATTCACTTCCTTGTGGGCATACACAATAGATTCATAACAGATCAATAACCATAATAGAATCAATGAAAGACCACACCAACTTGGGCGATAAACCAGTGTACAAAAGACAACAAACTGAGCAAGTACAGAAATAAATAAATAGTAATAATAAATAAATAAGCAATAAGTATCCAAATTTGAGACGAAAGTGAGTCCATGGGTTGTGGGAATATTGCAATGATGGGGCCAGTGAAGTTAGTTCAGGAGTCTGTTGGTTGAGGGATGATAACTGTCCCTGAACCTAGTACCGTGAGTCCTGAAGCTCCTGTACCTTCTTCCTGATGGCGGCAGTGAGAAGAAAGCCTGACCTGGGTGGTGGGGGATGCTGCTTTCCTGCAACACCGCTTTGTATAGATGAGCTCAATGGTGGGGAGAGCTTTACCCGTGTTGGACTGAGCCATATCCACTACTTTTTGTAGAATTTTCCATTTGAGGGTATTGGTGTTTCCATACCAGGCTGTGATGCAGCCAGTTGATACACTCTCCACCACACATCTATAGAAGTTTGTCAAAGTTTTAGATGTCATGCCGAATCCTCACAAACTCCTGAGGAAGCAGAGGCATTGCCATGCTTTCAGTGTAATTACACCTACGTGCTGGGCTGAGGATGGGTCCTCTGAAATGATAACACCGAGGAATTTAAAGTTGCTGACCCTCTCCACCTCTGATCCCCAATGAAGGCTGGCTCATGGACCTTTGGTTTCATTCTCATGAAGTCAATAATCAGCTCATTGGTCTTGTTGACATTGAATAAGAGGTTGTTGTCGAGGCACCACTTAGCCAGATTTTCCATCCCCTGATACGTCACCACCTTTGATCCGGTCAACAACAACAGTCCTCAGCAAACCTGAATAAGATGTTGGAACTGTGATTAACCACACAGTCATAGGTGTAAAGTGAGTACAGCAAGGGTCTATGCACACAGCCTTGTGGTTCATCTGTGCTGTTGGAGATTGTGGAGGAGATGTTGTTACCAATCCGAACTGACTGGTGTCTCCAAGTAAGGAAACTGAATTGCACAAGAATGTATTGAAGCCAAGGTCTTGAAGCTTATTGATTAAGTTTGAGAGAACGATGATTTTGAATGTCAATTTGGAGTCGATAAAAAGAATCCTGGTGTATGTATCTTTGCAGTCCAGATGTTCCAGGATTGAGTGAAGAGCCAAAGAGATGGCATCAGCTGAGGATCTGTTGCCACGGTAGGCAAATTGGAGTGGACTCGAGTCGATTCTCAGGCAAGAGTTGATATTTTTGATCACCAGCCTCTCAAAACACTTCATCATAGTTGATATAAGTAATAGTCATTGAGCAAATCACCACATTCTTCTTTGGCACTGGTATAAGTGAAGCCTGCTTGAAGCAGGTAGGTACCTCAGACTGCCAAATCAAGAGGTTAAAGATCTCAGTGAACACTCCAGCCGGTTGATCAGCTTGGTTCCACCAAGTTTTGATGGTCAGAGTGAGTTTAGAAGACATTGAGCTCATCTGGAAGTGAAGCTCTACTGTCTCCTATGGCACCTGATTTTACTTTTATTCAAGTATAAAAACATTCAAGTCCTGCCACAATTGTCGAGCATTCTTCGATGATTCATGTTTGGTCTGGAATTTCCACCAGCCCTATGATGGCTTTTTCTTCAGGAGATTGTAGCTGGACCTCTTGTAAGTTTCTTGGTCACCAGACCTCAGCAGATTGCAGATCTCTTGGTTCATCCAGGGCTTCTGGTTGGGGAAGACTGAATGATTTTGTGGAAACACACTTGTCAATGACTGTTTTAAAAAAAAGTCCGTGACATCCATGGTGTATTCCTTCAGATCCACAGATACGTTCTAGAACACAGCCCAGTCTACCGACTCTCGTGGGATGTTTTGCCATGTAAACCACACTATATCAATGCAAGATGTTGTGGCTGACACTGATAATTTAGTGCCAATTAGTACTCAATTAGGGGCCGTTTTGAGCTGTCAGTTCACACCCATTAGGAAATGGGTGGCAAGCTGGTTTGTGAATGTGCCGCACTGGGATTCCGACTCAGAAGCCATCTGTTTGATGGTTGGAGCTTGGTGACGATTTATAAAGAGAATAATTTTGTGGGAGCGTGCCTTTGTACTCCGAATGGGTTGGCAAGTAACGTTTTCAGACCTGACTTAATCTTGCTCAAAGATTTTACTGTCGGAGTATAATCCCTCTCTAATGACTTGTGCTGCACTCCCTTTTAAATGAGATGTTAAACCCCTTTCAGATGTTAAGGACCCCCCACCACGCAGGACGTGCCCTCTTCTCATTATTACCGTCAGGAAGGACGCACAGAAGCCTGAAGGCACACACTCAATGATTCAAAAACAGTTTCTTCTCTCTGCTATCCGATTTCCGAATGAACATTAAACCCATGAACACTACCTCACTACTCTTTTTAATTTCTCTTTTTGCACTACTTTATTATATTTTAACTATTTAATATACACATATATACTTACTGTAATTTTCTATATTTATTATGTATTGCATTGTACAGCTGCTGCAAAGTTAACAAATTTCATGACACATGCTGATGCCGATTAAACCTGAGTCTGATTCTGAAGAACCCACGTGCACAATGTTGGGAGTTATTCCCAATGGTCCTGGGAATTTATCCCAAAGAAGATTTCGTTGGTTGCATAGTGGTTAACATAACTCTATTACAGCGCCAGTGAACGGGGCTGTGCTTCAATTCAGATCTATTTGTCATGTGTACACTGGAACTTTCGGGGAAATGCGTCATTTGTGTTAACAATCCAAGGATGTGCTGGGGGCAGCCCGCGTGAGTCGCCAAACATTCCGGCACCAACACAGTGTGTCCGCCATGCTCGGCAGAAGAACACAGAGCACACCAGTGATACGAAAGCACAGCAAGATTTTGTTCCTCATCCCAGCCACCTATCCACGCACATACATGGTCCTCTAACCGCCTTCTTCTTTGGCCTCCGTTCTCCAGCAGACTCGTGGACTTGCAGACTTTGGGCTTCTCAGCTTCCCTAGCGGATCTGCAGACCCGGGGCTCAGCCATCAGCCCTCAACTCCTGGACATCTGATCGACTACCGGGCTTCGATCCGCAGCATCGACCCAGGACATCAGTTCCTGCTGCTGTCTGTAAGGAGCTGGTACATTCTCCCCGTGTGGATTCCTCTCGCATTCCAAAGACGCACAGCTTTGAGGGTTAATTGGTCACATGGGTGTACTATATTGACATGGGCTCATTGAGCCAGAAAGGCCAGTTACCATGTTGTATCTCTAAATAAATAAAATTAAAAAGATTCAAAATATATCTATTCTCAAAGAATGGATAAATTATACAATCTTGAAATTCAATCAGAAACAGAAGAAAACCTGCAGATCTGAGCAACACACACAAAATGCTGGAGGAACACAGCAGGCCAGGCAGCGTCGATGGAAAAGAGTGAACAGTTGACTTTTCGGGCTGAGACCCTTCATCTGCTTACAGGTACCACAAAGCAAAGAACCCAATTTAAAAAACAAGACCAACACACAATGCGCAGAGAAAGAGAAAAAAAAACAAATCATTAACCAACAAAAGCAAGCAACAGCATTCAGAATGAAATTAAGTTCATAGACATGAAGCTCGGAGCAGCCAAAATAGTCTCAGTTTGTCACACAGTGGGGCAAATCTCTACAAAGCTTGCAGCCAGTAAGAGTCCAGCAGCCGGAGCACTCTCACTGTTTTAGCGCCTCCAGGAGATGGGAGTGATTGTTGTGGAGGAGTGAGTAGAATCGGCCCGACCCTCGCCTCCAGTCCCAACACCCTACCTTTCCAGTCTACCTGGACAGATAGGTCGGCCGTATATTGTCGCACTGTTGTGTTCGTTATGTACATATTGTCTGCTGCAATTCCTTCTTGAGAGCTGTGAATACACTTCAAGAAGGCAGTAAGGTGTCTTAGGACATCTTTAACTAGTGCGCAATGCAATTATTTTCTCTAAATGTAGTTATCATAAGCACGGTCATTAACTGATAGTCTTCTCGAAATGCGTTCAATTCCTCTGCTTTTGTTTGGTTTGCACTGCAGCGATCGAATCAGAAACAGAATTAGGTTTGATATCACCGTCTTACTTATTTACTGCCTGTTACACTGCTGGAGTTTGGGCAGCAGTGAATGATGCACCATCAATAACTCACTCTGAGACGTAAGGCGAGATATCGGCTTTTATTGACTGGAGGGGGAGTGTCCAGACAGGTATATGTAGTTCACCACAGTGAAGATCCTCCATCTCTGGCAGTTCTAAGGGCTCCCTTCATCGTGTCAGTAGCTTCCTCTCGATTTTCACTACTGTCAGTCCTGCAAGTCCCGGGTGTAGACTCAGGAATACTGTCGCACTCAGATGTGGAAGGATTCTTCATTGCCGTTTCCGTAACAATTTTTTTGTTGACCAGTCAGGATTGTTAGCCCTGAGCTGAACCTCTGAGCCTGGAGGACGGATGGACCACTCTTAGTCTGGCCTTTTCCCTTTGACCTGTTTGGCATGGGTGACCCAACCAAGAGACAAAGCTCAAAGCCCTGACTGCAGCCAACATAACTCTCTGGGTCACTGAGGTGCACAAGCCTCCAAACCATGCCGAGGTTGTGGTCCTCTTTCAGACAATATCACTGGCATGTGTCATGAAATATGTTGTCTTGCGACAGTGGTACATTGGAATACAGAGTAATAAAAACCATAAATTACAATGAGAAATAATTTATAGATGGTGTTTGAGCTGTCCCTAGTCTCACAATCGTGGGGGTGTGGGAAGTAGAGACAGTAGAGCAGTGGGCTAAGTACACACCCTTGAGGTGCGCCAGTGTTGATTGTCAGCGAGGAGGAGACATTATCTCCCATCCGCACAAACTGTGGTCTCGAGGATTGAGGAAGTCGAGGATCCATTTGCAGAGGGAGGGACGGGGCTCAGGTTTTGGAGGTTGTTGATTAGAACGGAGGGTATGATTGTGTTGAATGCTGAGTTGTAGTTAAAAAAGCAGTAGACTTACACAGGTATAACTATTGTTCAGGTGATCCAAGGCTGAGAAGAGGGCCAGTGAGGTTGCATCTGTTGTGCATCTATGGGCGAATTGCAGAAGGCCAGGGGTTTGAGTCCTTCAGCAGGAGCGGATCCTGCCCGTTACAGATTGTTAAATTGAACGACAGATTGTTAAGTACAACTTTTGTGGAATATTATCAAAGGGAACCAAATTTCCTCCCCTGCCCTTACCTCACCCTTGCACTAAAGAAAAGGGTAAGACTATTGTGTCCTATGTCATCCAGGGGTTGGTGAGCATACTCAGATTGTACTCCATGTTGGCTGGGGGTTGCAGGTCGACCCTCAGCAACAGAGAAAAAAACAACTCCACACGCCTGACATTTTGTGCTCTCCTTGCGAGGGCAGCAGCTCCAGCTTCCTCCCACTTCCTGAAGTTGCATGGGTTGGGAGATTACCTGGCGGCTGTCAGTTGTCCCTAGTGTGTAGGTGATTGATGGAATCTGGGGGAGAGTTGAAGAGTACATGAATGAAATAAAACTTGGGATTAAAGTAGGAGTAGTTGATGGCTGTCATAGAGATGATGGACTGAAGGGCCTTAGCTATATCTCTCTACAGCTTTATAACACTGTTCTTTTCCTAACTCTAACAGGGGCAGTGGGGGGGGGGGGGGGTAGTTAAGGCTGGGAATGAATTGCCCCAGAACAGAGCTGGGAATTCTGGGCATAAAGTGTTGGTAAATGATATCCAACATGGAAGTTGCCAAGAAGTGCTTGGATAACATTGCTACTGAAAACAAACAAGAGAAAATCTGGCAGATGCTGGAAATCTGAGCTACACACACAAAATGCTGGAGAAACTCAGCAGGCCAGGTAGTAGCTAGGAAACAGTCGATGCTTTGTGTCGAAACCCTTGGTCAAGACTGGAGAAAAAATGCTGAGGAGTAGATTTAAGAGGTGGGGGGAGGGGAGGGAGAAAAACAAAAGGTGATAGGTGAAACCAGGAGGAGGATGGATGAGGTAAGGAGCTGGGAAGTAAATTGGTGACAGAGACAGAATGCCATGGAAGATAAAGAAGGGCAGAGGAGCACCAGAGGCGATGGGTGGGAGAGAGGGAAAAGGGGTTGGGAAGTAGTGAAGGAGGTGGGGGTTTAATCGATGTTCATACTATCAGGTTGGAGGCTACTTGGATGGAATATAAGGTGTTGTTTTCCAACCTAAGTGTGGCTTCATCACGACGGTGGAGGAGGCCACGGATAGACATATCGTAATGGGAATGGGAAGTGGAATTAAAATGGATGGCTTCTGGGAGATCCCGCTTGTTCTGGCAGACGGTGTGTAGATGCTCGGTTTAGCCGTCTCCCAATCTATGTCAGATGTACAGGAAGCCACTCCGGGACTGGGAGCACCAGACACATTATATAACCCCGACAGACTCGCAGGTGAAGTGTTGCCACCTGGAAGGACTGTTTGGGGACTGAATGGTAGTGAGGTAGGAGGTGTAGGGGCGGGTGTAGCTGAACAAACACTTTTTTTTCTCCAGTCCCGATGAAGGGTTTCGGCCTGAAACGCCGACTGTACTCTTTTCCTAGAAGGTGCCTGGCCTGCTGAGTTCCTCCAGCATTTTGAGTGTGTTGCTACTGAGAACAATGCTGAGAATTCCTCACACTGCTGTTCTCTTCCTGTCAGTCGAAAGTGGTTCTGCCCAGCTCAGTATCTCAGCCACACATGAAGGCCAGGAGCTGGACTTAGTTGTCAGAGATGAGTTACAGCTATATAGGACCCTGGTCAGACCCTGCTTGGAGAACTCAGTGCTCAGTTCTGGTCACCTCACTACAGGAAGGATGTGGAAACCATAGAAAGGGTGCAGAGGAGATTTACAAGGATGTTTCCTGGATTGGGGAGCATGCTTTATGAGAATAGGTTGAGTGAACTCGGACTTTTCTCCTTGGAGCGACAGAGGATGAGAGGTGACCTGATAGAAGATGATGAGAGGCATTGATCGTGTGGATAGTCGGAGGTTTGTTTCCCAGGGCTGAAATGGCTAACAAGAGAGGGCACACTTTTAAAGTGCTTGGAAGCAGGCACAGAAGAGACGTCAGGGGCAAATTTTTTACGCAGAGGGTGGTAAGTACATGGAATGGGCTGCCGGTGACAGTGGTGGAGGCAGATACAATAGGGTTTTTTAAGAGACTCTTTGATAGGTACATTGAGCTTAGAAGAATAGAGGGCTATGGGTAACCCTAGGTAATTTCTAAAGTAAGTATATATTGGGCACAGCATTGTGGGCCGAAGGGCCTGCTTTGTGCTGTAGGTTTTCTATGTTTCTATTTAATAGGTAGTGGGATCTTATACCCACTACAACCCCCAGCTATAGCAACCTTAAGAAACTTCTACTGACAGAAGAGGCAAAGTTATGTTACTGACACCCTAAAGCCAGCCACTTTGGCAGATGTGGCTCGTCTGCCACGGTTGGCAACTCATCTAGGAGTAGAAAAATGCTGATCTCAAACTTCCGCTGCCTGCTGGCTATACCCACTCATGGGGAAGGTTTTGGGAGTAAACCCTGAGGGAAAATCCATAGCTGGAGACCCTGTATTGAGTTCAACGCTGACTGGTAACTCCTGCGACATTCTGGTGCCAAACTGTATCAGTTTCTGCCGTTCCTTTGGATCCTGTGGAGAGGGGGAGCCTGCTGCGTGGGTAACAGCTTGATCTCCATATCATACAGTCCTGGCTTGTGTGTTTTGTCATATTAGGGTGCGACCCTGACCAACGGAGGGCCTCTGTTCTCCTCCAGGCACTGGACCTTGTTCCTAGTATATGGCGGCTTTGATAAGTTTAATTTGAACTTTAATCAGACTCACATTCAGATGCTTTCCAGCTGCTGACTCCCAAGGGGAGGCCAAAGTGACCGCATGACAGGTGTGTGGAATTGGCTTTTTCCAGGGTTGCCACGGAGACCTGCTGCCCTTATTCACAAACACATTTGAGGGCAGGATTTGGATGTGATAAATGGTGTCCAGCGAGTGGGATTGGAGACTGCGAAACCGTGTGCTGTTAGTATAAGGGTCAAGGCACTGGTTCAGGGCAGTTCGCTCAGCTTATAAGGTTGGATTAATGATGCCGCCCTTGCCCCACCTGGCACCCCCTTTCCCAAAATCTTCTCTCCATCTGGTCTGGAAGTTGGGGTCCATTGACTGGAGCCACGGCACTGCGAATCTCTGCATGTCTGCAGGGCTGGTCAAGGGCCCAACGACTACGAGTCCATGTCCGAATCTGAGTTCCTTTCCACTGGAAGCTGAAGAATATGGATAATTTTGAGCCAAGGGCTGTTGATATGTGCGTGAGGAAGCAAGTGAAGAACAGGCTTGTTTGGATGTCCTTTAGTTGCTTGCTGTGTTTTGTGTTGTTCTGCCGAGCATTGTGGGTAGGCCATGTTGGCACCGGAAAGTGTGGTGACATTTGTGGGCTGCCCAGCAAGTCCTTGGATTGTATTGGTCGTGCTGCAAATTCATTGCTACAGGTGGCTGGTGAGGCCAGGTCTTTGGGTATATTTACGGCAGAGGTTGATAGATTTGTGATTAGGGATGAAGGGATGTGGGGCAAAGGTTGGAGGGTGGGCTGAGAGGGAAATGGATCAGTCATGATAAAATGGCGGAGCAGACTCAGTGGGCCAAATGGCCCAATTCAGCTCCTATATCCTTTGGTTTTACGGTATTCACCTTCCAAGTTCCCCTCAGAATTCCATGCCTCAATGAGATCATTTCTCATTCTTCTGAATTTTGGGGAACGTAGGCTCGGCCTGCACGACGTTTCCCCATCCGTCAACCCCTGCATTCCAGGAATCAACACAATGAGTCTTCTCTGCACTGATTCCTGTGAAAATTCATCCTTCCTTAAATACGGACACCAGACCAGAACTGGAAGCAGTAGTGCCAGAGTAGTCTCACCAGAGACATAGGAGATTCTGTAGATGCTGGAAATCTTGAGCAGCAAACACAAAATACTGAAGGCAGTTCAGGCAGCATCTATGGAGGAAAACTAGTAGTTAACATTTTTATGTCCCAGTTCTATGTAGGTTCAGATTCAGATTTATTTATCACATGTACAATGAAAATTACAGTGAAATATGTTATTTATGTTAGCAACCAACACTCCTAGAACAACACAGAACTCAGAGCAAAAACAGACAAACACATCTCATTTCTTCCTCCCTCCCACCCACATGTGTAGCCCTCTTACTCCACAACAGGTCATCTCCAGCCTCCAGTTTCCAGCAAACTCTTGGAGTCGCCAACACTATGCCTAGACTTCCAATTGACCTTCGTGCTTTGATCTAGACTTCTGGTCAGTCTTCAGGTTCCATCCAGAACTTTGATCAACTTGGACCTGGATCTCCAATCGACTTTCGAGCTTTGGTACCAACCCTGGACTCACAGATGATGATGAACAGCGGTTTGCCCACACCGCTGCCATTCGAATGTGGAGTGGAGGCTTAAACTTGGACTCGGCTTGTCCTCCAATTCACCCACATCCCTGTCACTAAATCCTAACCCGACCCCTAACTCCACTGTCTGATCCTAGAACCATCCCTGCAAACCTAAAAGAGAACTAAAATCAAACTCATTCTAAGCTACAGCCTCAATGGAGAGTACAGCCTGGCACCATCTTGAATATACACCAAATATTTTTTGCATTATTGTTCCTTTTGACTTCCTAATTACCGTCAGAATCTGTGTACCAATAGGAATCCTAGGTTCCCTCGTACAACCTCAGTCACTAACATACCTCCATTTTAACATGACACAATCTGCTATCTGACTGGAGATCTCGAAGGTTCAGGATCTGACTCACAGTTTTCCAGTCTCTTTATAAATTCTTCAGGATCCTACCTCTCAGTGTCCTTTACAACTCTTTGGGGTGGCATACCTGTACTTTCTTTAAACTCGGTCGATTCTCTACAATTCATCTATTTACAGGTGGGATATGTCTTTCCAGCCCTTTGAACCACGCCACCCAGCAATCTCCCGATTTAATCTGAGCCTAATCACAGGACAATTTTCAATGACTAACTAACCTACCAACCAATATGTCTTTGGACAGTGGGAAAAAACTGGAGCACCCGGAGGAAACCCACGCAGTCCCAGGGAGAATGTACAAACTCCTTACAGGCAGCAGTGGGAACTGAACCCTGGTCACTTTGTGCTAAGCACTATGCTACTGTGCTGCCCAATTAAAATTCTACTGTGTAATATCATAAGCAGTGAATTACATGTGGGATAGGCTATTGTTAATGTTTAATATCCAATAGTCTGGAAATATTCCAGTCCAGTACCAACATTTCAGGATTTTCAGAATTTTGCTGAGATTTGCTTTTCCATTCTTCTTCCAGCTTTGTACTTTATTTTCCAACTTCCTGCCCACTCACTTAACCTGTCTATATCCGTTTGCAAGCTCTTTACATTCCTGCCACAATTCACTAACCCACCTGTCTTTGCATCATCACCAAATTTAGCTACGTTCTCAGATCCGTTGTCCAAGTCGACATGCAAAGGATGGTGGAGGTACAGAACTCTTTTCCACAAGGGTCAATCAATAGCTCTTTGTAATTTTATATCTGAAGATGATAGAATTTTGCAAACTAGATATTGTAAGGGATGTGGGGAAAAGTTGGAAAGACAGATGTGAGCCATTGGCTAGCCAGAATCTTACTGTATAGCAGAAATAACTTGAATTCGATAGATAGATAGATAGATAGATAGATAGATAGATAGATACTTTATTGATCCCAAAGAAAATTAGTGTTTCAATAGCATTACAAGTTTACAGATATACAATATTAGAAGAGAAGTAAGAAGAATAAATAAAAATTAAGTTACCTCAAACAGTCTAACAGGAGGGAATCATTACTTCGCTGCCTATAGGTTGACTCATTATCGAGCCTAATGGCCGAGGGTAAGAATGACCTCATACAGCGCTCTTTGGAGCAGCACAGTTGTCTTAGTCTGTTACTAAAAGTGCTCCTCTGTTCAGACAAGGTGGCATGCAGAGGGTGAGAAACATTGTCAGAATTGCCAGGATTTTCCATAGGGTCCTTTGTTCTACCACAGCCTCCAGTGTGTCCAGTCTGACTCCTATAACAGAGCCAGGCTTTCTAATCAGTTTATTGAGCCTGTTGGCATCACCCATGTTGATGCCATTACCCCAGCACATCACCAACTTGAAGATTGTACTGGTGACAACAGGCTGGTAGAACGTGTGAAGGAAAAGCCCGCATACTCCAGAGAAGCTCAGTCTCCTCAGGAAGTAGAGGCAACTCTGGCCCTTCTTGTACACAGCCTCTATGTTGGTGCTCCACTCATGTCTGTCATCCAGGTGAACTGTCAGGTCCTCACCAGTCCACGTTCTCACCTTCGATAGTAACAGGAAGCAGTGCAGGCTTAGTCTTCCTAAAGTCCCTCACCATCTCCTTTGTCTTACTGATGTTAAGCTGCAGATGATTCAGCTTGCACCATTTGACAAAGTTCTCCACCAGGGCCCTGTATTCATCTTCTCGTCCTCCCTTTATACACCCAACTATTGCTGAGTTATCAGAGAACTTCTGCAGATGACATGACTCAGTGTTGTACCTAAAATCCGAGGTATACAGGGTAAACAGGAAGGGAGGCAACACAGTTCCCTGTGGGGTCCCGGTGCTGCTTATAGCCATGTCTGACACGCACTGCTGAAGCTGCACAAACTGTGATCTGCCAGTCAGGTGGTCCATTATCCAGGATACAATGGAAGTGCCAACCTGCATTGAATGGAGCTTTTCTCCCAGCAGTGAGGGCTGTATGGTATTGAAGGCACTTGAGAAATCAAAAAGCATGGCCCTCACAGTGCGGCCCTGCTTATCCACATGGGAGTAGGCTCTGTTCAGCAGGTAGGTGACAGCATCTTAGACTCCAATGTGCTCCTGGTAGGCAAACTGCAGGGGATCGAGGGCTGATCTGACCAGAGGTCGGAGGTGAGCCTGCACCAGCCTCTCTATGTTCTTCATGATGACAGTAGACATTCAAGACTTTCGGTTGGCCCTTCTTGGGTACTGGGACCACACATGATGTTTTCTACACAGTCGGGACCCTTTCCAGACTGAGACTCAGAGGGAAAATGCACTGGAGAACTCTTCCTCCTTCTTCTGTATTCTGAGATAAATTATTTCATAACTTTTGATGTTCTCTGTTGGCTGAGGAATAAATATCAGGGAGTGCTCTCCGGCCTTCATTCAGAATAAGGGTGTTGAGCTCTTTACTGCCCACCCCCCCACCTGAGACTTGTTTTGACCTCTTTTCTCATGGGCTGTGGCTTTAACTATGCAACACACTTTACTGTTCAAGGAGTACTGGCCCAGACCTTGTGTTTAGGACTCTGAAACAGAGATTGAATTATGCCAAGATCAAAGCACTACATTTTGACACTCATAGACATTTCGGAGAGTTCATACCTTCTGAAGATCCATACAGACTACTTCATCGCATCAGCTCATTGGGGCAGTAAAAGGGAAAAGCCGAATAAAGTGTTGCAGTTACAGAGAAAGTGCAGTACGGTAAGGTACAAGGTCAAGACAAGATAGGTTGTGAGGTCAAGGGTCCATCAAGGGAATTGTTCAATAATCTCATAGCAAAGGGACAGAGACTGTCCTTGCTCAGATGGCACGTCCTCTTTGGTCTAGAAGCATCTCACAGACTTCTCACCCTTGTGTCCTGTCTGGTGCCTTTGAGGCCTTGAGTTCTGGGTTTTCATTTTTGTCATTGGCGAGCTCCTGGGTTGAATGGAAGATCGAACCCCAAAGCTCTTTTCTCACTGCTGCCATCAAGAAGAAAGTACAAGAGCCTCAGGAATCATATCACCAGGTTCAAGAGCAATTACTACCCCTCAACCATAGGCCTATCCATTGAGATGTTTCCACAACCAATGATCTCACTTTAAGGACTCTTTATCTCATTATCTCGTGTTCTCATTACTTACTGCAATTTATTTATATTTGCTTTTGCACAGCTCTTGGTCTTCTGCACTCTGGTTGATCTTTCATTGATCCTGTTATAGTTACAATTCTATAGATTTGCTGAGTATGCCCGCAAGAAAATGAAATTCAGTGTTGTATGTAGTGATATGAACTTACTTTGACCTTTTGAAATTTGGATGTCCAGAACTCAAGGCCAGATGGCCAGAGCCCTAAGTCTGTGAGTCCACTGGAGAAATCGAAGCCCATTGTCTGTGAATCCACAAGTCCACTGGAGACCGGAGGCCAGAGGTGGCCTGACTGGGGTTGGTTGGGGTTGGAGGAACGAGGGTTTGTGTTGCTGTTGTTGTTTCGTCGTTTGTTGTATTTTCTTTTGTTAATTTCTCTGTTGTTTGCTGAGCATTATGGGTGTGCTATGGTGGCATCAGAATACATGGCCGCATCACACCCTTAGGTTGTGCTGTTTGTTAACACAAGCGGTACATTTCACTGTACATACTGTGCAAAAATCTTAGGCACTTATATATAGCTAGGACTTTTGCACAGTACTATAGCAATTTTATGTATTGCCCTGTACTGCTGCCACAAAAAAAAGCAACTTTCATGACATATGTGAGCGATGATACACCTGATTCTGATATGGGTCTCCATTGTGGACTGAGTGGAAAGGGTGCAGGGAGAAGGGAATCATGGTTGGGAAAAGGGGAGGGAGCAGGAAGCACCAGAGAGACATTCTGTTGTGAATTGAATTGAGTTTATTACATACACCCTTCATATACATGAGGAGTAAAAATCATCACGTCTTTGTCTAAATGTGCAATGTGCGATTTACAGCAGCTTGTAATAAATAGTATGTACAACAGGACAGCCAATATAACATGGAAATACAATTGTATCAGCATGAATTAATCAGTCTGATGGGCCTGGTGGAAGAAGCTGTCCCAGAGCCTGTTGGTCCTGGCTTTTATGCTGCGGTACTGTTTACAATAAACCAATGGTGTCTTGGGACTGGGTATGTCTGAACCTGTTATCTCCCGCCCCAGCACCCCTTCTTAGCCACCTGTTCCAGACCCATCCTGTCATCGTTTGCACCCGTCAGATTCACACTCGCTCTCCGCTCTGTGTGGACAAATACAGTACCATGCAAAAGTCTTAGGCACTCTAGCTATATATATATCTCTGTGCCTGAGACTTTTGTACAGCATTGTGCATGTGATTCTAAGTGAACCTGAATGTGAACCTCTTGCCCCATCTGTGGATGAGTTTGTCCGTCCCACATTGGCCTCATTATCCACCTCAGAACCTACAAAGCAAGGAAGCAAATCACCCTTGATCTTGAACGAGTGCCTGAGAAGAACAAGAAAAGGAAAAAAAAAACACAACTTTACAACAGCACCACTTTCAGATGTTTAACAGTGGAAGTCCTAACAAGAGGCATACTGCATGAACAGCATATTGCAGGTACTTGCAATGGGTATCAACACTTTATGAGTGTTGGAGGCACATAACATAAAACATAGGACAGAGAATATAGAATGTAGTACATAGGGCAGTACAGAACAGTACAGGCCCCTCACCTACAATGTTGAGTCAAACTTTTAGCCTACTCTAAGATAAATCTAACCCTTCCCTCCTACATAACCCTTGATTTTTCCATCGTCCATGTGCCTATCTAAGAGAATTTAGATGTCCCAAATGAATCTGCTCTTTGAGCAATCAAAGGAACCATAACTGATTTAATGATCCATTCAGTTTCACTGCACTAGCCCTGTCTACCTAGACATGGATGGCTTAATCTTTGAAACAAGCATATGCTACTGGCAGGATTAACCAGGTAGCGGAACTGATCTCTCTCTCTCTCTCTCTCTCTCTCTCTCTCTCTCTCTCTCCCCCTCTCCCTCTCTCCCCCTCTCTCCCCCTTTCTCTTCTTCTCTCTCATTCTCCCTCCCTCCCTCTCTCTCCCTTCTCTCCCCCTCTCTCTCCTCTCTCCCTCTCTCTCTCTCTCCCCCCCCTCCATTACAGCCAGACTGCCAACCCACCTGGCTGCCCGTTGGGTCAGGATGTTCCATGCACCCATTATTCTCTGTGTAAAAAACTTACCTATGACCCCCCCCCCCTATAGTTTCTTCTAGTCACCTTAAAATTATGCCCCCTAGTATTAGCCATTTCTGCTTTGGAAAAAGTCTCTGGCTATCCACTGATCTATGCCTCTTATCATCTTTTACCCTCTATCAAGTTACCTCTCATCTTCCTTCACTCCAAGGAGAAAAGACCTGGCTTGCTCAATTTATCCTGATAAGACATACCATCTTTCCACCCAGGCAAATCTCTCTGCACCCTCTCTAAAGCTTCCTCATTCTTCCTATAATGAGGCGGCCAGAACTGAATACAGTACTCCAAGTGTGGTCTAACCAGGGCTTTATAGAACTGCAAAGGTTACCTTGCGGCTCTGGAGCTCGTGATTGTAGTTTGCTTCAGCAACTTCGAGCAATGGTGAAATCTGCTGGAGATGCACCATCCAGGTCATCCACCACCCCTGTAGTCATTTCCCTACCAGCCCTCTGGCTAAGCAGGACCTTCAGTTTTAAAATTTGCCCCTTTATCTTTGCAAGTCCCTCCAAAGCATTGCCCCTTCCTATTTTGCAATCATTCCCATCCATACAAGCTTCCAGATCTCGGTACTCCTCAAATTTCGGGCTCTTCGTCGTCCACAGTTTCCATGGCACTCCTCCAGCTGATGATGCCCTAGGGTGGAATGCCCCTTTCCAAACTCTGCTGGGCTCCTTTCTCTTGTAGGTACTCCTGAATAACTACCTCTCTCTCCAAGTTGTAGGTCACCTCCACAGAGAGCACCTACTGTGGTCCGGCAGCAAATTTTATTTAATAAGGTTCGGTGATGAAGATAATTTTAACTTCTCGCTGGTCATTCTAGTAAGCATAACCCACTTAGTATCAATTACATCAGCAGCGAGTATCCCATGTTTCGTGTATTAGTATGCTTTCACCTCTTGGTAACACTCCGGGAAAATGTTCTGCCATGCTAATATTGCCATAAAAGTGCACATTCTTGGTGTTGCATTTAAATGTTGCCAGGTGGCATCTTATTGGTGAGTCACGCTTGAGAACCATATGTGCTGATTCAACACATATGGACAGCACAATAGCATAGCGGTTAGCATAATGTTGTTAAGATTCAGGATTCAAGACTCAAATTTATCTATCACATATATTCACTGAGATTTGTAGACCTGGGGCATCAGCCTACGGGTCTCCATTACCGTGTCAGCAACCTGGGCTCAGTTCTGCCACTGTCTGTGAGAAGTTTGCATGATCTCCCATTCACTGCATGGGTTTCCTTTGGGTGCTCTGGTTTCTTCCCACATTCCAAAGACCTATGGGTTAGTAGGTTAATTAGCCACGTGGGTGTAATTGGGCAACCCAGACTCATTGGTACTGTTTCAGTGCTTTATCTCTAAATATGAAGACATACATATGGCCAAATATCGCAGAATGAGCCGTGCTGTAATGAGCAATTACAATTAATGAGCTTTCAGAAGCAGCAATTGTTTCAGTGGGGGGGGGGGGGGTCACAGGAGTGGGGAGGGATTAATTATTGGAGAATATTGCTTTTTTTTTTAAATTTTGGCCAGGGCTCAAAGTTTACTCACTTGACAGGTCACATGAAGACTCAGGTTAACATTTTATATGAAGTGTAACACTCTCTTAGTGTGAGCCTAATCAATTGTGTTCATGGCATTGCAGATGGGCTCAAACCCACAAAACCTTCTCAGCCATTAGCAGGAATACAATCATCTGAGCTATAATTCTTAGCATCAGCAGTGAATAGTATCATCCATCAGCCATCAACCATCAATATTCAGCCATCAACCATCAACATTCAACCATCAAACATTAACATTCAGCCATCAGCCATTGGACACCAACCATCAGCCATCACTTCTGCCTCCACTTCCAACTCCACTCCTTACCTTCTACCTTCCAACCTCCACCCTCTACCCTCTACCCCTACCCCTACCCCCTACCTTTAATCAGTGGCTCTTACACGAGTTGCACACCACATTTACTAGTCACCTTTAATAGGGAGGGACGAAGACATGATTTGTAAATACCAGATCAGGGAACTCAGTGGCAACAGAAACAGATGGGGAATGTTCACCAGCCATGCAAACCTCCTGGGAATGAACAGTTTTCTTGCTGCAAAGAAGTCCTAATGAATGGGGGAACAAATCGACACAGTGAAATCTCGTGTAATTAAATGATATGCAATTAAATGGGAGTTACTGATTTCATTGAAGTAGATCTGCCTTAATATACAATTAAAGAATAACTGATGCCTGGGTACACAGCCTTGCTAAACGGAAGACTAATTGCATGCTTTAAGTATAACAAAGGTCACATTTATTTATTTTTAATTCATTTTTACTGAGGTGTTTCCGGCCTCACTTTGTTTTGCTCTTCCTCTATAACTCAGACTTTTCCCGTACGGTGTCTATGGAAACACTGTCATTGCCAGGAAGCTCTTAGAGATCTCTCAGAATTCCTCTCCAATTCAGTAATGCCTCTCCCATGTCCTTGCAATCCTCTCTTTCATAGTTCAGGACAACATGTTCAATTTCCATTGCTCTTTAGATGGCACGTGGTGCCAGTTTTATTTGCATTTCAGTGTCCTCATTGGAGCACTTATATTGCAAATCCTGGTTGGTTATCATCCGGGAAGCATCATCACATGACCATCTCCTCCCTATGCTCCACCCACACTCCCATCACCATTGGCTACCTCATGTGTCCGTTATCATGGTGTCCCACCAATCTGAGTCCAAACACAAGTTGGCTCAGATTGGCTGTCTTTTATTTTCCATTGAGCAGTCTGTGCACCCCATCCCTTCAAAACAGAAATGATCTAATAAAAATTAAAACCTTTTTGCTCACAGGTAGGACCTCTAGCCAGATTGGCTGGAGACTTCCCTTCCATTTCTGGTGTCTCCCAGGGTTGGGAAAATCACGGATTTTGGGATCACAGAGCAACTTCCCCTGAGGAATTGGGAGCAATAAAAGAAGCTATATTTGGAGGAAGGCAGGATTTTGTGGAGATCAGAGGATTGTAGAGATAGAGGAGACTTCAGAAACTGAAGGGCAAAACTATGGGGAGTCATACAGTGTGGGAAAAAAGGCTCTTTTTATACTGTCCCTAAACTAAGCACATTTGATTCTCTCTCAATCCCTATCAGCTTACCCCAGACTCTACCACCCCAATTTACAGCGGCCAAAGGTCCTACCATGTCTTTGGAATGTGCGCTGGAAACAGGAGCACCTGGAGGAGGAATCCCACATAGTCTCAGGGATGTGTGTCAATTCTACATGGCCAGCACCAGAAATCAGGATCGAACCCTAGTCTCTGGAACTGTAAGGCAGCACCTCCGCGAGAGATGGGACATACCGATGTAGAGGACCGAGATCCGAGGGCAGCTAGTCTTTGTTTCGCTTCTTTGTCGGGAGTTGGTAAATCAATGGCAGAGAGACGGAGATGGTGGCGGGCTCTTCACTGACACACCCGCAAAGTGATGAAGGAACTCATCACCTCAGGCAGCATCCATGGAGGGGAATAAACAGTCTGAAACGCCAGCTATTTATTTCCCTTCATAGATGCTGCCTGACCTTCTGAGTTCACACAGCTAGGTGGGACTAGGTGAGAGTAAGCATTCAGCACAGACTAGAAGAGCCGAGATGGCCTGTTTCCGTGCTGTAATTGTTATATGGTTATATAGCTTAGAAGTACAATTGTGTCAGCATGAATTAATCAGTCTGATGGCCTGGTGGAAGAAACAGTCCCAGAGACTGTTGGTCCTGGCTTTAATGCTGCGGTACCATTTCCCAGATGCTAGCAGCCAGAACAGTTTGTGGTTGGGGTGACTCGGGTCCCCAGTGATCCTTCAGCCTCTTTTTACACACCTGTCACTGTAAATGTCATGTATAGTGGGGTTCACATCCACAGATGCACTGGATGTGAAACACAAGCCCTCTCTCCACCTCTTGGAACCAACGCCACACCACTTTGAAGAGGGGCATGAATTCCCCTTGTCTACAGCCAGATATCACTGAAACAGATATTTTTGCTGTTTCACATTGATGTTAGATGGAGTTTATGGTGCACAACCTGGATGCAACATTTCTGACATGGATCACTGTGCAATCAATGAATGGGTGCTTTTGAAGTTTTCCAGTGAGAGTTAAAAGCTTCTGTGTATACAGAAGCACACTGTGGGGAAATGAAGTCACCGCTACCCCTTGTGGGTCCTGGAAATAAATGTTTAGCTGCTCAGTCCATCCATTTATTCTAGCCGTGGCTTCACACTGTGGGGCAGCACGGTAGAATAGTGCTTTTCGTAATGCTATTACAGTGCCAGTTGTAAGATTGGGGTTCAATTCCCATCGCTGCCTGTACGGAGTTTGTACCTTCTCCCTGTGCCTACGTGGGTTTCCTCCAGAAGCTCTGGTTTCCTCCCACGTTCCGACAATGTACTGGTTCGGGTTAATGAGTTGTGGGCATGTTATGCTGGCACTGGAAGCATGTTGACACTTGTGGGCTGCCCAGTGCAATCCTCGCTGACTTGGCTTGATACAAATGATGTATTCCATTGCATGTTTGATGTACGTGTGACAAATAAAGCTAATCTTTAAATCTTTAAAATCTTTATCTTTACATTTAATGTTTTAGGAACAGCTTCTTCCTCTGTGTTATATTTCTGAATGATTCATGAATACAACCTCACCACTCCTCTTTTGCACTATCCATCTATCTATCCATCAATTACTTATCTATCCATCTATTTATCTATTTATCCATCATCTATCCATCTATCCATCCATCTATATATCTATTTATCTATCCATCTACCTATCTATCTATCCATCTATCAACCTTTCTATCTATCTATGTCTATGATCTCTCAAAGCTGAAAATTCAAAATTCAAAGTGCCTATATGTTAGTATATACTTGAGATTAATTTTTCTGCTGGCAATTATAGGAAAATAAAGGAATACAATAGAATCTATGAAAAAATGACGCATAGAGGAAAACTGACAACCAACCAAAGTGCAAAAGAATACTCATTGTGCAGATAAAAAAAAACTGAGAACACAAGTCGGAAAGAGGCCTTGAAAATGAGTCTGTAGGTCATAGAGTAGGTTCAGAATTTTGGTGAGTGAAGTTCTCCCGTTGCCGGTTCAATAGCCGGATATTTGTCCACACTGAATCAAAGGCTATCTATCCATTTATCTATCTGTCTACTTATCTATTCACCTATCTATCCATCCATCTATCTATCGATCTATCTATCCACCTATCCATTCATCTATCCATCCATCTATCTATCTATCTATCTATCAATCTATCTACCTATCTATCTATCTATCAATCCATTTATCCATCTATCTATCTATCTATTTATCTATTTCTTTATTTATCTATGTCTATTTGTCTATCTCTCTATTGTAACTTATAGTAATTTGTTATGTCTTGCATTGTACTGCTGCCACAAAACAACAAATATCAAGTCATATATCAGTGATTGTGATTCTAAATCAGACAACCAAGGGCTGTTGCATTGGACACTGGAGGAACTTAGCGGTCAGGCAGCATCTGCGGAAGAAAGTGGACAGTCAACATTTCAGGACAAGGCCCTTCATTGGGACTCGGGTGAAAGGCCTCGACCTGGAATGTTGACTGTCCATTTCCCTCCACGGATGCTGCCCGACCCATTGAGTTCCTCCGGCGCTTTGCTTTTTGCTCCGGATTCCCAGCGTCCGCAGTCTCTTGTGGTCAACAGGGAGGAAACAAACTGGCTCACGTTACAGAGGCTTGTTGTGTCCTCACGTAACCCCTCCCCCACCATCGCCACGGTGACCAAAACTCATTGATGTCAACCTAAGCTCTGAAGGTAAAGAAATAAATACCGGGAAAGCCTCCACTCCACTGAAATGGAGCTGTGCAAATCAGCATTAAGCTGCAGCACTGCACCAAGCCATAACATGACAATGTAACCATGGTAACAGAGCGCGAGCTGGTCGCACAAGAGTAGAGGTGTTCATTTGCGGTTAGAAACAGAGTCTGTAGCTCTCCTCTATTCCTGTATCTCCGTCATAATTAGCTCTATTTATCTGATGGAGAAAACCTTGCAATTTGCTCTGTCTAGCACAGCCCCAGAGCCCCAGTGAGGTAGCCACTGCTGCAGTTTCGAAAGAATGGGGAGGGGCAGCCAATTTGTGCATAGTAAGGCCCAGGAAGTCTGCATCGATGATCAGTATTGATTTCAGGACACCAGGGAGAAGTCTGCAGTAGTACCCTAGTGTGCGTAAAACCCAGCTAAGGGAGGGTCGAGGGGCCTTGAATGAACACCTAAATTCAGAGACACGAGTGCTGGGAGGCTGCAGATGCTGGCATCTGGAGCAGCACTCAAGATGGTGGAGGAACTCAGTGGGTCAGGTGGTGTCTGCGGAGGGAAATGGGAAGGCGATCTTTTGGCCCAGCACCCTTGTTCTGCACGTCCGGATGGAGGACTCAACCGGAAATGCCGACTTCCCGTTTTCCTCCACAGATGCCGCCTGACCTGCCAAGTTCCTCCAGCAGCCCGCATGTGCACTTCCAGCAGCGTGGCACTCCCACGGCAAGGTGTTAGGGGTGTCAGCCCGGATTTTGTGGTCCTGAGGTCGTAACCGGTACTCCGTGACCCCTGGAGAGGGAGAACATTGGAGTCTGGCCTCCCTGCATCCCCTTTCCCACTTTCAAGTTTGATGGTCGGAGTAAACTTTATCAAAGTACATATATGTCACCATTTACAACCCTGAAATTTGTTTTCCTGTGGCCTTACTCAGAAAATCTATAGACTAGTAGCTGTAACAGGATCAGTGAAAGATGATACACAAAATGCTGGAGGAACTCAGCAGGCCAGGGAGAACCCTCAGGTCTCGGGCCGAAACGTTGACGGTTTATTCCTTTCCATAGACACTGCCTGGCCTGCTGAGCTCCTCTAGCATTTGGTGTGTGTTACTCTGGATTTCCAACCTCTGCAGGTTTTCTCATGTCTGTCAATGAAAGATCAACAGAGTGCAGAAAACAACAAAATGTGCAAGTGCAAACATAAATAAATAGCAATAAATAACAAGAGCATGAGATAACAAGATAAAGAGCCCTTAAAGTGAGATTGTTGGTTGTGGGAACATCTCAATGGATGGGCAAGTGAGTGTAGTTAACCCGTTTTGTTCAAGAGCCTGATGGCTGAGGGGTAGTAACTGTTCTTGAACCTGATGGTGTGAGTCTTGAGGCTCTTGTACCTTCTACCTGATGGGAGCAGCGAGAAAAGAGCAAGGCCTGGTTGGCGAAAATATTTGATAAGGAATGCAGCTCTCCTACAACAGAGTTTCACGTAGATGTGCCCCGTGGTTGGGAGGGCTTTACCCATGATGTACTGGGTCAGATCCACTACCTTCGGTAGGATTTCCCTTTCAAAGGCACAAACTCTACAACTCAAGTTCTCAATTTTATTTATTTATATTTGTATTTGCCTTCTTTTTCACATTGTCTGTTTGTCAGCGTTTTGTGTAGTTTTTCATTGATTCTACTGTGAATGACATCAAGCTATTGAACATCAGGGAGGTATATGGTGACACATATGCATTTTTATCATAAATATGCTTTGAACTTTGAACTACAGGGTAATACGATCAGTACATCAACCCGCAAACACAGATTACATCTCTTCACCTAATCCCTGCAGGCCCAGGAATTTGAACAAGAGTCTCAAGGCTTGCACAGTAATTCTCTCCAGTTCTTGCTCTCTCTTAAGTGTCACTTCATCAGGCTTAACCATGTCACAGTAACTTCACGGAGATCTATTTCAAACCTGCATCAATTTCACTTGTGTTATGGCTGAAGGGAAGAGTGCCAGTTGCCATTAGCTTCCTCTTTCCACAGGAGCTTATCAAGGTTTGGTGTCTGTGTGTTGGTGCTTCAGTTGTAGTGACAGGAGTGTTGGCTTGGTTGAAAATTGTCAGACTTTCTCACCACACCCTCTCGTCCTACACCACCCACCCACCTCCTTCATCTCTGTGCAACATGCAGGGGAACACCAAGCAGCACACACAAAATGCTGGGGGAGCTCAGCAGGCCAGGAAGCATTGATGGAAAAAAAAGTACAGTCGAGGATTCAGGCCGAGAGCCTTCGGCAGGACTGGAGAGAAAAAGATGAGGAGTAGATTTAAAAGGTGGGGGAAAGGGAGAGAGAAACACAAAGTCATCGGTGAAACTGGAAGGGGGAGGGATGAACTAAAGAGCCGGGTGAAAGAGATACAGGGCTGGAGAAGGGGGAGCCTGATAGGAGAGGACAGAAGATCGTGGAGGAAAGCAGAAGAGGGAGGAGCACCAGAGGGAGGCGATGGGCAGGTAAGGAGAAAAAGTGAGGGAGGGAAAAGGGGATGGAGAATGGTAAGTTTGAGAAATTGATGTTCATGCCATCAGATCAGAGGTTATCCAGATGGAATACAAGGTGTTGTTCCTCCAACCTGTGTGTAGCCTCATCACGACAGTAGAGGAGGCCGTGGATTGACATACTGGAATGGGAATTTAGCTCAGGCCTCACCGTTATACAAAAGGCCACACTGAGAGCACCGGATACAGTAGACTCAGAGATGAAGTGTTGCCTCACCTGGAAGGACTGTTTGGGGCCCTGAATGGTAGTGAGGGAGGAGGTGAAGAGGCAGGTGTAGCACTTGTTCTGTTTGCAAAGAAAAGTGCCAGAAGGGGAATCAGTGGGGAGGGATGAAGGGACAAATGAGTGGCATAGGGAGCAGAAAGTGAGGGGGGGGGGGTGTTGTCTCCCAGTGACGTTCAGGTAAGACCTGACGTAGATTGGGAGAATGTTTCACCGAGCACCTGCACTCCTATCGCCAGAAAAAGCAGAATCTACCAGTGGTCACCTATTTTAATTCCACTTCCCATTCCCATTCCGATATGTCTATCCATGGCCTCCTACTGCCATGATAAAGCCACACTCAGGTTGAAGGAACAACACCTTATATTTCGTCTGGGTAGCCTCCAACCTGATGGCCTGAGCATCAATTTCTCGAACTTCCGGTAATGGCCACTCCTCTTCAACTTCATCATTCCCCATCCCTTTTTCCCTCTCTCACCTTACCTCCTTGCCTGCCCATCACCTCCCTCTGGTGCTCCTCTGCACTTTTCTTTCTTCCTTGGCCTTCTGTCCTCTCCTATCAGATTCCTTCTTCTCCAGCCCTGTGTCCCTTCCACCAATCAACTTCCCAGCTCTTTACTTCATCCCTCCCCCTCCCGGGTTCACCTATCACTTTGTGTTTCTCTCTCCCCTCCCCCACCTTTTCAGTCTATTCCTCAGCTTTTTCTCTCCAGTCTTGCCGAAGGGTCTCAGCCTGAAACGTTGACTGTTTGCTCTCCTCCATAGAAGCTTGCTGAGTTATTTATTGATTTATTTATTGCAATGTGGCACAGAATAGGCCCTTCCAGCCTTTCAAGTTGTGACAGCCAGCAATCCCCGGATTTAAAGACGGGACAATTTACAAAGACTAATTAACCTATCAACTGGTACGCCTTTGGTCTGTGGGAGGAAACCAGATCACCAGGAGAAACCCCACATGGTACAAGCTCCTTACAGGCAGCAGCTGGGACCTCCAGAACGTTGTGTATTTTATTGATTCTAACCAATTCCACACTTTTACGGGTAGAAGTGCTTGTCTGCCCAAGCCTGTTTATTATATGTCCCCAAAGTGTTTACATCGGAGAAGGTGAGACCAAAAGATGACGAGTAAAGAACTGAATTGAATTGACTTTACATTTTTCGTATACATGAGGAGTAAAAATCTTTACGTTACGTCTCCGTCTAAATGTGCAATGTGCAATTTATAGTAATTTATAATAAAAATTATGTACAACAGAATAATCAATATAACATAGAAATACAGATGCGTCAGCATGAATTAAGCAGTTTGATGGCCTGGTGGAAGTATCTGTTCTGGAGCCTGTTGGTCCTGGCTTTTATGCCATGGTACTGTTTCCTGGATGGTAGCAGCTGGAACAGTTTGTGGTTGGGGTGACTTGGGTCCCCAATGATCCTTTGGGCCTTTTTTACACACCTGTCTTTGTAAATGTCCTGAATAGTGGGAAGATCACATCTACAGATGCGCTGGGCTGTCCGCACCACTCTCTGCAGAGACCTGCGATTGAGTACAGTTCCTATACCAGGCAGTGATGCTCTCAGTCGTGCCCCTATAGAAAGTTCTCAGAACTTGGGGGGGGCGGGGCCATACCAAACTCCTTCAACCGTCTGGGGTGAAAGAGGCGATGTTGTGCCTTTTTCACCACACAGACGGTATGTACTGACCACGTGAAACCCTTGGTGATGCTTATGCCGAGGAACTTAAAGCTGTTCACCCTCTCAATCCCAGATCCACTGATGTCAATAGGGGTTAGCCTGGCTCCATTCCTCCTGTAGTCCACAACCAGCTCCTTTGTTTCTGCAAAATTTGAAAAGAGTGACGAACTATGAAGAGAAGCCAAGCTTCTTGGGTCTGTACTCCTTGGCATTCAGTAGAATGAGAGTTTCAAAGTTCAAAGTACATATATGTCACCGTATACATTTTCTTGTGGGCATTCATAGTAAGTAGAAAGAAACATAATAGAATCAATGAAAAATACACACAAAGATAGACAAGCAGCCAATATGGAGAAGACAACAAATTGTGCATATACACAAAGGAAAACAACAAGAATAATAATAATTAATAAGCAAGCAATAAATAATATTAGGAACATGAGTTGTGGTCCATGAAAGTGAGTCCATAGGTTGTGGAATCAGTTCCATGTTGAGGTGAGTGAAGTTATCCACACTGGTTCAGGAGGAGCCTGATGGTTGAAGGCTAATAACTGTTCCTGAACCTGGAGGTGTAGAACCTTAGGATCCTGTATCTCCTTTATGATGGCAGCAGTGAGAAAAGAGCATGGCCTGGATGGTGGGGGTTGATGATGGATGCTGCAAATGCACTCTTTGTAGATGTGCTCATTGGTGGAGAGGGCTTTACCCGTGATGGACTGGATTGTATCCACTACTCTGTTCAAGGACATTGCTATTTCTACACCAGTCAGTACACTCTCCACCGTACATTCATAAAGTTTTAGATGACATGCCAAATCTTTTAAGGCTGTGAGACTAATGAATACTCTGCCACCACAAAGATCTCATCACTAGGACAGTGAGCTGTTTACTGCCCAGCTTGCTCTTTACCTGTGCTGCACATTTTGCATGCATTTTGAATGATATCTTATTACCTTATTTGTGGTAATGTTTTATGTGCTGTGTGTGATACACATTTTGTGGGCGCACCATGTTCTAGTGAAACATTGCTTTGTTTGGTTGTAGACATGTGCAGTCAGAAGACAACAAACTTGAACTTGAAGTAGAGGTGCTGCTTTGTAATGGCCCTTATGTGCTGCACCCAGGACAGAGCCTCTGAAAAGATAAAGGTGAAACATTGAATACTGAAAGAGATAGACAAGACAGATGCTGAGAGGATGCTTCCCCTGTTGTGGCTATGGACAACCAGGAGGCATAGATCAAGAATAAAATGGAATCGAGAAGGAATTCCTCCTCTCAGGGAGTCATAAATGTTTGAATCCTCAGCTCCAGAGAGCCATGAAGGTGGATTCATTGAATTGGTAACACACGCAAAATGCTGGAAGAACCCAGCAGGCCAGGCATCATCTATGGAGAAACGTAAAACAGTCGATGTTTTGGGCTGGGACCCTTCATTCTAATATGAACCAGTGATCTTGTTCTCAACTCTGCAACACCCCTTCCTCGACTTCCTTGTAATTTAAGTGCTTGGCGATCTCCGCCTTGAACATTACATTTTACGTTTTGTTATTGGACCAAGCAGTCAAAATGTTACACCTGCCCATACACCTCCTACCTCACCTCCATCCAGGGTCCCAGGCAGTCCTATCAGGTGAGGCAAGACTTCACCTGCTGATCAGCTGGGGTTGACTATTGAGTCTGGTGCTCCTGATGTGGCCTCCTCTGCATTGGTGAAACTTCACCTGAGGCTCCTGTACCTTCTTCCTGATGGTAGCAGCGAGAAGAGAGCATGGACTGATCAGTGGAGTCCTCAATGATGGATTCTGCTTTCCTATGATAGCGCTCTTGTGTCAATGTGCTCAATGGTGGCTTTACCCGTGATGGACCGGGCCATATCCACTGCTTTTTGTTGGATTTTCCATTCAAGGCATAGGCATACCCAACACCTCTCCCATGGAACCCTAGCTGTTCCACCACACCCCCAGCAGGGTAGAGATCTGCTTTCACCCAGGCTCCTCACTTCCAGTTCTTCAATTGTTTGATTCCACCCCACTTCCACATGCCGCTTGTCCCCGACGACTGACATTCTCTGACTCACCCTCATACTCACCTATTTCTGAGCTGTGATTCTCTGTCCTTCCTGATGCCTCTCTCTCCTGCTTTACATCTGGAGCCATTCTTCACACAAAGGAGAATACCTATGGTTCAGGTAAAGCCCTCCCCACCATTGAGCACATCTACATGGAGCACTGTCATAGGAAAGCAACATCTATCATGAAGGACCCTACCATCCAGGCCATGCTCTCTTCTTGCTGCTGCCACCAGGAAGAAAGTACAGGAGCCTCAGGACTCACACCACCAGGTTCAGGAGCAGTTATTACCCCTCAACCATCAGGCTCTTGAACTTGAGGGGATAACTTTACTCAACTTAACTTGCTCCATCAGTGAACTGTTTCCACAACCTATGGACTCACTTTCAAGGACTCTTCATCTCATGTTCTCGATATTTATCGCTTGTTTATTTATTTATTTGTATTTGCACAGTTTGTTGTCTTTTGCACGCTGGCTGCTTGTCTTGTTGGATACGGCCTTTTATTGATTCTGTTGGATTTACCATGTATGTCAGCAAGAAAATAAATCTCAGGTTTGTATATGATGGCAAGAAAACAGCATTCATCATCAAGCACCCCCACCATCCAGGCCATGCTCTCTTTTCACTACTGCCACCTGGAAGGAGGTACGGGAGCCTTAAGTCCCAACCACCAGGTTCAGGAACCGTTATCAGCCTACAGCCATTGGGCTTCAGATAACTTCACTCACCACAACTCTGAACTGCTTCCACAACTCTTTACAACTTGTGTTCTTTTAACATTTTTTATTTGCACACTTTGTCTTCTGCACATTGGTTGTTTGTCACTTTTGTTTGTATGTAGCTTTTCATAAATTCTAATGATTTTCTCTATTTTTCCCATAAATGCCAGCAAGAAAACAAATCTCAAGGTCGTGGATGGTAACGTATATGTATTTTGGTAATAACTTTACTTTGAACTTTGAACTTCCGTTGGCAGGCAATCGTCCTGGCTCGTCACTGGAGGGATTGCTCAGGACAATGACCCAGGCCCAGTCGACGTCAACTGCCTCACCAACGACCTTTACCAATGATGGCACCGTGCAGCATTCCACTCCTGCAAGCTGCAAGACCTGGACCACATTCGGGCATGCACTGATAAATGGAAATTATGCTAGGGATGGGCTGCAACCACCTCTGACAAGAGAATGTCTAACCCCCTCTCCTTGACGTCATGAATCAAAATCAGGTTTAATATCATTGGGATATGTTGTGAAATTTGTTGACTCTGTGGCAGCTGTTCAATGTAATACATAGTAATAGAGAAAAAAAAAGTTGTAAATTATACTAAGTATAAATATGCAATTAAATTAAATAAGTAGTGCTAAAAATAAAAAAAATGTGGTGAGGTAGTGTTCATGGGTTCGATGTCTATTCAGAAGTTGGATGGCAGAGGGGAAGAAGCTGTTCCTGAATCATTGAGTGTGTGCCTTCAGGCTTCTGTATCTCCTTCCTGATGGTAAAAATGATAACAAGGCATCTCCTGGATGATGGGATCCTTAAAGATGGACGCCGCCTTTTAGAGGCACCGCTCCTTAAAGATGTCCTGCAGACTATGGAGGTTGGTGCCCATGTTGGAGCTGACTAAGTTCACAACTCTGCAGCTAATTTCAATCATGAATAGTATCCCCCATCTACCAGACGGTGACACAGCCAGTTAGAGTCTGTAGAATTTTGTGAGTGTCTTTGGTGACATACCAAATCTCCTCAAACTCCTAATGAAATATAGCCACTGACATTAGCATCAGTGGAGTCACTATTGACAGGAAACTCAACTGGTTCAGCTACAAGGTCAGGTTAGAGGTTAAGGGTCCTGTGGCTAGTGATTTGCCAACTAACATTTTTTATTTGAAGTTAGATACTCCCACAAAACTCACAAAATCATCAAAGGAGATCAATACTTTCACTTTTCATTTCTTCTTCTACCATCATTCCATTAGGTACTTTACACTGTTTCCAAAATGCATTGCAGTTACCAAACCAGACAGTCCTGATGAAGGGTCTCAGCCTGAAACGTCGTCTGTTTATTTCCCTTTGTGTCTGTTTATTTTAACTGCACAATCTCTTGCGTTCAAAACTTCCCAACCCTATGATCTTCACCGTCAAGGGAAAGGGCAGCAGGCACAGGGAAACACCACTGTCAATTTCTGTCAAGACTGTCACAGTCTTGACTTGGAAATACTATTTTTTCATTGTTTCTGTGTCCAAATCCAAAAACCTCTATTCTGTTGTTATCAGACCCTTGTCCAGATGTAAGATAAGATGGACTCACGACCAAGCTCAAAGACAAATTCTACCCTCAAGTTCAAGTTCAAGGTCAGTTTATTGTCATTCAACCATATACATGTATAATGCCAAATGAAACAATGTTCCTCTAGAGCGGGGGTCGGCAACCTGCGGCTCCGGAGCCTCATGTGGCTCTTTTACGTCTGTGCTGCGGCTCCCTGTTGCTTTGGGAAATAATTGGTTGTGGCGACCCTTTTCCTGGCACATCCGAACCGACTCACAATTAGATAGCCTACGGGGTTTTGCAAGCACAGAGCTTTGGAGCCTCTGCGCCTTGGGGGGGGGGGGCAGGTTGAGGGAGGCTTAAAAGTGAGGCTGAAGATTTCGAATAAAGTTTTCTCCTTCGACTGCAGTTACCGACTCCGTGTCGTAATTTTAGCGCTCCGTGTAGCACACCGCTACATGGTCAGTATTTAATTAAAATGTATTTTATGTTAGTTTGTTAGTTTTTGAAATGTAAATCTAAATTTGAAGATTATGGTGATCTTGTACAATCTCAATAAGACGTCGTGGCGACCCATTTCCTGACACATCCGAACCGGCTCACAATTAGCCAGCGTTCAGGCTAAGGGAGATAGCCTACGGGGGTTTGTGAGTACGTGTCTTTTGCAGCATCCGCGCCCATGGGGGGCGGGTTGAGGGAGGCTTAAAAGCAAGGCTGTTTAGTTCGAATAAAGCTATCTTTGACTGCAGTTTACTGACTGCGTGTAGCACACCGCTACAACGTGTTTTTATCGCTGGCTGTCCAGATGGGAGGTGCTGAAACGCTTTGTCGCGTGTCTGGAAGAAGTGAAAACTTTCCTGGGCAGCAAAGGGCTTATCTTTCCTGAGCTGGAACAGCCAGAGTGGCTGGAAAAGCTACACTTCATGGTAGACATGACAGCGCACCTGAACACGCTGAACACAGCTCTTCAACAGGGTAAGGACGTACAGCCCTGCACATGTTGGAGGATGTTTTGGCATTCGAGCGCAAGTTGACTTTGCTTGCCAGAGATTTACAGAAAGGCACATTGTCTCACTTCCCCAATTTGAGAGAGTTCAAACAAGGTCACGACATGATAAATTCGGGGTATTTACATTCTGCAATCATCGCAATGCAAACATCGTTTGGGAAACTCTTCTGTGAGTTCAGAGAGGAAAAAAACACATTATCCTTCCCGGTCACTCCCCTAAGCATCGATCCATCCCTACTGAATACGACTGCATTGTCAGGTGTGAGTCAACCTGAACAAGTATGATAAATATTTTAATTGCCTATTATTTTACGTATATTCATATGTTTTCATTGTTCAGTGAAATAGTCCTTTTATTTTTCAGGTTGACAGCTGGCTGACGTTATTTTTGGTTTGCTGCTGGCGGCAAATTTAAGTTTGGCGTTTTTCATAAATAAAAGAAGGACTCAAATAGCCGTTGAGTGTTTTACTTAAAAGTAACCTTCAACCCAACGTCTTTTTTTCGGAGTTCAAAATGTTTTTGTTGCATGCAGAAATGTAATTTCGTTTTCTCTGCAGGAGTTCATCAATTTCATAAATGCAACACATTATAGTTTGTTTATACATAGCATAAAGGCAAAACAAAACGTTGTATGCAGTGTTATTTCATTTTAAATGTCAAATGGGTTTTGCGGCTCCCAGTGTTTTCTTTTCTGTGGGAAACGGGTCCAAATGGCTCTTTCAGTGGTAAAGGTTGCTGACCCCTGCTCTAGAGCAAGGTGTTCCTTACAGTACATATAACTCACACATGTAACACATAAAGTGATATGACACTATTAAATTAATAAATAATAAGATGCACTTACAACACAAGCATTTATGAACTTAAGTAGGACTATTAGATGGTTCCCTAGAGTGATAAATAGACTCTTGATCTCACAATATATCTCATTATGATCTTGTACTTTATGGTTTACCTGCACTGCACTTTCTCTGTAGCTTTTACAAATTATTCTGCAATTTAAAAAATATATTTATTTAGTGATACAGCATGGTAACAGATTTTTGCAGTGCAATGAGCCCGTGCTGTCCATTGCACCCATGTGAAGAACCCATGGACTCACTTTCAAGGACTCTTCATCTCATGTTCTCGATACTTATCGATTATTTATTTATATTTCCATTTGAACAGTTTGCTGTCTTCTGCACTCTGGTTGAACGCCCTAATTGGCCGTTCTTTCATTGATTCTGTTATAGTTACAAATCTATAGATTTGTTGTGTATGCCCACAAGACAATGAATCTCAGGGTTGTATATGGTGACATATATAACATACAGCTTGTTAATAAAATTTACTCTGAACTTTGAACTTTGAATTCATCTACTAACCTGTATGTCTTTAAAATGCGGGTGGAGACCGGATCACCACGGTTTAAGATGGTGCTACTGAAGATGGAGTTGTTTCAGAGCCTGTTCACCTAAACCGGGTGTGAGGTTGGATCCATCTGATTTGGAAAGGTTGAGTACGGGCCGCAACGTGGGGCCCAGAGCATATCGCTGTGGCGGTGCCCAGGTTGGATTGCGGGGGACAACACGGTGTTTGGACAATTTAAACACGGGGCCGGATGGACTGGAAAAGCAGGGTGTCAGGAACCCAGGCGAGTCAGCTGTCCCGGATTCAGTTGCCTGCAAGCTTCATGGCGATTTGCCTTAGTGTGTGTTGAACTGAGACTCTGGGTCTGCTCTGGTTCCTCCAGCCTTCGTGTCTGGAGACTCAATTATTGCATCCGGTGCTTTCGGTGTGGCCTCCTCTACATCGGCGAGACCCGACGCAGATTGGGGGACCACTTCGTCGAGCACCTCTGCTCCATCCGTCACAACAGACAGGATCTCCCGGTTGCCACCCACTTCAACTCTGCTTCACATTCCCATTCGGATATGCCCATACATGGCCTCCTCTACTGCCACAATGAGGCCAAACTCAGGTTGGAGGAGCAACACCTCATATACCGTCTGGGTAGTCTCCAGCCCCTTGGCATGAATATTGAATTCTTCAAATTCTGGTAATTCCCTCCCTCTCCCCTCCCCCATCCCAGTTTCACTCTGCCTCCTCCTCCAGCTGCCTATCACCTCCCTCATGGTTCCACCTCCTTCTACTACCCATAGTGCATTCTCCTTACATTCCTTCTTCACCTTTCCTGCCTATCCCCTCCCCCACCCCTTGATCTTTCCCCTAACTGGTTTTTCACCTGGCACCTACCAACCTTCCAGTACTCTCAACATTACACTTGTGTGGGAGGTCATGTAGAAAGGACAGTGGAACATAGTTAATGTTTCTGGACTGAGACCAAAACTACTGATTGTTTTGATATGTACAGTACTGTGCAAAAGGTCTTAGGCACATATACATAGCTTAAGCACTTAAGAGGTTTGCACAGTACTATATTTGTCAACTTGGAGCGGAGAGCAAATTTGTACATCTCGTGGGAGCAAAGGACGTTGGGAATGATGACGGTGGAGCCTCATCTGCAGGTGGGTGTGGGACAGGTGGCAGAGAAGGAGTGCCAGGGAAGGGGCAGGAGGTTACTGGTGCAGACAAGCCTTACCCTAAGAAATCAGACAAGGTCATTTCTTTCCAAACAATTGGTTTATTGATCATTACAGAATGTCTCTCTGGTGCTTCCTGCTCCCTTCTCCTTTTCCCAAACATGATTCCCCTCAGTCCTGAGGAAGGGTCTCGGCCCGAAACATTGATTGCTCATTTCAACAGATGCTGCCCGACCTGCTGAGTTCATCCAGCTTGTTTGTACGTGTTGATTTGACCACAGCATCTGCAGGGTACTTTGCATTTATGATTCCTCTCTCCCTGCCTCCTTCCCACTCTCAGTCCACAACAGAGACCCATATCAGAATCAGGTTTATATCATGAAATTTGTGTTTCTTTTTTGCAGTAGCAGTATTGTTCAAGTTACTACAGTACTGTGCGAAAGTCTTAGGCACCCTATCTATCTATCTATATATATATGTGTGTGTGTGTGTGAGTGTGTGTGTGTGTGTGTGTGTGTGTGTGTGTGTGTGTGTGTGTGTGTGTGTGTGTGTGTGTGTGTGTGTGTGTGCCTAGTACTATACTTGTCTTTCAGATTTCCAGCTTTGCACATTTAGATAGAGACGTAACATAAAGTTTTTTACTCCTCATGTATGTGAAGGATGTAAGTAATAAAGTCAATTCAATTCAGTTCAATTGTCAGATTTTCTTTTGATTTTGAGCTGGGTGACAACATCTTCAGCGGATGGATTGAAGAGTTTCATAAGATTGGCTCACATCTCAAGCTTAAATGGAAATGGGCATTAATGTGGCTTTTCAGCTGTTACTCATGAACAAATAAAAACTTTATAAGCTTTGAACATATAATAGAACAACACGCTGTTGTGCCAACCTTTTAAGGTCAATCTAACCTTCCCTCCCCCATAACCCTCCATTTTTCTATCCAAATGCATACCTAAGTGCCCCTAATGTATCTCCTTCTACAGTTACATTGCATTCCATGCACCCACCATTGTCTGAGTAAAAACTTTACCTCTGACTTCCCCCCATACTCTCCTCCAATCACCTTAAAATTACACCCCCTCACCTTAGCCATTTCTGCCCTGCGAAAAAGAATCTCTGGCTTCACCTCTTATCATCTTGAACACCTCTATCAACTCAACTCTCATAGATAGATAGATAGATAGATATTTTATTGGTCCCAAAAGAAATTACAATGTCACAGTAGCATTACAAATGCACAGATATACAAATATTAGAAGTAAGAAAAAATAAAACATAAGTTACCTTAAAAATCTGATGTGCATGATTTACAAATCAAAGAATACAAGATTTGCAAGATTTCCAAGTTCACACTGATGAGATGGTAGTGCAAGAATTATGGTAATATTATACAGTAATGGGTGCACATTCACACCGTCCAGATAAGAAGTGATGGTAGCATTACATAGTGTTACACAGGGTGTCTGCAATAGCAGGGTGTGGTAAACAGAGCTTAAACATAACAGCCTCATTCTCCATTGCTTCAGAAAGAAAAACCTTAGCTCATAATACATGCAATACAATCCAGGCAGCATCCTGGTAAATCTCCTCTGCACCCTCTCTAGAGCTTCCCCATCTTTCCTTTAATGAGGCGACCAGAACTGAACACAGTACTCCAAGTGTGGTCGATATTTTGGGACAGTCAAACTGTCTTTTTATTCCAGATTTATTTGATTTATTGAAGTCTGCTTTTATAGATCTGCAAAACTGCCTTGTGGATCTTGAACTCACTCCCCTAATGGAAGCCATACAACATACACCTTCTTAACCGTCTTATCAACTTGCACAGCAACTTTGAGGGTTCTAGGAATATTTTTTTATTGCCGTTTGTACGATTTAGGTATTTTTTGCTCATTGGAGTGAAGGGCGGGGCATTGATGTCTTCCTTTGTATGGGTTTTATGGTTTTCTTTGTTTCATGGATGTCTATGGGAAGACAAAACTCAGGGTTGCATATGGCATACATACTTTGATAATCAATGTATTCTGAATTTTTGAACGTGGACCCCAAGATACCAACGTACCTTCACACTGCTAAGAACCCTGCCATTCAAATTCAATCTTCCAAGTTCTCTGGGTTGAACTCCATCTGCCTCTTCTCAGCTCAGGTCCTCATCCTGTCAATGTTCCTGTGCAACCCTCGATAAACTTCTACTTCAATTTGAATAATTAATTTCTTCACCAGCGCACTCTACACTGTATAACAAATTTTTTTGCAAGTGTTTCTTCCTCAGAATTTTTTTTTTGCTTATGATAGACAGCTTGAAGCTGAACACAACTATAATTTCAGACTACTTGTATCATGTAGGAATTTGGAGAAACAAGAAATTAACTTGCTTTGAGTATATGTGTTTAATTGCATAACAGTGCTGATGCTTTGCAGTAGTTCAACTCAGCTAAAGATGTTTTGTTGATGATTTTCATTTGTTCTTGGTGTCAAAGGCTTCTCTCTTAAATGTCTGAGAATAATCACTCGGAAATGATGGTTCCAGTTGCCTTGATAGCATTTCTCCATGACAGCAATGTCCTGGTGTAACCTTTCACCATGCTCGTCACTGACAGCACCAAGATTTGTAGTGAGGAAGTCTAAAAGGGAATGCAGAAAATTTAGTAACATGTTGCACTTCTTAGTTTTGCATGTTTGAAGCATGTTGCCAACCAGCTGCTCTGTAATTGTCAAGAAAATTTTCAACAATATCCTTGAATGCCTTCCATGCAGTTTTCACCAGTTCACTGGAAGTTTGAATTGCCTTCCATTGATGATCTGTTTGATTTGTGGATCAACAAAATTTCCTCCTTAATCTTGGCATTAATTACTCTAACTTGAATTATTAATTGAAAGAACAAATGTAGGTAATTTCAAAAAAATGGTGTGTGATAGGGAAATTTGATGGTGATCTTCAAGATCAGCAGCCCAAAATCCATAAGATACGCCAAAAAGTATTTAGGAAGAAAAACCTTTGTTTCCCGTGTAATTAATAAACCTCTGTCTGCAATGAATTTCTAGCCTCTATATTTTCCAAAGCTTATGGTTGTATTTTGGTTAAGAAAGTATGGAGGTTCAGTTACTGGGTTAATGATTTGAAAACAAGAGTGCAAACTCTACCATGGCAGATGGAGAACTGAAATTCAACTAATTTAATAAATCTGCAACAAAAAGACAATTTCATGCTCACCAGTTAATTGGTGCCATTCAGAAAAATTTATCTCCCTCCTCTTCTTCAGCCCTTCTACCAATCATTTCCCAGCTCTTTACTTCACCCCTCTCCCTGTTTCACCCATCAACTGCCACCTTGTCCTTCTCCCTCCCATCTCTCCACCTTCTTACTCTGACTTCTCCGCTTTCTTCCCAGTCCTGGCGAAGGGTTTCAGCCCCAAAAGTCAATTGTTTACACCTTTCCATAGATTCTGCCTAGCCTGCTGAGCTCTTCTAGCATCTTGTGTGTGTTATGATGCGAGTTTGGTGAATGGTAACCAGTCCAGATATGGAAGGCGCTGGCATGGAGGGCTATGAACAACATGAAGGAAATCTGGAGGTTGAACTTGACCAGAGGGTTCAAAAAGAGGATCTTCATAGCAGTCATAGAGTCCACTCTCACGTACGAATGCGAGCCATGGACCATGCGAAAGTCACTAGATGGTTGCTATACACAAATGCTCTGGATGGCTCTTGACGTGAGTTGGCAACAGCACATGATGAACGTTGAGCTTTATGACGACCTACCTATGCTCACTACTAAAATCGAGACGAGAAGACTGCAACTAGTGGGGCACTGCCTACGCCACCCTGAGCTACCTGCCAACCTAGTCATCACGTGGGAGCCCAAGCATGGGAGGATGAACCCTGGGTGCCCTCCCAAGATATGGTCAACACACTCCTAGAAGATTGCGGTGCGGCTAATGTAGATGAACTGAACACACTGATGAAGGAGAGGGAGGAGTGGAGAGTCCGTTGTCATGCCCGACACCAGCCCCCTAGGCCTAAGTTGACATAGTAGTAGTAGTAACCAGTGGTAACCAAATCTAGGCCAGTGGCCCAGCAGAGAGAACAGATTGACAGGAAACGAGAGAGGTGTCCTCTCCCATCACCCAACCTACTTCTATTTCTCTCTCTTTTTGGAAGCACCTCAATTCCAGGTAACCAACTCCACACTGCCGTCAGTGTCTGCTTACTCACTTGCTTATGTAGCTGTGCCACCAGACAACTTTGGAAACTAAGCAACACACACAAAATGCTGCAGGAACTTAGCAGGGCAGGCAGCATCTACGCCTGCTGCAAAAGGGGAAAATCACCTGGTGACCAGCCTGCTCAATTCGACTTCCCGTTCCCACACCGACGTGCCTACCCATGGCCTCCTCTAATGCCACAGTAAGGCCAATGTCAAGCTGGAGGAGCAACACTTCATATTCTGTCTGGGTAGCCTCAAACCCTGTTCACACAGCTGTGAGGTTACTGGCCCAAGTGCAGAGGGAGAGACACTGAAGCGGATTGGAATAAGAACTGTGCAGAGCAAAAGGAAAATAACAAACTCTAGGCCAACAGGACTGAAAGCTAATGGCGACATTGTGGCTCAGAGCAGTAACTTAATACTGAGTAAATTTGCTCTATTACAGTGTCAAGCTGAACGGTAGTCTTCTTTCCCAGAACAAGGACAAAGGCAAGCAGGAAGCATTGATGTCACTGTGTTTCGGCCAAGTCTCGACAAGACCGAAACGAGAGGAAGGGAGTCAAACACCACCACTATGAAACACTAATTGGCTGGAACTTGCATACTCTCAAGCGTGATTATCAATCCCGTTCGGCTGCCCGCTTGTGAGGGTCCCCAGACTCCATGGTTGTGACACTGCTGGCATGAACATGACTTCTCTAACTTCCGGTGATTTCTTCCCCTTTCCCCCTTATCTCTTTTTCCATTCCCCATCCTGGATCTCCCCCCTTACCCCTTCTCTTCTCCTCACCTGCTCATTGCTCCCCTCTTTGCTCCATGTCCTCCTTCCCTTTCTCCCATGGTCCACTCTCCTCTCCTATCAGATTCCTTTTTCTTCAGCCCTTTACCATTTCCACCTATCACCTCCCAGTCACTAACTTCAGCACCCCTGCCCCCATTATCCTCACCTAGTTTCACAACACCTGCCATTTTGTACTCCTCCCACTCCCCCCAACTTCTTATCCTGGCTTCTGCCCCCTTCCTTTCCAGTCTCGATGAAGGGTCTTGTCCTGAAGTGTTGACTCTCCTGTCCTTAGATGCTGCCTGATTGCTGAGTTCCTCCACCATTTTATGTGTGTTGCATCTGCAGAATCTCTTGTGTCTATGAATTCTAGAAGCTGGCTGAGTAAAACTCGGCTGAGGGCACCACGTCGGATGGTAGGCAGTTAATTTCCCACTCAGAACAAGTGAAGGCATGGAATGCTGGTCAGTAACACAGCAAAGACATGTTTCTGTGTGAGTCTGAGCCAGGTTGGTAAATGAATAAATCAATTGCTCGCCCAGTCTTAACTAAGCCCTTCTTACATGGGCTCTCCCTGAGCTGCCTTGTCACAGGGGGAGAGGCCAAAATTGCCAGCCATCCGCCACAGCAAGGTCCTAGAGCCCTGCGCCAACCTACTCGAAGCCCGAGGTTGTCAGCAGGTCAAGGGGACAGCCCCACTCTCCAGTTCTTTAGAATGTTTAAGATTTAAGATTGTTTAAGATAGTCATTCTTCAGAACATGAGTGTAAAGGAGAATTAAGTGATTGTTACTCCAGATATGATGCAGCATTAAAAAAAGCATAAAGTACACAAGAAGTATAAAAGCACAATCTACAAGTAGCTGTCCAATGTGGTCATATATACATAAGGTTAGCTTGTATTCAAATACTGATTGTATGCACATAAAATGGTTCGAGGTGCAAAAGTATCTGGGCACTTTGAACCAAGGTACCAAACACCGAGCTGAACTGCGTATGCCTGTACTCCTTCGGTTTTGTGTGCTATGCTCATTTTTTTTGTTGCCTTTTGTGTGATTTGTTGTTTTTTGTGCGTAAAAGGGTTAATACTTTTCTTTGAATAGCTCCAGAGTTTTCTTTGTTTGTGTGGCTGCCTGTCGGGAGGCTGAATCTCAGTATCGTATACTGCATAAATGTACTTTAAACCTTTGAACGTAACGTGACTCTAACAGGAGATGATAAGGTGTCAAAGTGACTCCTGGGAAGAGGAACTCTGCCGAGACTGTAGCAGGTCTGAAATCACTTCAGGATAGTGACCTTGTCGGTGTAGGCGTGAGGTGTGGAGCATGAGTGTAATGTGACAATACATGGGGGGGATGAAGGGCACCAAGGGGCTGTGGAGAGGAGAGGCTGATGAGGATGGAGCGGTTGCAGGAAGGTGGTGGGGGCGGGGTCATTGGAGGAGATGTTGATCAGCCTGATGGCTCGGCAGGAAATAACTGCTTTTGAGTCTGGTGGTCCTGGTGTGGATGCTGTGCAGCCTCTTCCCTGATGGGAGTGGGACAAACAGTCCTGAGCAGGGTTGATGTTGCCTCTGGTTTATACTTCAGATGAAACTACTTTAAACTTCTTGCTGGTTCACTCATTATGTGCCAATTACCTTAGAATGATCATTATCATCATCGTTATATGCTATGCTGTATGATGTGGGCAAACTTGGTCTCATGACCACGATTGCTCTTGGTAAATTTTTCTCCAGAAGCGGTTTGCCATTGTCTTCTTCTGGGCAGTGTCTTTACAAGACGGGTGACCCCAACCGTCATCAATACTCTTCAGAGATTGTCCGCCTGGTGTCAGTGGTCGCATAATCAGGACTTTTGATATGCACCAGTTGCTCATAAGACAGTCCACCATCTTCCCCCGTGGCTTCATGTGACCCTGATCAGGGGACTAAGCAAGTGCTACACCTTGCCCAAGGGTGAACTGCAGGCTAGCAAAGGGAAGAAATGCCTCAGAACTCCTTTGGTAGAGATGTATCTCCACCCTGCCACCCAGAAGTTTCTTGTTGGTGGGCTGAAATAGCTTTTTTTAATTTTCACTTAAGACCATTAAGTTCATGAACAGATGATTGACAATGTTGAGATTGCGACTGAAGTCATCAGGAAACACTAGTGCTGGTGATATAGAAGTCTTTTCTCTGCGTGTCAAATAAACATCATACTGGAGACACTCTTGGGAGAAGAGGCCCCCTGACTCAATATAACATCACATTTCATAGATCAATAAACAACGGCAGCAACAGAGCAAATTCTATAGTTGCAAAACATTTATAATACTTATTTGAGTTGCACATGATTTCGAACATCCAGATCTTCACACCAACACACCCAAAGTGAGTGTTAATCGCCTCTGTCTCTGAAATGCATTCATGCATATGCAGACATTTCACATGAATGGGTGTTTCCTGGTTTGCAATCGACCCCAGGACCCCAGCCTGCAGCTCCAGGGAGACCATTGTTCTGAGCTGCATTTTAAATTCAATCTACAATCCACGTTCAGATCTGAAGGCTGGCTGCTGTTGAAATTAATGTTTACTAAATACCTCAACTCCATCGGAGGAAGGGAAGGAAAGGGATATTGGGTGTTTCAGCCATAAATATAAAACATGCGCGCTAATAAACCAGGGAGAGGCAACTGTACGCAGAGAGCAGTGGGAGTGTGAGACCCATGTCTTGAGAAACAATATTAAATTATTTAGAGATACAGCTTGTAACAAGTCCTTCAACCCAATGAGACATATTGCCCAGCAACCCACTTCTTTAACCCAAGCCTTGTCACAGGACAATTTACAATGACAATTAACCTGCTAACTGGAAACAAGAGAAAATCTGCAGATGCTGGAAATCCAAAACAATACACACAAAGTGCTGGGGGAACTCAGCAGGCCAGGCAGCACCTAGGGCTAAAAGCACAGTTGACATTTCAGGGAAACTGGAGCGCCCGGAGGAAACTGACGCAGTTCACGGGGAGAACGTGCAAGCTTTTTAGAGAGCACTCCGGAATTAAACTCTGGACTCTGAACCCCCCTAGCTGGAACAGCATCGCGCCAACAACGACGCTACCATGGCGTGTGTGCGGGGCTTGGGGAAGGAGCAATCTAATGGTGTGAGGAAACAGCTCTGGAGGTGGCCTGTCCTGGGTTTGGAGGCCAGCCATTGTGTGTGTGGCTGGAAGGGAGGAAAGGGGCCTGTTTTACTATTGTTGCTGTTGTTGCTGAACATCATGGACATGTTATGTTGGTGCCCCTCCAAGGGGACCGCAACCTTGTTGTAGGGTTTGGAGGCTTACATGCCTCAATGACCTGGAGAGCTATGTTGGCTGGAGTCGGGCTTTATGCTTTGGCTCTTGGTAGGGTCACCCTTGCCAAAAAGGTCAAAGGGTAGAGGCCAGACTAAGAGTGGTCTACCACTCCTCTGGGTTTGAGGGTTCAGCTCAGGGCTAACAACCCTGACTGGTAAACCAAAACTGTTATGGAAACAGCAATAAAGATTCTTTCTACATCTGAGTGCGATGGCATTCCTGAGTCTCCAACTGGGACTTGCATGGCTGACAGCAGTGAAGACCGAGAGGAAGCTATTGACATGATGAAGGAAACCCTGAACACCGCCAGAGATGGAGGACCCTCATTACTGCCGTAAAACCCAACCATGTAACGGGCAGTAAGTAAGTATTTTGGCACCGGAATGTATGGTGACACTTGTGGGCTGTCCCCAGTATATTCTTAGCTTGTTGAGGGTATTAACGCAAACAGTATATTTCACTGAATGCTTCAATGTACAGATTACTGACGCAGAATCGGAAGAAAGAAGAGGGAAGTTGATGGACATGAGAGAGGATGCATTTCAGGGTTACAGGGAGAATGATGGGTATGTTCTGCTGGAATCCAACATTAATCTGATGGGCTGAATGGCCTCATTCTGTGCCATTAGTAAGCAACGTGGAAAGAGGCAGGGAGCGGCACTGTTTTGTGAGCCCTTCCAAAGAGCTGGCACAGACACACAACACCAGTCCCCTGTTCTGCCTGGGCTCTCTCTCTGAGCCTCCAGTAGGAGATGCTTGGGGCGGCTCGGTTAACACAAAGCTTTGCAGTACCGGCAATCCAGGTTCAAGTCCCCCCGCTGACTGTAAGGAGTTTGTATGTCCTTCCTGTAAGCACTTAGGGGCACCCGTTTCCTCCCACAGTCCAAAGATGTACCAGTTTGAGGATTAATTGGTCTTTGTAAATTGTCCGGTGATTAAGTTAGGATTAAATTGGGGGTTGCTGGACATTACGGCTCGATGGGCCAGAAGGCCTATTCTGCGCTGTATCTCAATAAATAACAAAAAAATTAAAAAGAGATCTTCACGCATTTGTGGATCGGGGCAGGACTGGCAAGTGAGGTCCACCTTCTGACAGGGAAAATTCAATGATAAAATAAAGATTTGCACGTTGAGCCTTTCCAATCCTTCCGATGCCCAAGGAATTGTACAGGCTAATAGACTACATTAAAATGCGGCTGCTGTACTGATGTAGGAAGTACAGATGGCCGTTTGAGCGTAGTAGCGTCCCAAGTACACGACAGTCTGCAGTCTGGGGTGCCAGCCTGTATCGGGGAGGGGGCGTTGGTGCGGTGTGAACTATCTGGAGTGGGTCCAGGGTCTCACCACTTGTGGTGCAGACCCCTGAGGCAGTGTTTCAGAGCACAGGAGCCAAGGCAAGTGAAACTGCGAGTCTGACATTGCAACGCGCACACTGAAGGGCGCCTTCCTTCAACCAGTTATTACTATTTATAACGTTTCACATAAAACTAATAAAATTTAATTAACCAAAGATCCAGCTCATAACTCCTCTGTCACAACTCAGTTCAGTGGAGGATCTCTCTGTTTGTCTCTTCATATACGATTATGGCTTTTTACATCTCTTGCGGTTGACTTTTCTCTCCCTTCCTCCTCTTTGGCTGGAGGCAGTTCCATTCACGTCAGCCGTGCCTCCAGTCCTTGTCCAAATGGGCATCTTACATCTGTGGCTGTCGCTGGCAGTCTGTTTATATGAGGGACTGTCCCACGCACATCTGGTGTCTGCACACTTGGTTCAATGGAGGAAGGACCCAGGTGATCTTTTTAACTCTCCTTCCTCCTTTCCTCTGAGGTTTGAGAACACTGATGAGGAGTTTAGTTTATGCCGAAGGATTTGAACTCCAGAAGGTGGTGGCAGTGACTTCCTTTGACGTCAAGGAGGCTTTTGATTGAATGTCACAGGTGGAGAGATGTGAAGAAACCATTTGGCACACTTGCCTTAATCAGCCAAGGCTTTGAGTGTGGGGATATGATGTTACACACAGTGGCCACTTTATTAGGTTCCTCCTTCAGAATCAGAACCAGAATGAGGTTTAATATCACTGGCATATGCTGTGAAATCTGTTATCTTTGTGGCAGCAGTACAATGCAATATATAATAATGGAAAACAAATGAATTATGGTATATATATAGTGTATAATAAATAGTTAAACTAAATAAGCAGTGCAACAAAGTAGTGAAGTAGAGTTCATTGGTTCAATGTCCATTCAGAAATCAGATGGCAGAGGGAAGAAGCTGTTCCTGAATCGTTGAGTCCTTTAGTTTGAATCCTTTAGTTTCCTGTACCTCCTCCCTGATGATAGCAATGAGAACAAGGCATGACCTGGGTGATGGGGCTTCTTAATGATGGATGCCACCTTCTTGAGGCATCGCTCCTTGGAGGAATTCTTGATGCTGGGGAAGTTACTGCCCATGATACTGAGTTTACAACTTTCTGCAGCCTATTTCGATCCTGTGCAGTGAACCCTCCCCCGCTCCCAATACCAGGGTGATGCAGTCAGTCAGAATGCTCTCCACAATACATCTGTCAAAATCTGCAAGTTTCTTTGGTGACATACCAAATCTCCTTAAACTCCTAATGAAACATAGCCACTGTCCTGCCTTCTTTGTAGCTGCATCGCTACGTTGGGACCAGGATAGATCCTCAGAGATATTGACACCCAGGAACTTGAAATTGCCCACCCTTTCCACTTCTAATCCCTCTATGAGGACTGAAACATAGAAACATAGAAAACCTACAGCACGATGCAAGCCCTTCAGCCCACAAAGTTGTGCCGAACATGTCCCTACCTTAAAAATTACTAGGCTTACCCGTAGCCCTCTATTTCACTAAGCTCCATGTACCTATCCGAAAGTCTCTTAAAAGACCCTATCGTATCCGCCTCCACCACCGTTGCCAGCAGCCCATTCCACGCGCTCACCACTCTCGGAGTAAAAAACTTACCCCGACATCTCCAAGTCGCTGTTGTGTCTTCCCTCATCTTAGCCTTTCTGAAGTCCACAATCAGTTCCTTGGTCTTACTGACGTCGAGTGCATGGTGGTTGCTGTGACACCACTCAACTAGTCTAACTCCTACTCTTTGCTATCAAGTTCAGTAACCACCTCTGCATCGGCCATCAGCAAAATCCTGGAATGACATTTTGACCATAAAAATTACAGAAACAATTGCATAAATACTATGGGAAATGGGTCAGTAAATACTCTGTGAAAAAATTATTTATTTTATTGTGTGTCTGTTACAAAGCTGCGGGCAGCAATGAAGGTCCTTCATCTTGAGAGTGTTCTGGGCTTCCTTCATCATGGCAGTAGCTTCCTCTCGGTTTTCACCCGGGTGGAGACTCAGCAATACCGTCGCACTCAGATGTAGAAGGATTTTCCATTGCTGTTTCCGTAACAGTTTTGTTTTAACCATCAAGGTTGTTGGCCCTGCGGTGAACAACTGAACCTGGAGGACTGGTGGATCTGTCCTCTATCCTTTGACCTTTCAGGCATGGGTGACTCTCCGAAGAGCCAACGCATAAGGCCCCGGCTCCAGTCAACACAGCTCTCTGAGTCATTGAGGCACGCAAGCCTCCAAACCCAGCAACAAGGTTGTGGTCCTCTTAGAGGTCTGTGAAAAGTTAGCTGCATATTATTGGAATTGGATTGGGATTAAGTTTATTATGTGTGGGACCTCCATCGGTCGAGGATGACCATGGGTACTACGCCTCTGGTAGTCACTGGGGAGTGGCTTCTCCAGGGCGCAAGCCAGGGCAGATTTGAGATCCATCTGTTGCCCATGCAGTGGGACCCCCTCTCCATGCTGATGACAGGTCCAAAGGAACGTTGAAAGTCAATACAGTTTGGTGTCAGCAGCATCACAGGAGTTGCCGTGCTGGTGTTGGGTATAGCAGTCAACCGCCTTCGGGACTCCGACTCCAGATTTTTCCTTGGGCTTTACTCCCAAAGCATTTCCCATGAGTAAGGCAGCGGAGTTTTAAAATCGGAGCTGTCCCTCTCATAGATGAGTTAATGAGGCCCATCTGCCCGGAGCAACTGGTTTTAAGGTGCCAGTGGCCCGCCTTTGCCCCTTCTCCTGTCAGTGAGAACAGCTCCGCAGGGCATAAGAACTATGCCACAGGTGAAGGCCAGGAGTTGGATTGGTTGTCAGAGGCTGTTTGAGGCTGATTAAGTTTATTGCTGTCACATACTATAAGCTACAGTGAAAAGCTTGTCTTCCATACAGATGAAGTCACTACACTACACACTGAGGTTGAACAAAGCAAAGCGACCTTCAACCATTCCGGTTTCCTCCCACATTCCAAAGATGGTCAGGGTTAGTAGGTTAATTGGTCACGTGAGTGTAATTGAGCAGCAAGAGTTCATTGGGCCGGAAGTGAAGTATCTGAAAATAAACAGTGAGATAAATAACAATGCTGAAAGCCAGAAGTTCGATGGCTAAATCCAGATTCCGAGGCCTCGTGGCCGCAGCCCCAAGCCTGTAAATCTCTGCCATTAGCTGGAGAAGCAAAATCAGGTTTAATATCACCGGCATATTGAATTTTATTTCTTTGTTGAGATGCAGTGTGGAATAAGCCCTTCTGACCCTCCGAGCCACACTGCTCAGCAACCCCTGATTTAACCCTAGCCTAATCATGAGACAATTCACAATGACCAATTCACCTAACAATCTCTGGGCCGTGGGAAGAAATCAGAGCACCCAGAGGAAACCCACACGGTCACAGGGAGAACCTACAAACTCCTTACAGTCACTGGTGGAAATTGAACCCGGGTCGCTGCTACTGCAAAGTGTTGTGCTAACCACTACACCACTGAGCTGCCTTGTCGTGAAATTTGTTGTTTTGCGGCAGCGGTACATTGTAATTCTTAATAATAAATACTGGTGGGGAAGAGAATACCCCTCATCAGCGGGGTGCATAGATGAGTCAACATGGTGCCCCAGGAGTGGCTGAAAATGTATAGACCATAAAGGAATTTCAGTAAAGGAATGAGAGTCAATGCCTGGATGTCTATTGTTAATAATTTTTATTTCATTGTAAATAAGTCCTTAATCCTTGCCTAAAGTTTGAGAGTCAATGAATGGTTTATCGTAAACATCTTTAAGTTGAATAGGAACAGAGAGCCATGGCATAATTTATTGTAAATAACTTTGTATATTGTATAAGGACTCAGAGTTAACGAATGTTTTTTCTATGTAAATAACTTTATTTTGTAATATTCCTGAATAAAGTTTTTTTGGAAAAAAATTAATAAATACTAAAATACAGTAAGAGGTTCAACATCGATTCAAATATCGGATGTCAGAGGGGAAGAAGTTATACCTGGATCATTGAGTGTGTGTCTTCAGGCTTCTGTACCTCCTCCTTGATGGTAGCAATGAGAAGAGGGTATGTCCTGAGTGATGGAGATCCTTAATTATGGATGCCAACTTTTTGAGGTACTGCTTCTTGAAGATATTATGGATGCGGGAAGGTTAGTGCCCATGATGGAGCAGACTAAGTTTACAACTCTCTGCAGCTTATTGCAGTCCTGTGCAGTAGCCCACCCCCAAATCCTGCCCCATACCAGACGGTGATGCAGCCAGTTAGAATGCTCTCCCCGGTACATCTGTAGAAATCTACAAGTGTCTTTGGTGTCATACCAAATCTCCTCAACTCCTAGTGAAATATTGCTGCTGTCATGTCTTCTTCGTAACTGCATTGACATGTTGGGCCCAGGAAAGATCCCCGGAGATGCTGACTGCTAGGAATTTGAAACTGCTCACCCTTTCCACTTCTGATCCCTCGATGAGGACTGGAGTATGTTCCCTCATTTTACACTTTCTGAAGCCCACCATCAGTTCTTTGGTCTTACTGACATTGAGTCCGAGGTTGAAGACCCAGTGTTAGTGACTGGAGGCTGGAGGCAGAAGACAGCCTGTCCTGGGGGTTGGAAGACTGTGCATTTGTGTGGGTGGGTGGGAAGGAGAAATGGGGGCTTGTATGCTGCTGTCGGTTTGTCGCTTGGCATGTTCTGTCGATCACGATGGGCACCAGAATGTGTGGCGACTCTTGCAGCCTGCACCCCCAGCACATCCTTAGATTGTGTTGATTGTTATCAATGTACACATGATAAGTCGATCTGAATCTCATTTTGATCTTACAGAGAAAGTGCAGTGTAGGCAAACAACAAAGTGCAAGGTCGTAATGAATTAGACTGACAAGAGGCCATCTTATCACATTTAGCGTTCTGATGGTATCCAAGGGCTTTGGAGAAAGCTCTCTGA